>NC_061106.1:17687721-17765221 GCF_015104395.2 Macrobrachium nipponense
AGTGATCTCCAAAAAAAATAAATTCCTCAAAACCTCAAAATAAGGGATCTATAAAATGCAGCGATTAATAAAATGGTAGCACTGCCATGCACACAAAAAATAAATAAAAGAAAGTTATATTGTTCTTGAACTCAAATTTCTTGGATGTACCTTCAAAGGGGAGTCCACTTGAATAAAAAAATAATAACTGAAGTGCTTATCACATTGAACACCATCCGAGGAAAATAATATAAGGCCGACGAACGATGCATTAAAAAGGCAAAAGTGACTTTAGCAGAACATATTTGGCTTTTAGTGCTTCATACATGTTTTTCATTTCATGTCAAGGAAAAAAATTGTGGGATACCCTAGAGCAAAAGAGCCCGTGCCGGCACAAGTCTGGCTTTAATACTCGAAATAACAAAAAAAATGTGTGCGTGGTTATAAATGAAACTGATTTTAGGCCACCACGAGTTCTGCTCGTAAATCAGCCCGTAATGGTATATCGACTATTTCTCACATTAGGAAGAAAGAGATAGAGAGAAAATAAGCGCGCGCGGGGGGGGGGGGGGGGTGAGGGGGGTTGGGATTTATGAATTCTACAGCTCCCATTTCCATGGATATTTCAACAATCCCACGCCAGTCAGCCCAGACACTCATCTCTTCATATTTCCTAACATTCTTGCAAGCGATTTCCACTGAAGGCCTTGAATCCTGAATGGGAAAATGTAATGAAACGTTCTCCCTTCTGTAAAAAGCCTAGCAAAACCTTTTCAGGGACCAAGAGGAGAATTTACATTTACCATCTTTCCATTTCTCAATCTTTTTTTTATCAAGGCTTAAAACTTATCGTAACTCTTCCAGTCTTTCGAATGTAGCTAAAATTAATCATTCATTCTCAAATGCTCTCATGGAGCAAAAATTAAACATCTATTCTCAGTCTTTCCATTCTGGTGAAAATTAATCATGTATTTTTCTCAGTCTTTTGACTCTAGGTGGAATTAATCATCTATTCTATGTCTTGCCTTTGTAGCTAGAATTAATCAGCAATCCAGTCTTTCTATTGTAGCTACAATTTATCAGCAACCCACAGTCTTTTTACTGAAATTGCAATTAACCAGTAACTCAGTCTTTCTATTATAGCTAAATTAATCAGCAACCCACAATCTTTCTATTGTAGTTAAAAAATTATCCGCAATCCCACAGTCTTTCTATTGTAGCTATAATATTCAGCAATCCACAGTCTTTCTCTTGTAGCTAAAATTAATCAGCATTACTCAGTCTTTCTACTGTAGCTATAATTAATCACCAACCCACAGTCTTTGTAGCTCAAATTAATCAGCAACACCCACAGTCTTTGTAGCTCAAATTAATCAGCAACACCCACAGTCTTTGTAGCTCAAATTAATCAGCAACAACCCACAGTCTTTTTATTGTAGCTAAAATTAATCAGCAATCCACAGTCTTTCTATTGTAGATCAAATTAATCATCAATTCACAGTCTTTCAACTGTAGCTAAAATTAATCACCGACCCACATTCTCTTCTACTGTAGCTAAAATTAATCACCAAAACCACAGTCTTTCTATCGTAGCTAAAATTATTAATCACCAATCCACAGACTTTCTGTTGTAGCTAAAATCAATCAGCAATCCACAATCTTTCTATTGTAGCTATAATTAGTCATCAATACAGTCTTTCGATTGTAGCTAAAATTATTCACCAACACAGTCTTTCTATTGTAGCTATGATTAATCAGCAATCCACAGTCTTTCCATTGTAGCTAAAATTAAAATCACCAACCTACCACTTTCTATTGTAGCTATAATTAATCAACAACCCACAGCCTTACTATTGTAGCTACAATTACTCAGCAACCCTGTATTTCTATTGTAGCTAAAACTGATCTTCCATTCCCAATCGTTCTATTGTTGTTAAAGTATATGGCGTGAGCAGATACTGAGAAACAAATTTCATTATTTAGCTCAGAACTGTCAAGAACTGAAGCTATGATGTACTTTAGTAATATCAAGAACTGAAATATACTTTACAATAACTCTCTCTGGATGAATGACATTCCCGACATCTAGCCCAGATCAAAACAAGTCTACGATGAAGAGGAGAATGAAAAATAGAAGCTTAGTACTGCAGGAAACTTAATTCAATGAAAAAAAAAATTAAGATATTCAACTTCTCAAGTAAGGTCTTTCATTCGTTTTAGAAGCAAATACTTTTTCGTTTTGCTTTTATTCTTGTTCTTACTATATTATTCACCCTGCCGAATCTGGTGAACTTCGAAAACGTGATAACTTCAGAAAAAGAGCAAACATTTACGTTATAAAAATAACCAAATGAACAGTAAACAGAAAGAAGATAAAGAGAACGAGAAATTGAGAAATTGAAGCTTCACGATTCGAGAACGCTTACGAATAAATAAACTACAATAATATTAATTAAGATGGGTTTCTCCATTCATTGGTGTTTATGAATATTCCTTCCAATTCAGGCATTATAGCATGGACGTAGATTATTCGGGAAGGAAAATATTCCAGTCTTATCCAGCAACTGAGCTCTCATAAAAATAAAGAGCACCTACCGACATTTCATCATGTACCAGGAAATAAGAAACGGTGGATTGACTGATTAATCTGTCTACTTGGCGTCACAAAAGAAAAGGAGGAAATTTAAGTAAAAGAAAATGCTGACATCGCTTTCTGAATTCCTCAAGTCATATTCACTTCTCCAGGGGAAACTGGAAAACGAGACATGAGTACAATTCTTGAAGTACCAACTATGCTACAGAACTGTCTGGCTCCCGAGAGCTTAGTTTCTTTGATATCCGCAGCAGTTATGAATTTCTTAATGAAGCCATTATTTCACATTTTTCCGGAATTATTTTTCACATGGTCTTAATAAAATGGACTCATATTAAAATAAACCCTAAGCGAATAAAAAAATGTGCAAGGAATTTTTATTTATTTATAGTTACAAAAGTTGTTCTTTACACATACACAGACATCACATTACTATATATTATATATACTATATAATATAATATATAATATATTATATATATTTATTATATATTATATAATAATATATATATATATAATATATATATAATACACAAACCACACATACCACACACAACACCAACACACACCCACACACATATATATATATATATATATATATATATATATATAATAATATATATATATATATATATATATATATATATATATATATATATATATATACAATTTATGCTGAATAGATTTTGTAACTTATAAATCAAAAAGGCCTTGAATATTTTTATGTCGCATATGATTTTAATACATGAATCGCTTTCATTTGAACCATATGAAAATATATATATATATATATATAATATATATATATATATATATATATATATATATATATATATATATATAGTATATAAAATATTACTTACAACTACAAACTGATTATCTTAATTCACCAGTACATTCAAATAAAATCCGCCCAAAAGGGGTTCATGATTCCCTCAATAAAGCATGATTGATTTCTACTGCAACAGACTCAGACTTCGAGTACTTTTCCCAGAACTTCTGATTCTTCTTCCGTCACTGTATTCATTTATTCATTTTCCTTCTACCTCTCAGGAGATTCTTCTCTTTTGTCACCGACTTCTTTAAAAGATCGCCATCTTCCTCTTCTCTCCAATTCATTTCTTCTGTCTTCTTCTCATTCTACATCTTGTTCTTGTTCTTCTTCTTCTGCTATTATTGCTATTCTCTATTTTTCTTCTTCTGTCAAGTGCTCTTTTCCTTTTCCATCTTTCATTGCTCTTCTTCATTCTTCTTCTTCTGTCAGTGGACTCTTCCTCCTCTTCTTCTATCGTTGCTCTCCTTCTCCTCCTCTTCTCACCTTCTTCTGCTTTCATTGTTCTTTTTTTTCTTCTGTCAGTCCTCCTCCTCCTCCTCCTCCTCCTCCTCCTCCTCTCCTCCTCCTCCTCCTCCTCCTTCCTCTTCTTCTTCTTCTTACCACCAGCAGCATCATAATGGGCAGAAGCTGTCCATTTAGAAAACAAAAGTCGACATTAAACCGGTCCGGGTCAGGCCGAGGTTAACTTCATTAGGTCGGGTATCGGCGCCAGAAAAACAACCATCTTCTTTTTTCTGTCTTTTTTTTTTTAAATAGAAGAATTCATTACTCTATGAGTAGGCTTTTAGCGAATGGGCGTCGCCCGCGCCCATTACCACCCACGTCCATAAGGAGAGACGCCGCCCTTCTTGGTTTTCCGCTGACGGGGAGGTCGAGGAGTACTGAACACACAGACACACACACACACACACATATATATATATATATATATATATATATATATATATATATATATATAATATATATATATATATATATATAATATATATATCCGTTACCCGGTGACATCTTGGGGATGTCCGCGACGCCAAACAGATGGTTATCGTTCACTGAATGTAATTATCATTTACCTTAGTAGTCGGAGTTACTGATGTCATTATCATCTGCAATCCTGAGTTTAATCATTGACCTATATTGATTTTTTATGATTGTTGTTATGTTATTATTACTGACAAAGAAAACTAACAGACAACATAAACCACTTTCCGTAAAGAAATAAAAGCCCAGTATTTTCATTTAAACTTTAAATTTTCAATAATCCAAGTTTGTCACATTTTACACCAAAACCATAAGCTTTATAAAACTAATATAATTAGTTCTACATTGTTTATTGACACCCACTATATTAATCTAAACTAATTCAAAATATGTCATCATTTCCACCCGAACCATAGCTTTAAAAGATAACGTAATTAATCCTACATTGTGTACTGAGACATCTATATTAATTAAAACCAATCCAAATATGTCACATAATTTCCCAAGCACCATAAGCTTTAACGATATAATTTAATTCTACATCGTGTATTGAGACCCTTATATTAATTTAAACCGATCAAAATATGTCATAATTTTCCTTGAAACAATAAGCTTTAAAGATATAATTAATTCTACAGGGTATCCATAAGGTCCCCAGCGCCATTTCAAGTATTTATTCATTATAATGGTACTGGGAATTTGGTGGTGGATCTCCCTTTATCTTGTGTATTGAGATCCTCTATATCAATTTACACCCATTCAAATATACCATATAATTTTCACCAGACCCATAAACTTTAGATATAAATGTAATTCATTCCACTTCCCGTACTGAGAACTCTATCTTAGGATCACATCATTGACGAAATATTCTACCGCGCAGAGACAGAGGACTGAAACGGAATGGAAAGACGACAGACGTCTACCCCATTAAGATCAAATGACTCGTGACCTCCATTAACCCGGGGCACTCGCCTTGTGGTCTTTTGTTCCCTTCCCTCTTCATGTTATCAAGTCAGATTTTAATGGTATGTGTGTGTATGTAGTATGTAAATATACGTATGTGTCTACATAATAAATAAATAAACTAAATAAATAAATATATATAATATATACAATATATGTATGTATATATATATATATATATATATATAGATATATATATATTATATATATATATAAACTATACATATATATATATATATATATATATATATATATATATATATATATATATATATATATATATATATATATATAGTGTGGCGTATGTATTTATAAATGTGCGTACGTTGGTACGTGCGCGTTTCAGTATACGTCCATAAAAAAACAAAACTATCCGAACCCATTATTTCTAAGTACTTCCTAAGTGAACAACGGTAGCTGAAAATTTTCTATATAAAAAAACTACATCTCGGCGTCTACCTTATTAAGAACTCAGAAAAAAAATGATAACAATGGCTTTTCCCCAGAATCTTCAATGGTATCGGTAACGTAGTTACTGAAATCGTTGTACACACACAAACCACACACACATATACATATATATATTATATATATATATATATATATCTATATATATATATATATATATATATATATATATATATATATTGTACCATTTTAAATAAAAATATATTAACTCTCAAACTTTTTCGTAATTTTCCATAGGATTGTTGAAACACTGATGTTTGCTACTCGTACTTACAAACTCTCCTGGATGGCAATAGTGACAATGAAACAAAGCGTAGGTGAAACGTAATCAAAATTCAACATAAGAGATGAAACTCAATTTAAATGAAACTTCATTTTGATAAAACACAGTTTACATGAACTATAAAATTACAGTGACAAATAATTTAATAGAGACGTAATCTACATGAGCCACATTTTACATGAAACCAGTGAGAAATAATTTAAGAAAAACGTAATCTAGATGAAACACGATGAAAATGAAATTAAAACAAACACCAAGAAATACTGGAATTTTCATGAGGATATAGGAGTGTCCAGTATGAGAGGCAATGAGTCACTCTCAGGCTATACCAAAGAACCATCCAGACCCCCAAAATTTTTGAAAGAGAATTGGTTCCCTTTGACAACTTTCACGTATTTTTTCGAAAGTTCTGAGTCCTCCTTCTCCATTTCAGAGGACGCCAGGAGCACCGACGAGCGCAAGAAACGCCCCGAACGGCCTTCACGGCCTCCCAGATCAAGTCCCTGAGCAGGAGTTCGAGAAGAACAAGTACCTCTCCGTCAGCAAGAGGCTCCAGCTCTCCAAGCAGCTTAAGCTTACCGAGACGCAGGTCAGTCTAAAGCCGCCGCCACTAACGCTGTTATGCCTGCGCTGTTATGCCTGCACTGTCGGCCTGTGCGGGCAAAACTGAATCTCCCGTTCAGTTATACATGCTCGGTTATGCCTGCACTGTCGGCCTGTACGGGCAAAACTGAACCCACTAACGATCAGTTATACCAGCTCGGTTATGCCTGCACTGTCGGCCTGTGGGGGCAAAACTGAACCTACCGCTCAGTTATACCTTTTCGGTTATGCCTTCACTGTCGGTCTGTGCGGGCAAAACTGAACCCACTAACGACCAGTTACACCTGAGCGGTTACGCCTGCACAGTCCGCCTGTACAGGCAAAAACTGAACCTACTACGCTCAGTTATAACCGTGCAGGCAAAACTGAACCAACGGTAAGTTATGCCTGCGAGGCATAAACTGGGCAGGTATAACTGAACGTGAGTGGGTTCAGTTTTGCCTGCACAGACCGACTGTGCAGGCATGACTGGGCAGGAGTAACTGAGCGTTAGTGTCTCTCTGAATTGAGGCGTCTTCGTAGGGTTCAAATATTCAGTAGACTACAGACCTCACTCATCCCCGAGGATTAGTCAATCCATCCCCAACTCCCACACTCCAAAAGGGTCCCTGATCCACATCCGGATCATCTTAAAAAAAAAAAAAAAAAAAAATAAAAAAAAAAAAAATGTAAGCCTACTACTAACAAACACAACTAACCGAAAAAACACATGGAACAAACAAACTCTTCTCAAAATCAAAACCTCATTAAAATTAGTCAGTGTTTATCAATAATTGTTAGCGAAATTTTCATTTTCTATTTTCTCCGCCGTTTCAAAGTCTAAGGGGACCCATACGTTATTGCTGTCAGTGACATCAAAAGTAAAGGAAAACTTCCGATTATATTCAAGATCCTTCATTGATAAATCCAGTTCCGGCCTTTAAAATCAAATTTTTCGTCGTTATATAATTTCTGTAGTTGGGAATGAAGAATAATCATCTAAATATTCTGTAGGTAGACAACTATTAATCATTCATCGTCTCACTAATCCAGCATATCTTCCTGCAGTTTCTGATTTCAGGATAATACCGATTGAGAAGGATATTACCTAAATATTCTTGTAGGTAGACAACTCAGATAAATCATTCATCGCTCCACTAATATAGCATATCTTCCCTGCGGTTCTTGATTTCAGGATAATATCAACTGAGAAGGATATCACCTAAATATTCTGTAGGTAGACAACTAAAATAACCCATTCATCGCTGCACGTAATACAGCATATCTCTTGCAGTTCTTTGATTCAGGATAATATCAATTAAGTAGACAAAATCCCTTGCCGGTCCCTCTCCAGATATTTCTCACGTAGCAGAATGAAATAAATTTGATATACAGGTAGCAAGTTTTTATTGATCATGAATGGATAACTTTATTCTAACCGTAATTACGAAGATAAACGTGTATGCATGATTTCCTCGAGTTTGAGAAAATTGGACCAAATATGGGTTTGTGAAGAACAAAGAGTTATTCAACTGTGGGAGTAATAGAAAATAACTTTTTGAATGAAATTGCTCTCTCTCTCTCTCTCTCTCTCTCCTCTCTCTCTCTCTCTCTCTCTCTCTCTCTCTGTGGCACTCGACGATGAATGATGCCCACAGGGGTCAGGGTCTTAGAAGGCTCCTAATACCATCGTTAATATGTAGTCTAATAAAACCATCATTCACAGGAATTATTATTATTATTATTATTATAAATCCGACCTTTCCCTTTCAGATCAAAAATATGGTTCCAAAACAGGACAAGTACAAAATGGAAAGAAAGTATACAAATGACCTGGAGCTCATGGCACAGCAATATTACTCAGCGCTGGGCATCCTTAATCCACGTCCTATGGTAGTTGGAGACAGACTATGGTAGGTATAAACCTTATATCCTCTCACTCTCTCCAGGAGCGCGCGCGCACGCTATATATATATATATATATTATATATATATATACACACTACCCAAAAACACACACACACACATATATATACATATGTATTGTATATATATATATATATAATATATATATATATATATATATATATATATATATATATATATATATATATATATATATATACCAATAGACGTTGACCTAATTGAAAAGTAGCAATGAAATGATGAACGTCCAGCTCATACTGTATTTGATTCGTCGAGATATGATTTAACACTGCATTTACAATAGTGCGGTATCTAATGCATTGAAAAACTGAGACACTTTCGATACGAATGGCACATTTCTTTATAAAATAGTATAAATGACACTGAGCTAATTAGTAAAACTAACAAATAAGCACACTGGATTAAGTTGAAGTTAAAATCGGTTTTTAAATAAATATTTTAACATATTTTACCCATAGTTCTGTGAGCTTCTAAGATCAGCTTTTGCAATGAGTGGAAACCGAATTTTAGAAATGCAAACAGCTACGGAAAACCGACTAAATTCTTCGTCCTGGCTCCTACTGCAAATTCCTAATCACCACAAAGTGTAGATCAAAGTTTCTACAAAAAATAAGCACGGATTTGTTGCACTTTCTGTCTTAAAAAGTTTTTTTTTGTTTTTTTTACTAACAAGTAACGATAACGGAAAACAATACCAAAGCGACAAAAACTTTTGTATGCGGTTTTCGGCAGCTTTCTCCACGAAGCGAGTTGATAAAGCCTACGGGAACGTCACTCCCAGTTTCAAGTATTCGCGACCTTAGTAAGGATTGAAAATTCTTGAAAATGAAATTTTGGGCGGGGAGATTACAAGCTTTGCAAACTAATGCATAACTGCAGATTCCTAGAGAAAATTTGCCAAGGTGACCCATTCTTAACTGGTTAAGTTCAGCCATTCTTAAGAAGAACAAATTCATAATGCAAACGAGAACAGAAAAGCGATCAAATATTATATTATGTTTGTTTATGTACGTATGTATGTGTGGGTGTGATTAATTGGACCTTGCGTCACATTTTGCTCTGGTCACATGGTTAAGAAATAAGTTGATAGGTCTGAAATAACTTTTCGATATCAACATATATTTTCTCTTCAGTAATCAATGTAACTGATGATTATATAGTGCATCTCAGAAACTATTTAGTTAACAAGTACTTGACTTTTCTTAACGCTAAAAAAACGCATTGATCTCCACACAGGCTATTCAACTACCTCTGGGTCACCCCAATCAACAATACAGTCGGTTTCCATAGCAACAGTTTACCTCCATCCCTTCCCCTCTGCCCTCTCACGCTCTACCTCACATTCCCATCCACTGCCTCCCCTCACTTCCCCTCACCTCTCCATTGGTTGCCTCTCACAACGACAGACCAATCATCCACCCAAATCCAATCAGCCCCCTTCCAGATCGCCACATGATTGGCGCGTCGCCCGGTATACCCCCTCCCCCACCACCTCCACCGGGGTGTCTAGGTAGGCCCCACGTCGGTCCAGGACCTCTGCCCTCCCTCCTGCCGACGTCAGTGTACAGCCCAGCTCCGACCAATCACTGTCAGCGCTCAGTTCTCTACACAGCACCATCAGTAGCGCGGGCGTTCAGAGTCAGCAAAACAGATCTGGAGTTTAAACGCGAGTGATTCGTCGACACCAAGACATTTACGAACTCTCTCAAAAAAATAACAAAATACTCTGTCTGCGTTCCCGTTGAAAAAGGGGGGCTGGTCACTCTTACTCTTTATTCTTATCCCTCTTTTTCGTTATTTATGATTGTCCTGTTGTATATTTAATGCTGTATTTATTTTTCTAAGCGTCAAATCTTCTTACAGCGCAAGAGTGCAAGAGTGATGGCAGAATCCCCTGTAAGAGTATTCCGGTGACCTCACCGAGCCAACATTATCTTTAGACGTATTTTTAGCTATATCTTATTGTAGATGAGGTAGAAGTTCTTTCGATGGAGGGGGAGAAACTAATAAAATACTCGGCGCTCTCATTCACACGAAGCTTACTTTGTTTTTGTCACTGAAACTTTTGCCAAAATACAATTTCCATTTTCATTCACTGGTCTTTAATTTTGTCCTGCGTCATTTTATCAGCAGCGGTGATTACCAACAATCTACTTACACATTCGTTATTTCTAGGAAATGAAACATTTGTGCTCTGCTTTATGCCATGACCAGCATGTAAAACTCCTGAGGACTCATTACTAATATTATTGCTTACTATCTGCTTACTATTCTTTTTCTTCTAAGCCAATATTTGCTAAGAGCTAGCCCGATGTCCATAATCCAAATTATACACAAGTCAATTTTTAGCAGATATCAGCCATGAATTAAAAAAAAAAAGTGAAAAAGAAATGAAAACACCTTGTATAAAATCAATTACACAGATGCTGCCAGTCTTTTTAAACAGAATAATAATAATAATAATAATAATAATAATAATAATAATAATAATAATAATAATAATAATAATAATAATAATAATAGTAATAATAATAATAATAGGCACGATTCCAGATCCCTGAAAAGGAATATGGAAAAACTGGAGGCTGAAGTAGCTCAAGGACTCATGCAGAAGAGTGTGATCCTAGAAACGGCGCACATAGTAAGGAAAGTGATGGACTCCTAAGGAGGCAGGATGCAACCCGGAACTCCACATATAAATACCACCCAGTCGAATTGGAGGACTGTGATAGACCAATAATAATAATAATAATAATAATAATAATAATAATAATAATAATAATAATTAATAATAATAATAATACCACCAGCACAACCAACCCATCAGAAACCAAAACAGCAAACCTCCTTGGAAAAGGCGCCTGGAAAAAGCAAATCATGGTGATGAGATCTGACTTGAGTAAACTGAAAGAGATGGAGAAAAAAAAGGCTAAGAAGCAAGAAAACAAGGGAGGAACTCAACGAGAAATACAAAGTACAAGAGAGGGGACTACAAACACACAATAGAAGATGTAAAACAGAGGCTTAAGGCCAAAGCTCATTAGATCCAACGGTACATGAACAGGAATAAGGGATACCAACA
This sequence comes from Macrobrachium nipponense, assembly GCF_015104395.2. Classification (NCBI taxonomy): domain Eukaryota; kingdom Metazoa; phylum Arthropoda; class Malacostraca; order Decapoda; family Palaemonidae; genus Macrobrachium; species Macrobrachium nipponense. The sequence continues at coordinate 17,699,435 of NC_061106.1, forward strand.
GAACAAACTATTCGGAACCAACCAGAAAAGACTATACAGCCAACTAAGAGGGGAAGACAAACCACCCAGAAATTCCTGAAGCCGAACCAAGTAAGAGACTCTGGGAAAACATATGGAGCAATATCCGGTATCACACAACAAACATGCAACATGGCTCCAGGAAGTCAAGGAAGAAGAAACAGGGAGAATAAAACAAAGATTCACAGATCACGACAGACCCCCGTCAGACACCAACTAAAGAAAATGCCAAACTGGAAAGCCCCAGGTCCCGATTGAAGTCTATTTGGATACTGGCTCAAAAAACTTCAAGGCCCTACCACACCCACGAATAGCAGAACAACTACAGCAGTGTATCTCAAACTCACCAGCACCCAAATGGAAATATGACCACAGGAAGAAAAACATCCTTAGTACAAAAAGACAAGAGTAAGGGAAATATAGCCAGTAAACTACAGGCCTATAAACCTGCCTACCAATAATGTGGAAGTTACTAACAGGTATCATCAGTGAAAGGCTATACACCTACCTAGAGGAGACAAACACCATCCACCACCAAAAGAAAGGCTGTAGAAGGAAGTGTAGGGGCACAAAAAAGACCAGCTCCTGATAGACAAAATGGTAATGAAGAACAGTAGGAGAAGGAAAAACCAAACCAACCTAAGCATGGCATGGATAGACTATAAGAAAGCCTTCGACATGATACCACACACATGGCTAATAGAATGCCTGAAAAATATATGGGAGGCAGAGGAAAATACCACCAGCTTCCTCAAAAATACAATGCGCAACTGGAATACAATACTTACAAGCTCTGGAATAAGACTAGCAGAGGTAATATAGGAGGAGGGATCTTCCAGGGCGACTCACCGTCCCCACTACTCTTCGTAGTAGCCATGATTCCCATGACAAAAGTACTACAGAAGATGGATGCCGGGTACCAACTCAAGAAAAGAGGGCAACAGAATCAACCATCTGATGTTCATGGACGACATCAAGCTGTATGGTAAGAGCATCAAGGAAATAGATACCCTAATCCAGACTGTAAGGATGTATCTGGGGACATCAGGATGGAGTTTGGAATAGAAAAATGCGCCTAGTCAACATACAAAAAGGCAAAGTAACGAGAAACTGAAGGGATAAAAGCTACCAGATGGGAGCAACATCAAACACATAGATGAGACAGGATACAAATACCTGGGAATAATGGAAGGAGGGGATATAAAACACCAAGAGATGAAGGACACGATCAGGAAAGAATAATATGAAGAGACTCAAGGCGATACTCAAGTCAAAACTCAACGCCGGAAATATTGATAAAAGCCATACAAAAACACATGGGCAGTGCCAGTAATCAGATACAGCGCAGGAATAGTCGAATGACGAAGGCAGAACTCCGCAGCATAGATCAGAAAACCAGGAAACATATGACAATACACAAAGCACTACACCCAAGAGCAAATACGGACAGACTATACATAACACGAAAGGAAGGAGGGAGAGGACTAACTAAGTAAAGAGGACTGCGTCAACATCGAACGACAGAGCACTGGGGCCAATATCTGAAAAAAAAACCAGTGAAGACGAGTTGCTAAAGAGCGCATGGGAAGAAGGACTAATAAAAGTAGACGAAGACCCAGAAATATACAGAGGACAGGAGAAAGACAGACAGAACAGAGGACTGGCCACAACAAAACCAATGCACGGACAATACATGAGACAGACTAAAGAACTAGCCAGCGATGACAATTGGCAATGGCTACAGAGGGGAGATCTAAAGAAGGAAACTGAAGGAATGATAACAGCGGCACAAGATCAGGCCCTAAGAACCAGATATGTTCAAAGAACGATAGACGGAAATAACATCTCTCCCATATGTAGGAAGTGCAATACAAAAAATGAAACCATAAACCACATAGCAAGTGAATGCCCGGCACTTGCACAGAACCAGTACAAAAAGAGGCATGATTCTGTGGCAAAAGCCCTCCACTGGAGGCCTGTGCAAGAAACATCAGCTACCTTGCAGTAATAAGTGGTACGAGCACCAACCTGAAAGGATGTGATAGAAAACGATCAGGCAAAGATCCTCTGGGACTATGGTATCAGAACGGATAGGGTGTACGTGCAAATAGACCAGACGTGACGTTGATTGACAAAGTCAAGAAGAAAGTATCACTCATTGATGTCGCAATACCATGGGACACCAGAGTTGAAAGAGAAAGAGAGGGAAAAAATGGATAAGTATCAAGATCTGAAAATTAGCAATAAGAAGGATATGGGATATGCCAGTGGAAAAATCGTACCCATAATCATAGGAGCACTAGGCCCCACGATCCCAAGATCCCTGAAAAGGAATCTAGAAAAACTAGAGGCTGAAGTAGCTCAAGGACTCATGCAGAAGAGTGTGATCCTAGAAACGACACACATAGTAAGAAAGTGATGGACTCCTAAGGGAGGCAGGATGCAACCCGGAACCCCACACTATAAATACCACCCAGTCGAATTGGAGGACTGTGATAGAGCAAAAATAAAAATAATAATAATAATAATAATAATGCAGAAAGTGTAATATGAAAAACGATACCATAAACCATATAGCTACCGAATGTCTCACTTGCACAGAACCAGTACAAAAAGAGACACGGTTCAGTAGCAAAAGCTCTCCCCTGGAGCCTGTGCAAGAAACACCAGCTAGCTTGCAGTAATAAGTGGTACGAACACCAACCTGAAGGAGTGATAGAAAACAATCAAGCAAAGATCCTCTGGGGATTATGGTATAAGGACAGATAGGGTGATAAGTGCCAACAGACCAGACATGACTTTGATTGACAAATCAAGAAGAAAGTATTACTTACTGATGTCGCAATACCATGGGACACCAGAGTAGAAGAGAAAGAGATAAAAGACCGATAAGTATCAAGACCTGAAAATAGAAATATGAGGGATATGGACATGCCAGTTGAAAATTGTACCCATAATCATAGGAACACTAAGCATGATCCCAAGATCCCTGAAAAGGAACCTGGAAAACCTAAATGCCGAAGTAGCTCCAGGACTCATGCAGAAGAGTGTGCTTAAGAGACAGCACACACAGTGAGAAAAGTGATGGACTCCTGAAGAGGCATGATGCCAACCCGGAACACACACTATAAAAACCATCAAATCGAATAGGATGACTGACAGACAAATATATATATATATATATATATATATATATATATATATATATATATATATATATATATATATATATATTATTAAGGTCCACTCCCTTCATATTATATTATTATTATCATTACAAGGGGTTCACTCTCTTCTTATTAACATTATTGCAAGAATCGCCTTTCTTGTCTATCAAGGGGAGCCAGTCAGAAAATATTTGTCCTTAAACTGAGGAGTGAGAATTGCAGCTAAACAGAATTCAAAGAAAATGAGACGCTGCAAAGATTCTTTGAGTATAAAAAAATAAAATATTCAAAATTAAGAAAACCACACACGAGAAACTAAGGCGCCGTTGCAAAGGCAAAGCCGATTTCATCCAGAACCTGACTGAACTGAACTGGGGCACAGGATTGTTGTTTCTCTAGACCTTTGGATCGACTGCTGTGATTAAGTAAGAACGGGAACGTCTCCTTGGTTATTCAGAGTCCAGAGACCACGACAAGGACTCCTGATCCCTTTCACACCTTACCACTCTGGCATAAGCCAGATCTATCTAAACCGCTAACCTGGAAGCATATTCCCGAACTGTAACAGAGTCCCTGGACCTTCCATGAAAAAAGCTGGACGCCATATCTTGAAATCTAACCACAGAATCATCTTGAAAATAATCTAATTATGTTTCTCACACCCAAATTGCCACTTCAGGTCATCATAGAACAAACCTAACCTAGGGGCATAGGGGGGGGATCCCTGATACAATACTAGTATACATCTCGGGATTTTGCAACCTGGAAACAAGTGCACATTGGGAGCATCAGTAAGCACCGATGTTACCAGTCATAACCGAACCTAACATAACTCATACCCCAAAAAACTAACCTACAGCAAACATTCTCGCGCAAGTTTGGGCCTCGTCCCTGAACCCCAGTCACATGTTCAAGAGTACACGTCCCCTGATGTACGCTCACAAATTTGCTAGATCCGCTCACCACCACGATTGTTTCATGGGGAGGTACTTTGAAACATAACGTACAAAGGGATAAGGGACTACCTGCAATCTCGAGCATATGATGTAATATGCCGGTTACATTAGTCTGGGACCAGTGGTTCCCCACATGGGGCGTACGCCCAGGGTTAATGTAATCTTTTAAGGCGGGACAATTCGAGAATGTTTAAAACAAGTTAATGGCCTTTTAGGCTCCTCCTCCACTTGAATATAAGATTTATAGTATATCACCGCAGGGGACATCAAGATTGAATAGATTAGGTGGGGCATGGCCAAAAAAAAAGGGGGGTTGTACTGACTGGAGTAGTGTTTGAGAATCACTTTTATAAAACATCTGAATATGGCGTTCATTTGATCACTAATTAAACTTAAAACAAAGGAAGTTATGTCCCCACTACCTAGAACTCTATCATGTATCTAGTTCTAGGCAAGTAGGACATACGTCGTTTTTAAATATGTTCAATCACTATTTCAAATGAACACTTCTCTATTCAAAGATTTTTTTTATGTTACTCTATAATGCTATTCCAGTCCATAAAAATTTTCCTTAAGAGGACAGCTGGCATTGGCTTCATTTGCAGTACTTTGAAGATGCCATAAAAGCCACATGCCATTGCACAGAAGTAAATGACAAAAAACAACGGAATAATGAGTATTTCCGCATCTATGAACAGATTTTAATTTTTTTTCATTCGTACATTTATTTACTTGAAATGAAGATATCAGCAGCAAGAGGTTGTAAGAGCAGAGGATTTCAAGTTAGCGAAAAAATCTCAATTAAATTCCAAATACTGAAGAAAGGGAGAGACTCAAGTTTATTTCTTAATGAGTGTTAAGCAATTGCATTTGAATATGCATTACCCTCACAGGTTAATTTAAGAATATGGATTGATTGATTTATAGATTTTAGGCATACATGACAAGCACTGGGGCAACTAAGGCCATTCAGCGCTGTAACAGAAACTGACAGTGAAAGGTGTTTTAAAGGTGTAACAGGAAGAAAAACCTCGCGTTAAACTATGAATCAATTGTTAGGAAGGGGAACAGTAAAATGGGGAGAAAGAGAATATGAACGGATGTACGGTAAAAAGGAATAATGAAAGCAGTTGCAGCTAGGGCTGAAGGGACGCTGCAAAGAACCGTAAGTAATGCCTACATTGCACCGCATGAGGTGCACTGACGGCACTAACCACCTGCGGGGATTTTGGTTCGATAGACCGTGGCACTAACACGAAGGAACAATATCGACATGCTCTCAGACAAACGGCTATATTTACGTTTTTATCAGTTATGTTTATAATAAAAAATAAGAGCAGAATTAAAAATTATGCTGGCGATATACAGAGAAAAGCGGATGTTACCTTCAGAGTTAGGGGTACAAACTTGATAATTTTTTAAGAATTGATAATTCTACAGTTACCGTTTTCGTTTGCAAGTATGGCCGCGTGCTTATAGTCCCTCAGTAAAAACCTGAGTCCTTTCACAATATTACAAATATCTGGCTAATTTTTTCACTGTAATAGCAAATTAGCTTTCTCATTTTACCTCTTTCGGCTACCATTTAAGCAGCAATTAACATAACAAAAAACTATCTGATATGAAACTCTATTTTCCGTCTCCTAGTTGCGTATTTATGTTTCTGAACTCCGTAAAAGAAAACATAAGTAAAACTAAAAAAGTTTTGAAACCTAGAGTAACTGATATAAATTTTTCAATTATCAAAAAAGAAGAAAATCACATTTGATATCAAATGCCTGTGGGAAAGGTCCACTTCCAATAGTTTTATTAATTTTAACAACTCAAGGACTCTGCCTTTTCAACAGGAGAGAATGTCTTCCTTGAGGAACGTATTCAGTTGTTACATCATTAAAATTACTCAGGGAATTATACTGGACATCGCTGACAACTTCCTTCAAACTCTTTGTCATTATTTTTTGTTTGTTTGTTATGGCGTTTTTACGTTGCATGGAACCAGTGGTTATTCAGCAACGGGACTATTGGCTTTACGTGGATCCGAACCACGTCGAAAGTGAACTTCTATCACCAGAAATACACATTGCTGACCCCTCAATGGAATGCCCGCGAATCGAACTCGCGGCCACCGAGGTGGCAGGCAAAGACCTTACCAGCCACGCCACTGAGGCGCTCGTCATTATTTCTTATAAATAAAAAGAGAATGCAACAGAGAAACGATGATGACACCTTGCAAAATACCGTTTGTTTCGCTATGAGGAGGAAGATACCAAAATGAGGCCAGAGAAGCAGGTAAGTGACTTCATGAAAAATTTTCATTGGCGGAAAAAAAAAAAAAACGAACTTCAGGTGCTACTGACTGCAAAATTAAGTAACAAGGACTGTTTTCCTTACCCCTCGAGACACACATTCCCGAACTGCAACCGAGCACCGAGACCTTCCCTGCAAAAAGCGGGACGCCATGTCTTAAAAATGAACCATAGAATCTTCTTGAGAATAATCTCATTATGTATCCCACACCCGAATTTTTTTACAACTTCACCTTGGAATAGAATTGAACTAAACCTAACCTAACCTAGTGGGCTGGTGCAATATTATATTAGATTCACATCAACTGTGCATTTAATGTCTAGGCCAGTCCCTTACGCCACTCCTGATTGGCTGTTGATAAGCCAGTCACAGGGCTGGAAACTCTCAGTCACTCTTGAGAGTTCACATGGGTAGGATCTATGTTCCACCTCTCCTGAGGGATACGTCTTTCAAAAGTACCCCTCAGGAGAGGTGAAACATACATTCTGCCTATGTGAACTCTCGAGAGAGAGACTGAGAGTTTCCAGCCCTGTGATTGGCTTATCAACAGCCAATCAGGAGCATCGTAAGGGACTGGCCTAGACATCAAATGCACGGTTGATGTGAATCTAACATAGTATACATCTAGGGAATTTGCTCTCGGAACTTCAAGTCCTTTTAGTGCTTTCCTCAAGTTAAACCTGTCCAGACGATTACTGACTTTCCCAAACTGATTATGTATATCTCTTCCACAAGCATTCAAGCAAGCATGTCGGCTCAAAATCCGTGTGAATGACTGAATGTAATATACCTACCCAGCAATGATAAAAAGATTTGTAACAAACAGCAAACCTCAACAGTCTGATACATGCTGCACAGTATGACATTGTTCTCTGATGTCTGTTTGTTTGTATGGTGTTTTTACGTTGCATGGAACCAGTATTCAGCAACGGGACCAACGGCTTCTATCACCAGAAATACAACATCTTTAATAACTAAATATTTAAAATATTCACAGTTTTTCACCATAAAGTATTTAAAATATTTTGCCCAGAACAAACGTTATTTACACAAAACAAAAAAACGATAAAAAACATTACTACAACTATCTTTCAAAACTCACAGCTGATTTAGTAATATATACAACGAAGATTAGTCATTAGGAATGTCGAAACACCACTAATTTCTTACACCTTAAGAGGTTGAATTGAAAGTAGAGTGGATTCGAACACATGGCGAAGTTGCGTGGCGAAAGAAAGCAAGCATAAAGCTAACGAAAAGACAAGTTATGAGTATCTACTGGCTTCTGATATATATGGAATGTAATAGAATATAGATTGTAGTCCAAAGGCCAAGCAATGGGACCCACGAGGTCATTCAGCTCTGAAAGGGAAATTGAGAATAACAAGGCTTGAAAGGTTTAATAGGTAAAAAAAACTCGCAGCTGTACTATGTAACGATTGTTAGAAAGAGGTTGCAGCTAGAGGCCGAAGGGACTCTGCAAAAAAACCTTAAGTAATGCCTACAGTGCACCGCGTGAGGTGCACTGACGGCACCAACCCACCTAAGGGGTAATAATCTATGGGAACTTATTGTCAATCGTGATGACAGCTTTCAGACTATCTTGCAAAGCCTTTCAGATAAGCTATAGTAGATTCACATCAACCGTGCAACTGATGTCTGGGCCAGTCCCTTACGACACTCCTGATTGGCTGTTGATAAGCCAGTCACAGGACTGGAAACTCTTAGTCTCTTTCGAGAGTTCACATAGGTAAGATGTATGTTCTACCTCTCCTGAGGGATAATTCATTCAAAAGTATCCCTCAGGAGAGGTGGAACATACATCCAGCCTGTGTGAACTCTCAAAAGATAATGAGAGTTCCAGCCCTGTGATTAGCTTATCAACAGCCAGTCAGGAACTTCGTAAGGGACTAGCCTAGACATCAGATGCATGGCTGATGTGAATCTACGATAGTTTTTGTTTGATTATTTCGACAACTCATTTTCTGATCAAACTTAGCAGTGAGGTAAAGAACGTATATTTGGCAAGAGAAAAGGACGTTCACGTCTAACAAACGATATAAACCTTGATACCTACTTCCACAAATAGGGACTATATCCTTCTAACCTTTGTACTTCTTTATTTATCATTATATTTTTCAGAAGATAAATACCTTCTGAAGGCCAATGCTTACAGGGGCCACTGACTTGAAATTCAAGCTTCCAAAGAATAATGGTGATCATTTAATGAAATTACAGAAAATAATAGGACATACAGAAAGCAGAGCCAGTCAGTTATTAGGAACTTGAATGAATGAATAAATGGGTAAAAATAAAGCATTAAAATACAAAGTGAATGCATTGTGTTTTAGCTTGAACTTCTGAAGTCCTAACTGCACTACATCCTAAGGGAATTTTCCACAGTCCAACAGTGTAAGGAATAAAAGACTTCTGGAACTGCTCACGGCAGGAAAACAGAATCAGGGATCAACTGTAATAGCCAAAGTTCTCTGTTAAAATACAGCTTATCGAAAATTGGTGAACAAGAGACCATCCGTTGATGGTCCAAGTCATAACCGCTAATGTTTGTTTGTATGGTGTTTTTATATTGCATGGAACCCATAGTTATTCAGCAACGGGGACCAACAGCTTACGTGACTTCCGAACCACGTCGAGAGTGAAACCTCTATCACCAGAAATACACATCTCACACCTCAGTAATGCCAGGGAATCGAACTCGCGGTCACCGAGGTGGCAGGTCAAGACCATACCGATCACGCCACTGAGGCGCTGCTAATGTTAGGAAACAAAAACCTATCACAGCGAATCTGACTGAAACAGATATCGATATCGAACAGTATTGTAGCAAAGGAAGGACAAATGACCTAAAACAGGTTGCAGTGATTTTATCACCGTTATGAATATATGAGGCCTTACGAACAATACCAAACTTTCCTACCCCATCTGCTGACACTCATTAGATTAGATGTTTCTCAAAAGTAAGATAATGGGTCAAAAGTTACACCAAGTATAGTCAAAACTTCAGACTCTTTTAGTAAATCATTCCCCTTGGGGTGGATAATCAGTAAGAGATCTGCTATTCAATAGTTTTCGTTTTGCTGGAGTTCAACCTCATACCCCACCGACTGTACCATTCATCCATATCACGACTGAAACCGAGGGCAGCTTCATTTCCCATAAGTGGAGATTTTACTGCACCCACGAGTGTTGTATCATCGACATAAACCAACAACCTACCACTTGCATACGATAAAATTAAAAGCGGACCAAGAACACTACCCTGTGGAATACAAGACCCAATAGGTCTTGGTTCACTTTAGATCATATCAACAGAAACTCACTGCTGCCTACCTGTAAGGAAATCTTGAAATAATCCGAAAACATATCCACCCACCTTAAGATTCTGATGTTTCAAAATAAGTGACTTATGATTTACTATATCGAAAGCAGCACTAAAATTAATAAGAATCACTCTACACTCAAAACCCTTATCGAGATTCTCCTCCAAATAGCATGTCGTACTTTGAAAAAAAAAAAAACATAATCGGTAGAAATGAATGTGAAATCTTCTACATCTAACACTTTTAGGAAAGGACACTAAACGCAGAAGTACTTTTCCAGACCTATCTAACATGAAAATGGAGAAATTTGAGATTAACGCACGGGTACACCACGTAAAGTGATCATCGAGACATTTTGAAAGCTGTAATCTTTCTAAAATCTTGGGAATACACCCCGAGTGAGGCCGCAAAGTTTGTTTTTTTATGTTATATGTACTGGTCGTTTTGTCAAGACTATTACCACAACATTTAGTAAAAATATATCAATAAATAAATGTTTGACTCACTACACTAAAGGGAAAAAGATGTTTAGACATTTGACTATATTTTTGAAAGGCAAGAATTTTTATAGGAAGGCAAACAGATATTTGACTATATATTTCAAAGGCATGAACTTTTATCGACACGCTATGAAAATTAAATAAAAATTAACTCATCCTTCAAGGCAAAGTTGTGGCTAAGAATACAAGAAATTGACAAACAAGAGATAGCACAGTTTCCGAGGCGGATGACGTCATAGTTCAAGAAGAAGAAGAGTTTGTTTTGGTTGTGACGTGTGAACATTATTCTTGCTTGTAGTCGATAAAGACGGTGGAAAGTTGTGGTACCGGTGAAATCGTTTACTAGAGCGTTACGTCTGCAAAAAGTATGAGTGGTAAGGTAAGGTTTATTCAGCTTGGATTAAGGTAGGTCTGAATTTGTTACGTTTTGAGGCAATCTTATCATTGGTTGTCAGACGATGTATAACCTAGGTAAGGCTGGCCAGTATAACTTAACGTAAAATGGTAATAAGGAGACTTACGGTAGGCTACGGTGCAGGTTGGCCATTTTTTTTTTTTTATTATTATTATTGTAACTTCAGTTCTGGGATGTTAACAATAAGATATAAACGGAATGCGGATGAGTTCATTAATTACTTAAAGGTGGGAGGGGGGCAGTTCCAGGGGAAAGCAATCACCGCCCCTCTCCCCGGCCTAGGTTAGAACATGGCGCATGGCGTCCAAGGTTAGGTTAGCTAAAGATAAGTCTGGTTAGATGATATTCCCTCTGAAATGCCTATAGGCCTACAGTAACTCTGATCCCCTACTCTGCAGACTACTACCTTTAGTGCAAGTTAACCCTACTCCTCGAGCAGTGGCACTCTGAGGAATCCCTGAGACAATTTTTCTCATCCCAAGGAACCTCAGTATACTATACACCGAAATCTGTCTAGCCTATACTAGTGTATTGGCATTGAATACCCAATTGCACCCGACTATGGGCTGGGATTACTCTGACCAATTTTGTTCTATCTTTGTCTTGGGCGTGCAAAGAGCAGTGGGAGTTCTGGTGGTGATAACACAGTCGGTCCCTCTCAGAAATAATAAATTTTCAGAATCTGCTGGAACACACACACACACACACACACATATACATATAAAAGTACGTGAACACTTGTAATAATTACCTTTAGTAAAACTGAGAAAAAAATCTTGCATGATATGTTACAATAAAATAAATTGTAGGCCTACGATTTCTAACGGCATATTTCACAAAGAAAAATATATAAATAACAAATAATCAAATAAAACATGAATTCTCACGGAACCCCTGGCGACTGTTCACGGAACCTTGGTTGAGGATGGCTGTCCTAGAGGCTGGGAGACAGCCAAGGAGCCAGCCTTATGCCCACCAATTTGATGGAACCACAATAGGAAACTATTTTTTTTCTTTTGGTGTGGGGAAATCTCAAAATGAGTGAAGCACATCAGTTTAAGGCTGCATTTACAGCAAACAAATCACATCTTTTCAATTCATGATTAGACTTCATTTGCCACCCTAATTTCAATGTCACAATTTACACCAAGCAAAGAGGCATGATTTGAATTGACTCGATTCACTTGGTGTAAGCGGTTATGTTGAAATTAGCTAGGCAAATCAAAACGAATCATGAATCGTGTTGATTGTTCATGAATTGAATCGTTTCACTTGGTGCAAATGCAGCCTAAGAGATTTAATGAAATACTCAAAACTCAAGATCATGGTAAGCCTATTAACCCAACCTAGGGATCAAGACACTAATGCTGATATTCCTATTTACTATCAGACATGGTAAAATACTTGATAAAAATACTGGTTAAGTATGTTTTCCATACGAATGTACTGTTGGTTTATTTAGGTAAGTTATTCGTATCTGTTGGTTTATTTAGGTAAGTTATAAGTTTGAAGGTGTTGGTACTTTCAAGTTCTTGAACATTTGCCTAAATTTGGAGATAACAGGTGCTTTTGGTGCATCCACCCTTCTTGAGAACTTATGGAGCTGTTTTTGTTATCTGTTATGTAATAAATTTTAGAATTTATATAAATTCTTACACTAAAATACCTTATGTTTTCTGACTCCCCCCCATTTTTCATGATAGTTTTTTCAGATTCATAATGGCTGTAAGAAGTACTAATGGGTGTATTTTATATAGCTGTATTCCTCCCAACCATACGGTAAAAAATGTGCTGTAGGTAGTGCCGAAAAGGAGAAGGGTGTCCCCAGGTGCCATTTAGGACCAGGTGTGTAATGTTAGATTAAGGTGAATGACTCCTGTATTTCACTATTATGATTGACATCACTGTAGATCAGGCTCGGATGGGGCACTTTGCCACCCAGGTCAGGTTAGGATGGGGCACTTTGCCACCCAGGTCAGGTTAGGATGGGGCACTTTGCCACCCAGGTCAGGTTAAGATGGGGGCACTTTGCCACCCAGGCCAGGTAGTGCTTGGTGCCCTAGGGTAGCCTTAGGTTGCATCCCTGTATTTTACTCAAGGCCTTTTTTGGCACTCTAAGTCATGTAGGTAGAGAGTCTAGAGCCTCCCCAACCATGCAAGGGCTCAGAACCCTAGGATAGGTTAGGCTGGAAAGCATACCTGTAACTGTTCTCGCCATACTTTTCTGCTTTATAAGTTTTTATAATTTTTACTGTTGATATACATAAAAAATGTGTTATCGTATTTTACTCAATATTAAACCAAACAAAAACTTCTTTCAGTTTTCTTCTGACGATTGAAAAAGAAACCCACAAATTCAATTTGTAACTTGTTTACTTCTAAGTTTTATTGTACATTAAGTTTTGTACTCCACACTCGAGTACTTTCAGGCCTTCTGTGGCCCATTCTCAAGAGATGTTTGGGATGTTAGCCTGGGTCAAGGCCCAGCAGTCTTCTGGAACTTCTTCTCGTTGTGCTGTCATTTATGCGATGGCTGTTCTGGTTTTCTTGAGAGTTGCCAATCCCCTCTTGTCTAGCTAAGATTGACCCTGCTGACCTGGAGATTAGGTTTCCTGCCCAACAGACTTTCGGTGACCACACCCTTACCACAAGGGTGAATCCCATTGACCATCAGCTCAGGATATCAGAGCGACAAGAGGGGATTGGCAACTCTCAAGAAAACCAGAACAGCCATCGCATAAATGACAGCACAACGAGAAGAAGTTCCAGAAGACTGCTGGGCCTTGACCCAGGCTAACATCCCAAACATCTCTTGAGAATGGGCCACAGAAGGGCCTGAAAGTACTCGAGTGTGGAGTAAAACTTAATGTAAATACTTAGAAGTAAACAAGTTACAAATTGAATTTGTGGGTTTTCTTTTTCAATTACTCATATTATTAAATAAATATATTTAGTGCTCAAGGTGAGTGCCAAGTGGAAAGACACGGGTTGGCTGACTGAATCATTCCTCATTACTTTCAAAACATTCCAAGTAATGCATTCAAGTTCAGAAGGATTCACTTTTGTCATTTTGCAGTACATAAACTACTGTATTTGACAATATCAGGAATAAATAGCTTTCCATTCAATGTTTTATTGATATTGAATTGCTATAGTTAAAAAATTTTTCTTTGTGCGGTGTTTCACTATGTATGTGCTTGTTTACCTTGTATTCTATGGGTTATTTGGTGAGAAGTAAAAACACATTTTGTACATCTTAAATTAAGTATCTAAAAACTGTTGCAATTTTTAGTTTATTTCCAATAGTTAATTTGTGCATGTTCATTGCCTCAAGAATCAGTGATTAAGGAGAAAACTCTTCCTCAGGAGGTATTCCCAGAACTGAAAAATGATCGATTGCTTCGAGCAGCTAGAGGAGAGGAAGTGGATGTTGTCCCTGTTTGGGCAATGAGGCAGGCTGGACGGTATCTTCCTGGTAAGTTCATAGCATCAATGACAAATTTTTCTTTGGAGAGCAACATGTTGACAACATTTCTGATTTGTTTCTTCATGCTTACAAATTTGACAAATTGTACTCTTGTAAACATTTAAATTCTTTGCAACTACGTACTGTACTTGGTACATCATTAAAATTGTAGGCAGCGTAAGCATCTCCATTGTTCGGGGCCAGTCATTTTTACAGTGGTTTTCATTAAGCTGAAGTTTATTGTGTGATGTTAGATCACCTTTTGTTAATTATATTTCACGAGTTTCATCCTAAATGGTTCTTTGTCCAGATGCATGGATAAGTTAAAGTAATGGGCATATAGAATATAATTAATTTTTCATGAAAATCATCTCATCTTTCCACCATAGTAACACTAACAATGTTTTATCACTCAACAGAATTCAGGGAAGAGCGTGCTAAATGTGATTTTTTTACCATGTGTCAGACGCCAAAGTTGGCTTGCAAGGTTACACTTCAGCCGCTGGAGAGATTCCCCCTTGATGCTGCTATTATTTTCTCTGATATATTAGTCATTCCTGAGGCACTTGGGATGAAAGTGGAAATGAAACCAGGGGAAGTAAGTATTACTATTGTGTTGTAACAACTTTCTATCAAGTAGTGAGGTTTGAAATTTTACCATTTTGAGTCTTGGTTTTTCTATTTCCAACTTATTCCTCAAAGAAATGTTCTTCACTGTGCTTGTTTTTATTTCTGAGCATGGCATTTCAATTTTTAGGAGCTAATTTTATGTTTTCAAAATACTTTACAGTATATACCCTATACTGTACTGACTTTGTCATTTAGCATTTATGTTGAACAAAGCTGTTTTATTTGAGTTGTGTAGACAAATCTGTTGCTATTACCACCAAAAGATGTTTTGAAAGTTTTCACTGATATGTACCTTTTGTTCATACAGGGCCCAGTATTTCCATCTCCTCTTCGTGGACCAGAGGATATCAGTAGGCTTGGATCACCAGATGATGTTTGTACCAAGCTGAATTATGTCTTTGAAGCTTTAACCCTCACAAGAAAGGAGCTCCAAGGTAGAGCTCCTCTTATTGGATTTAGTGGTGCTCCGGTAAGTTTGCATAGTTTGCTAGGTAATAATTTATATTTGGATCATATGCTTCAGCACATTTCTCAAGCAGATTGCTATGTTGGCTGAATTTTTAAAGAATTACCTGTTGTATGTGATATGTGTTCAGTCAGAAACTGGAAGCTCCAGAGCTAAGGTGAACATGAATGTAAATATGAACTTATCGTATTTCTTGTTGGTCAAGGAAATCATGTCATTAATAATTTGATGTACAAATGAAAAACTTTATTGAACACATCATGTAATTTGCCATGTGTGGTTTATTAGATTGTGCAAAGTAAAGTGTAGGAAACTAACCATCTGTATTTCTATTTACTGCATTGATTTTGAGTAATTTTGTTACTGATATAGTATACAGAAATGAGTTTTTGCTTTTAAATACTAGACATTACTTTTTGTTGTGATTTGCTGTTGACCTTTGTAGTTATAATGAGTTGTATTCAACTCTTTTGACAGTTCAATGTATGTATAAATCATGTGTAACAGATTTTACCATTTGCAGTGGACAATCATGGCCTATATGATTGAAGGGAAAGGCTCAAAAACAATGAGTAATGCCAAAGGTTGGCTGTATAGATTTCCAGACGCCAGTCACAAACTTCTTAAAATCATTACGGACGCAACTGTCAGTTACCTGGTTGGTCAAGTCAAAGCTGGAGCACAAGTAAGTCCATGTTTCCTTGGTCATCGTTACTTAGCTTAGCTTTGGAAGTAGTACTGTAGTACCATGTATCTTGAATGTATAACTTTAGTAATTCTTTTAAAAAGAAGGATATTTTCTCATATATTACCAGAATAAATTCAGGTTGCTATTCAGTATGGTAAAATAACAGATTATTGCCACAAGATGTAAAGTTAGTGAATCTTCAAGGACATATAATCCTTAGAATTTGGTGCATTTCAGAAATGGAAGAAATTTTTAAGAATCATTTGTTTAAAAATAGGCATAATTAAAAATATTATCTGAATTTTCATCTAGAAAGGTTTGTGGGTCAGATTTTGCAATTGCCTGGCATGACTAACCTGACCACCAGAAACTAATAGAACTTATTGCTTGGCACCGAGTGCTTTTTTTACTTTTGTCAATCTTAACAAATTCTATATGTATTTGAAATTATGTAATTTATTGAAAATCAAAATAAGTTATATTTTTGTTCAATAATAATAATAATTATTATTATTATATTATTATTATTATTATTAATAATAGGTAGATGAAACCTATTCATAGGGAACAAGCCCAAATGAGGCCATTGACTTGAAATTCAAGCTTCCAAAGAATATAGTGTTCATTAGAAAGAAGTAAAAGAAGGTAAAGGGAATTACAGAAAGAAGAGATCCCACTTATAAAAAAAGAAAAAAATAGATAAAAACACATTAAAATTCAAGGAGAGTAATATTAGGGTAGTAATGCACTGCATCTTTGCTTGAATTTCTGAAGTTCCAATTGCACAACATCCTCCGGAAGGTTGTTCCACAGTTGAACGGTGTGAAGAATGAAGGACCTCTGGAACTGAGAAGTTCGACAGCGAGGCTAAACATTTACTACATATTGGTGCTGCTGTTTAGTAAATCTATACTCTGTTTTTTTCCATCTGTCCGTCCGCCTGTGGTGTTTGTGTATGGTAACACTGCGTCCCGGGCTTTAGATAGTTACATTCGGCTTACATTCAACAATTATAATAATATCCTATTTCGAATATTAACGGTGTACTTCACATACAGTAAATTATTAAAACACTTTTCAGTTGTAAATGTACACCCAGATATCCTTTTATTTACCTAAAACTTACACATACCGTAAATATTTAAAGCCCGGACGCAGTGTTACCATACAAAAACACCACAGGCGGATGGACAGATGGAAAAAAACAGACCTTGGAAGATAAAGGGGATCAGGGATCAATTGTGATTGGGAAATGTCTCTCTCTGTTAAAATACAACTTAATGAAAAAGTGACAAACTAGACCAGCCATCGATGGGCCAAGTCATAACTGCTACGTACTATATTAGGAAATAGTAGAAACCTACATCCACATACCACTCTACCTAAAAGAGATAAATCTCTGGCAGAAGCAGACAACCACACACTGGAGAACAGTATTCTAGTAAAGGAAGTACAAATGACCTAAAACAGAATATACCGATTTTATCGATACCAAACTTTTGCGCAACGTTTTCTGAAGCTTTCATTAGATGTTTCTCAAAAGTTGGATGCGAGTCAAAAGTTACACCTAGAATAGTTGAAGGTTCAGACTCATACCCCACCAACTACACCATTCACTGATCCACTCCATGTCTCGACTGAGGCTGAGGGCAGCTTCATTTCTCATAAGTTGAGACTTGACTACACCCACAAGTGTTGAATCACATCATCAATATACTGAACAATCGTGATTTTCAGGCCAACAACCATATCACTTGTATACACTAAAAATAACAGTGAACCAAGAACACTGCCCTGTGGAACTCAAGACAAAATAGGGCTTGGTTCACTTAAGATCACGTCCACAGCAACCCACTGCTGCCTGCCTGTAAGGAAATCTTGAAGTAATCCTAAAGCATATCAACCCACTCCAGGATTCTGAGGTTTTTAAATAAGTGTCTTGTGATTTACTAAATCAAAAGTTAACAAAATCAGTATCAAAACTAATACTGTGAATAGACTCATAACAAAAGTAACTTTGTAAAAATCAACAAAACAATAAACAATAACATCAACAACAACAGTACATACACACATACATATATATTTTTAAAAATTCCTTTGAGAGTAGGTAGTATGAATAAATGTCACCACATATTAAAGAAAGTGCTGGAGGCACCTGGTCAACAAAGTGGGGCCAGCATACCTTGTAAGGCAAAAGAAATCTGCCAGGTTTGTCACAACAACTGGGGAGGACAGTCAGGATGGATTTAGAAATTAAACACTCAGAGGAAAAGATTGGGTAAAGACGAAGGCACTTTCCTGATAATCCACCAAGCAACTTTTACTTTATCAGCCTGTCCTACAAACTTTTCGAAAAAAAAGAACAGGAAAGTGAATAAGAGGAAAAATGATTGATTGTCCCCTCAGGCAAGGGAACTCAAACCAAAGACCATGGCACAATCCAAGGTTGGAGAACAAGGTTTGTATTTATAGTAACCTTCTCTTAAAATGGTTGCCTACCAAGGCTAGATCCCTTCTACCCACTGGTTTGATTTCCCAGAGTGTCCTACTCCTGAAAGAGTTGCCTGCCAAGGCTAGTCTCTCTTCTACCCTAACTCATCTAGGCAAGGATGTCACACCCTGGAGTGAATGTTGTTAAGAAAAGCCACATTAACCCACCACTTGCTTGGCAATTTTCTGTATTTTGATTTTTTATTACTGATACCAAAGTTTAAGGGCTGTTGGCTTGCAAGCCCATACCATATACATATTCATGTATTGTACTCAAACTGAGTGTGCAGTCCCACTCAAAGTTTTAAAGGGAAATAATAATTGACATTAAAAAGCTCTTTATACCATTCAAGATTGATATTAACAAGCTCTTTATAACATTCCAGATTCTGCAGGTTTTTGAATCACACGCAGAACATTTAGGGCCTTATTTATTCCGTGAGTTTGCCTTGCCTTACCTTAAGCAAATCTGTGATGATGTGAAGAAAAATGTAGCACAGTTGGGCATGGAAGACGTTCCAATGGTAGGTATTATATTTTAATCAACCATTTTTTTATGCCTATTGCAATGTTGGTAACTTTCCTAAATGCTGAGTGTTAGTTTTTTTGTTTTTTTTATTAAAATAACTTATTTTATTGTTTGAATTAAAATCGTGTATTTCTTAACAGTTAGTCATTACCACTCACTCCATTCATCCTTGATAAAATTACTTTGTCTCAGCTGCCTTAAAGATCTTTAAAATCAAGTTAGTATATCTGAATCTGCTCCATCAGTCAAGAGGGAGAGAATAGTATTGTTTAATTTCTAGTAGTGGTAGTCTGACAATGTGTAGACCATTTCATTTTATTTTTAATATAATGAATCATCAGAGTATTCATTCATAAGGACTTGCCAAATGTTGCTTTACTTGTAAATCTTTCCTATTTCCTTCCCACAGATTGTATTTCCTAAAGGGGGACATTATGCTCTGAAGGATCTTGCTGCTCTTGATTATGAAGTTATTGGAATCGACTGGACCGTTGATCCTACCTTGGCTCGAGAAATTGTTGGGCCAAATAAAACTCTTCAGGGAAATTCTTGACCCATGCGCCCTATATGCAGAAAAGTAAAGAGAATTTATTCAGTTGGTTGCCAATGACAATATTATGGATTTTTATGTAATGTTTATGCTCTGTGCTTGCCGTTTCATGAGTTTTTGAGTTACCTTAAGCACTCTCTTTATTTCACATTTGAACAGATTTAATGGTTGCAGAAGTTGATAGTGAAATCAAGATTCGTTTTCCAATAGCTATACGTACCGAAATAAAAATTTAGAATGTTGCCCATGGCAGCTCTTAACATAAAACTTTAAGACTTATGTTTGATGATTTTATTAATGTGAATTGGCACACACACACACCAATCTCTCTTGGATTTTATTCTTAAAACTTGGCCAGAACCGTAATATTGAGTGCTGATAATGCTAAACCTATCCTTCCTAGCAAAAGTCAAGATGAATTACCCAAGCTTGGAAGTTTAATGAAAACCTGTAAGTTAGTCACAAGAGTTTTTACTCAACTGTTTGAAAATGGATTCTACATTTATTCAAAGATAACAACTTTAATACTTGATTTTGGAATATTACAGATGATCTAGTAATAGAATTACACAAAAGAAATTCTTAACCTGACAAAACAAACAAAAGATAGTGGTCTTATTTTTTAACAAAACCCCCTCATTTTGGGACCACCTTGACGTGGTGAGGGGGCTCTCGAACCTCAGGAATCTCTTCCCAGGTTCGAACCCAAGAGTCCCATATGACATTATATATTTTCGAGTAAACTTACGTGGACTTTTCCATTTTTTGCCAAAATTTTTAAAAGCAAATAAATGAGAAAACATATCATGGCTTAATGTGGAGTTAAATCCGAAGCTAAATAGTGAGAACTGTGGTAGATCCATCATCTACCCGACAATGTTCGGACCTGTTTTTCAGGCGGAAACTATTCTGTGGAGCTGGACCACGGATTCCAGGGGGGGCCTGGTTCTAGGAATAGAACTCTCGGCATTCTATCCAGTTTGCCCATAATGTGATTAGGATGGGGCTAATTGTATTAACAAATAATACTCTTAGTCCTAGCAAGCGGGTTCTGCTTACACTTGAGCCATACTAAGTCATGTTATGCCATCCCCTTTTGGGGTAGGGTAGGGATGCGGACATTTGGGAGTCCTTTCTCACTTGTGCCTTTGGCAGAAGATTTAACTTCGCGAAGGGCCAATGATATCTTTTCAAGAATTTTTTTTTTTTTTTTTTTTTTTTTTTTTTTTTTTTTTTTTTTTTTTGTATAAACTCAAAATTTATGAACTGTGAAATAAATGATTTGAGTACCCCTGGGCCCCACCCATGATGGAAAAACTACGGCACAGTTGATGACCATTGGCACGTCACTCCCGAATTTCCTAGGTACTGCCACAAGTAGTGAAAGTACTATAAAGATACAAAGGAACACCCTGTTTCCAAGTAAAGCAGCAGAGCCAGAAAACCAAATAGAGTGCATAAATAAAAAAGAAACAAACAAAAATAAATTAGTAAACTCCAATATCGTAACAATGGAACCATATATGATGAACAATAATTCTGAATTAGAGACAAATAATCCTCCCAGCAATACAGAAAAATATATAAAAAATCATAATAGACAAGCAAACATAAAACAAAAACAGGACCAAAAAGAAACAAAAATTACCGACTTAATCCCACATTGGTACATTTTGATGACCTCTTTGGACCAGATAATTGGTCAAGATTTCTAGTCCTCAAAGCTGACAACAAAATCTCAGCAGCGATGCTAGAAAACAAATTACTTAACATATATCCAACACAAGACATGGAATGCAGACACATCAAGGACAATGAATGGCTTATCCAGTAACCAATAAAAAGCAGTCCACTGCCTTTTTAAGTATAACAGAAATAAATAATATAAAGGTAATAATTACAAGCCACGAAACATTGAATTATGTACAGGGTACAGTCATCCTACCCAATAGCGAGCAGGAGCTTCCTTCAAAACAACTATTGCTAGACTCCCTAAAATTGAGATATAACAATATCCACGATTTAGAAATATACTCTATTTCAAGTAGGAAAGATAAAAGTAAAAATATCAACATTGCCAAAATAAAATTTACAGGCCAAGACTTACCATTTAAAATAAAAATTCTTGGACAAAATAGAGAAGTTCGTCCTTTTGTTCCTAAACCATTACAATGTACACAGTGCTCAAGGTATGGACACACATACAAAAGATGCCGCAATAAAGCTATATGTGCAGTCTGTGCATCAGATGACCATACCACTAATTGGAACTGTAATCAATCAAAATGTATTAATTGTGGACTAGCCCATCACGCAAAATCTAAGGAGTGTTCATTGTACCAATATAACACAGAACTTCAGTTGTTAATAAATAGGACAGGAATGTCAGTCATGGAAGCCAGACTTGAGCTAAAAGTAAGAGGCGTTAACAATCCATCCAAAACCCCCACCTTTTCAAATGTGACTAAAAATCAAGACATCAAACAGCACAATGACAAACAAGATAGTATAAACAGGGAAACTGGATTTCATACCAATAATACTGAAACACAAAATAAAAGTGATATTACAACAACCAATACCACCACTAACATAGATGAATTCCGTTCTATCCATGGAAAAGAACTTCCAATAGAAGAAGAATTAAATAATGATGATAATCGAACTGGCAAAAAGAAAAGAATTCTAGAAAGAACCCCACCTAAGGGAAAAAAGGTAAATATTGAAAATTACAATCAATCCAGAGAGACTCCAACTACACCAGGAGAACATTTTAAAAAAGATATTAAACTAACCTCATCACAAGTGGAAATACACAATTACCCTCAATCTCAATCAAACAGCCAACATCTGGACAGTAAAGATCACTCTTTACAAGTTCCATCAAATAATACTAATGAAAATCATACCATTAAACCAAACCAAAATATAACTATCACCCCCCAACCATCCACAAGACCGAAATATCCCATTAACAACAACAAAACAAATAACCCCTCAAACCAACAGTCCTTATCACTACAGAAAAGGAACAATAGAATTACAAAACCAGAAATTTCTAAAGCTAGACCAAAAACTTCTGAACCAATAATTAACATTACCAAACATGCTTCATCTTGTGGTTGTAATGAATGCTTTGTAAGTACATATAACCAACTAACTACCAAGACAGAGGACACAGTACGAAATTGTATTGACAATTTTACCAAATTAAGGAGGTGCCCCTTTAACACACCAACATGAGAACGAATTATGTTCTGAATCCTTAAAATACAAAAAGGAAATTATAAAATCAAAAATAGACTTATTAATATTCAACTATGAAAAACAAACAACTGCAGAATCTAATAACCACATACAAATACAACGATTAAAAAACCACAAATAAAAAATTCAAATGCATATAAACTACGAGATAAAGTAAAATCAGCAATCAATTTACAGAATTTAACACCAATTCCTCCCAATAATGGAATATAAAATCATTCAATGGAATATAAATGGTCTCTTAACCCGACTACGTCTGGGTGAATTACAAAGAATCATACGAGACCACAACCCAATGTGCATATGTCTACAACATATAGGAAGTAACCCTACAAATATCCAACACTATAAAATGCCTGTTATTCACCAACTGACGGTGGAAAATTAGGCACAGCCATATACGTTCATAATAGCATTACATATGAACCTGTTGACATACCATCTATGCCATATCAAATAACATCAATTAAACTGTATATGCCTGATAAAAGTAAAATTACTATTTGTAATTTTTTATATAACCAACCAAATTTCAATGCAAATTTCAGTGATTTTTCTGAACTTATTAGCAAAAGTATACAGGAACCACTACTTATAGTAGGAGATTTTAATGCACATAATCCATTATGGGATATTAATAACCCCACTGACACATCCGGAATCAACATAGAGAATACTATAATGAAACACAACCTGTATTGTCTCAATGAAAGTGAAGTTCCAACATATTTTTCAAATACACACCTAACCTTTTCTTCAATTGACATTTCATTATGTTCAAATGATGTAGCGGAGAAATTTGAATGGAACGTCCTAGACGATTCATACACAAGTGACCATTTCCCAATCATTCTGAACTACTTAAGTAATGTCAAAATATTGCCACCTACAAGATATAATATTCCAAAAAGCTAACTGGGATAAATTTTATTTCCTATACACACGAAACATAACCACCATTCCCACATAATGAAGATCACAATACTACATGTGAATCCTTCTCAAACTTCATAATAAATGCTGCAGATAAAAGTATTCCAAAAACCAAAACACATTCCACAAAAATCCCCTGTCCCATGGTGGAATCCAACATTAACAACATTAAGTAAAATAAAACATATATTGAGTCGCAATCTAAACAGACTCAAAACTCGCCTTAAATCACTCAACAAAATGCCCTATAGTATAAACATATTAAACAAAAATAGTTATCAACATAACAATTAACCACATTAAACCACTATATAACAAATATACAGCCAAATTTAGAAAAACGGTAATAGCTGAAAAAAATCGCATCATGGAAGGAATATGTCTCAAACATATCTTCAAACACATCCACAAGGGATATCTGGCAAAGATAAGGAAAATCAATGGAAAACATATAAGACCTCCAAGAAGTGCAATACATTTAAATGGAAAAATATACCATGATACTTATGAAATATCAAACATAATTGGGAAACATTTTGAAAACATCAGTGCTTACTCCAGCCTAGATACACATTTTCAAAGTATCAGAAAACAAAAAGAAAATATAATACTCAATTTTGAAACTCTTGAAGACCTGGAATATAACTATATTTTTTTAACATGGATGAACTAGATAATGCCATCAACTCTTGTCATCCCTCTGCACCAGGATATGATAAAATATCATTTGAAATGATAGAAAATTAGCTATAGCTAAATCATATTTATTAAAATTTTACAATAGTATCTGGCTAAAACGTGTCTTTCCTGATAAATGGAAACATGCCATAATTATTCCAATAAACAAACCAGGAAAGGATGCAAGTAATCATCCAATTATAGACCGATATCTCTAACAAGTTGCCTATGCAAAATCTTAGAAAAATGGTTAATGCACGATTAACGTATGTAATAACCAAAGAATCCATGTTTTAAACACCAACACAATCTGGTTCAATAGCTGGCAGATCAACCCTAGATCCCTTAACACATTTAGAAGATCATATCAAAAAAGGCTTTGAACAAAAGAAATTAAACGTAGCTATATTTTTTTGATATAGAAAAAGCATACGATACAACATGGAAACATAACATCATGCAAAAACTCCACTCCAAGGGACTAAGAGGCCACTTACCAATATTTATTAAGACTTCTTAACAAACAGAACGTTTTCAAGTAAAGTAGTAGAAAAATTCCTACTCAGTAACCTATAACTGAAGAAGGAATCCCTCAAGGTAGTGTCTTGAGCTGTACATTGTTTGCTTTAGCAATCAATGACATTACTATAAATTTACCAAGTGGTGTAAAAAACAGTTTATATGTTGATGGACTTTGTCATTTACTATACGAGTAGTAATTTGAGACATGCCTCAGAGAGTTCTCAGTACTGCCATTTCAAATATATGTAGTTGGGCAAATTCAGTTGGATTTAAATTTTCAACTGATAAAACAAAAGCAATCGTCTTCTACAAAGACAAAAGGTGGATGAAGAACCAAACAATCAAACTGCATCTTTATAACACTGAAATACAATTTTGTACAAAAATCAAGTATCTAGGAGTAATATTTGATCAAACATTTAAATTGGAAAGAGCACATCAAATACATTAAAGCCAAGGGCATCAAAGCCCTTGCCATATTAAAAAGTTATCACACACTAATTGGGGAGCAAAGCGAGACATTTTATTAATGATATATAAGGCAACAGTCTTATCCATAATAGATTACTGCTGTCCAATATATTCATCCGCCTCAGAATCTGCATTAAAATCTCTCGATGCAGTGCACCATGAAGGCGTGCGATTGTGCACAGGAGCTTTCCGATCGTCCCCAACAAACTCACTTTTGGTGGAGGCAGGTGTTTTGCCCTTAAAACATCACCGTAATTTAATAACAATACAAAGAGGTCTTTCATTACAAGCAGGATCGTCTCCTGCAACTTACTGCTTCCAAAACTGTAATCAAGTAACAGCAGTTAATAGTACTAGCTCTTTCCCAAAAAGAGCTAGATACATAATGAAACATACATAATATGAATCCAATTTTTCACCCACCAATGGAATTGCCACCACATGGATTTTAAATAGAGTAAAGATATGTACCTCCCTGTCTTACCTACTCAAAAAAACAAATGACAAGTACGGAAATGTACCGCCAACATGCTTTGGAGCACATTAGAAGAAAAAGGCGACAAATTTATGATATATACAGACGGCTCCAAAAATAATGTTGGAGTAGGAGCATCTGCATATTCGAAAAATATGTTAAGTAAAAAAAGCCTACCTTCAATATCATCAGTATTTACTGCTGAAGTCACAGCCATACAGATGGCTCTAGATATGATATCTGAGGCAAAAGCAAATGTCTCTGTAATTTTCAGTGACTCACGTAGCGCTATAGATGCAATAGGACAGTATAAATCAGGAAACCAAAATAGTACAGGAAATTCAAATAAAATTCATCAACTCCTCCAATCAGGAATATCAATGGAAATATGTTGGATCCCAGCACACGTGGGAATAAAGGAAATGAATATGCAGACTCTGCTGCCAAATTAGCCTGCACTATCCCTCCAACAATTTCATATGCCCCAGTGTCAGACTGGGTAAAATCAGTTAAAACATTAATTTACCAGGATTGGAAAGAAGAATGGGCCTCGGTGCCAACAACAAACAAACTTAAAAATATAAAAACTGAAGTCTATGCATGGAGGACATCCTCACAGGAGGAAAGAGCAAAAGAGGTGATATAGCAAGGCTACGTATAGGACACACAAGATTCTCACATGGTCACTTGATGTCAACACCACATGCTGACCCAGTGAAATGTAAACAGATGTCAAACACCCATGACAGTACAGCATTTGCTTGTTGAGGAAATGAACCCATTGGACCCAGCAAAGGATCTATTTATTCTGCGGAGTTCAGAAATGAAAAATATTCTTGCGGAAAGCAGGGATTTTTCAATTAATAAAATCATAAATTTTTTAAATAAGACGGGTTTCTCTAAGAAAGTCTAAATTTTTTTTTTTTTTTTTTTTTTTTTTTTTTTTTTTTTTTCTTCTCAGGATGATCCCTGAGAACCAGCCCGAGAAGAGTCTACTTGAGACTCAGAGGTCTGGAAAAACTAACACCTATTAATAATAATAATTTTAACAAAAATCAGTATTTTGTTTGTTGATGAAGAATACTTGATAAGCAAAGATGTCCAAAGTCAATCTTAGTGCAGCCAGTGGCCTTCTGGGGTGTAACAGTGGTAATAGTGAAATGTATAGTCATTCAACAGAAATGTGTTTGGTGCAGTAGCAGCAATTATTTAGTGCAGTTTTGGTTGCCTAAACACACATCTCTGTTTTCAGTCTTTAAGTTGTAATAATCAGTACGTATGCCCCTGCAGTTTTGAGTGTCCTAGTTCTTTGGACCTTTAAGGTGCAGTTAAAAATTCTGTTCATCCACTTTCCAAGTGTACTTCAAATGTTTAAAGAATGTCTTCCATTTCTAGACACAGGTTTTTGCACCTAACCACTACTCGACAGTCTTACCGAAACTTTGGTGTCATTAACATCACTGGTGCACCAAATGAATCATTGATAATAGAGACAGCTACAATAGGGCTGCAACAACTTTTGGACTAGTGGTGTGACCTCTTTAACTAGGGCAGTTGGAGCTTGTTCCTGCTTCAAACTGGTACAGTTCACCAACACCAAAAACAACAATATTTTATTTTGAGTCATGGGTGTGGGGGACCATCCAGGAAACCAATTTTATTAAGCTGTCAGGTGTCAGACTTGTGCTTAAGCCTTTACCTCAATTTAGTATCTGGGACAGGAACGCCATCCTTTCTTCCATTACAGCCAAAGGTCAGCCATTCTTCAACAGTCATTGAGTCAAGGTTTACCTAGATGATGATCAGCCTCATGTTCCCAATTTGACCAAACTGAAGCAACATTTTTCAAGGCTTGACAGCTTTCACACTGATTGCAGTTGTCTTGCCGATGATGCTAGCCTTGTAAACTTAATGTTTTTGCCATGGATGGCCAAATAATGCTCACATCAGTGTTTTCATTTTGAGGGTATTAGCATAAATGTTTTTATATCTAAGATTCAGTCAACAAGTAGCCAAGATTTCTCACCCCTTCAGAGCATAAAATCCTTGTTTCATTCCATTCCATTACATTCACCCCTTCAGCATTTCCGCTTTGACCTTCACTTCGGGGACAGGAAGGATTATATCCCTGACTTAGTGTTGGGTTTTCAGCACTTCCTACAGAATCAGACCTCCAGCCAATGGCAGTGTTCTGCTAACCAGGCTAGTCTTTTTGGGTTACCTTGTTAAGTCTCACAGAATGAAAATGGGCAGGTGATCATTTGATGCTTAATTATTAACTTTTTAAATGTCAGTACTAAGTGTATTGTTCTTATAGTAAATGGTTAAATTTATCGAAACAGTAATCATGGTACATGTAACATTACTTTGGAGGAAGATGTTAAAGCTCTGTCTTCCACATTTTCATATCCCAGTGTTATTTTTGGAGATATAGTCATCCAAATTTTATCACTGCATTTTAGTTGTCAGTTGATTTGTTTCTATACATGACCTTACAATACTAGACCATGCATGAACCCTTTCCTGTACTCTATTTGGTTCATCAACACCTTGGGTCAAACCATTTGAGTTTCTTAAAGCCATGGTCCCTAATACTTGAGTTCCAAGAACCCTTATGGATCCATTAGCTTAACACAAAAAATTGGTTTTCATTCAAACTAGCAATTATGTTCACAGTGGTGGCCCTCCCCCAACCCAAGATGCCAGTTATAGCTTCCTGCTCATTCTGGTGTATGAGGTGGTAGATGGCTGGGTACTCCCTTTCTTTTTTGAACAAAAGAATTCTGGTTTGGGGATCACTTTGTCATTATGGACTGTTGTGAGGGCATAATCTGGTAAATTGTTTTGTTTTCATGAAACTGAAATATCATTGAACTATAAAAATAAAAAAAAAACAATGCTTTTACTGAAGTTCCTCTTACATTTACAAATCTGAAATTATTGTATTTTAATAAAAAAAAAAAAATATCCTTTGCTTTTACAAGGGTTATTTCTTATCCTTTGCAGAAATTCTAGCTTATGATTTTATTACAAATAGAAATATCCTTTGGTTTTGAGTTTCAATCCTAACCAGTATATTAGGTGTACATTATGTATTTACTTTGTGTATTTGAACCTGCTTCCTTCTTTCATCACTTTTTATATTAGTCTCTTGTTTGTAACATGTAATGTATTTAGCAAGAATATAGTTTCCTCTTTGCTTGGGTTTGTAATTTGAAACTGGTGAGCAGAAGGAAGTTAGGTTCTTTGAATTTTCCACTGTTTATACATTCAGGCAGATTTGTGTTCTTTATTAGTGATACAACATTTTTTTTCTTTCATTACAGAAATTCATCAGCAATGCCGTAAAAGAAATGATTGAGAAATTTGGCCGTAACCGCTACATAGCTAACTTGGGCCATGGAATGTACCCTGATATGGACCCAGAAAATTTGGCAGCTTTTGTTGACGCCGTTCACAAGCACTCCAAGAAACCAGACTCCACCTGATTTTTCAGTCAGAGCTAAGATGAGGAATTAAGTTACTCACACTTGCAACAAGTGAGTATTTAATTTCGGGGGAACAATTACAATTAGATAGTGATTGATATTAAAAATCTTAATAAATAGTGTCTTAATAGTTACAATCATTCAAGTATTACTAAATTGTCAAGGTGTTTGTAACCCGTGAATACTGTCTTAAATGTTTGACCATCTAGTAGACATTCATGGCACGAAAAGCATGAATCAGGTAATCCCAGTTATTCAGCCAAGTAATTGTCTTGTTCAGTGGTTGTGTATTTCGTAATCCTGTATTAATGGGTATAGAATTTAGCACAGTATTGTTATTGTTATTGCAGCTTTGTGTTAAATGTGTTATTGTTATTGCAGCTTTGTGTTAAATGTGCAAGTAATGATTGATATATTGTGAATATAATTTTACCATGATTACTCGACTGTCTTTATTACAACTCTTTGTTATAAAACCTTGGAAGAAACCATATACTATCTTGTTTCTTATTCAAGGAGATTTTCAAGCTAATTTGTGAGTATGAGAATCATTTATTCTTACAGTACTAGAATTGTCTCATGTACTGATTAACTGTTTCCTCCTTGTCTTATCAAAGTAAACTTTGTTGAAATACTGGAGATAAATGCTCAGCTATCAACAGCAATCTTTCAAAGTCTGTCTACTTATCACCTTTGTAAAAGTGCCCGTACTGTAGTACTATAAACAAATATGTCAGCAGAGGGATTTTTTGTGAAACCAATTATGCCCTCTCATGACTAAGTTTTCTTCCAAGTTACTGTGATGACTTTGGCCGTGATATATCATAAACCAGATAAAGTTATTTATCATATCTCATCTGCATTTAGCAGCTTCCAATTATGTCAAAAGAACCAGTCTATTTACTTCTTATATGAACATTAATCAGTATTAATTTTTAAACACTTAAATTTATGAGGTATGCTGGTGTATCCAAAATCATAGTATATAGTGTCAGCAAGAGTAAGCACGTCACTAGTACGTATATGACTTTGCTCTTTATAAATAAGAATTGCACATCAATTTTTTCCACTTGGTAACATAGGTTATTGTTGGGAATTGCATCTTTATTTACCTGCAGCTTTTACACAACTATTTTCCAAAGCTTATCACATTTGCCTATTATCATTTTCTGCTACTCATAAAACATGTTTCATTTCTGAAATGAGACTAGTTCATTTTGAAAACAAGTAATTATTATTATTATTATTATTATTATATTACATATTATTATTATTATTATATTTAATAGTTTAACCAAACCAGTGTACAGTATACATACATACATATAGTATTGATAAAGAGACAAGAGAATGTATGTACTTAATTAAAAAACAGGTTTTCAATGTCATTCCTTGTCTATTATTAAATCAGTAACTTCAGATATACATACATATATATTTTTTACTTATTAACAGTCTGAATGGTTGTTGCCTCATTGATATTTATGCACAAAAAACTGGGAGAGTTGCCTGTTTTGTATATGTACTGCACAATGTTATGATATGTAAATCATAATTGACCAATTATAAAAAAAAATAGTTGCTATTTTATTTTATGTAACATGAACTTTGGTTAAAAAAAAAAAAGTACTGCTATCACAAAATTGCATTACGTTTATCATTAGTAAATTATGTAAAAGGTCTTCCACATGTGTGGTAATATTGAAAAGTGCTGCATTTTTTAGTAGTGTGAAAAAACTAATGAGCGGCCAATGTTATAAAATGGAGAATCTATATGAAGATGAATACTGCATTAAGCATAGTTCACACTTTTTATAATACTGGTTTTTAATGTTTTTAAAAGTGGACTGAATCAGAGTAATATTATGCTAGTTACAAGGTTTATATTGAACAGTAATAGCAACAGTTATGATCTCAGATAAGTATTAATCCTGTTTTCTTTCATGCTTTAGGTTGCAGTTAGCAACTTAATTGATGTCATTCTGTCACTAGTGATTTAGCTATAGCTTAGTTAAAATATTTTAATAATCCTCAGCATTTAGTAAACTTGAAGTATTGGCAGGGGTTCCGTTCCCGCCAGTGTGATAACCGAAATATCGGCTGTAATAGCACCAATACCTTGAGATCAGCTAAATTTATTGTCCTCGCTAGACAAGTGCCGAAAAACTGGAGCGCCGATAACCAGGGACTGCCTTATTATTACTATTATTATCAATAGTATTATTATTATTATTATTTTTAAGTACTAGTTTAATAATAACACTGTTTCACATTTTGAAACTCGGTTGATAATTG
Organism: Macrobrachium nipponense; assembly: GCF_015104395.2. NCBI lineage: Eukaryota > Metazoa > Arthropoda > Malacostraca > Decapoda > Palaemonidae > Macrobrachium > Macrobrachium nipponense. The sequence continues at coordinate 17,731,090 of NC_061106.1, forward strand.
AATATATTGGAACTCTCAAAAAGCAGTAACTTGCATGGCACCCCTTGGACAATACAAAAGACTGATTAAATTCCTAGCCGCTTTGCTCTAGCAATTTTAATATGAATCTATCCCTATTGGTGTCTTCCCATCCAGCAACATCAATCAATCAATCTCCCTATACAACTATCCCATTCTCTTACATCTGTTGTAATTGTTTCTAATAGGCAAGTCCTACGAGTCTATAATGTGACTCGGTGGCCTTATTAAACTACCTTATGAACATAATATGCATTCAAACCAGTGAAAGAACAATATCAAAAAGCGAGACAAGAGACTCACTTAATAAGATAGGTGTTACATGTCTTTTAACTATCATGTCACTTGTTAGCAGTAGAATTCAAGAGCTCTGTCTCCCCACATAAACTGTAAGTCTGCATAATATTGATCAAATAATTAAAAATATTGTAATTGACTTAAGTTAGACTGACATCTCATTTGAACGAGACATAATCTTAAGGTACAGTAAAATCATAAACTTAAGGTAAAGTAAAATCATAAACTTTGGCTATGGTCTTACAATGATGAAAAGGAATCTTAATAGATTTTCAACAGCCTTCTTATACTTGTTATTAATTCCCTTTATTGTTAGTAAATGTGATATTTCCATCTCACTTTAGAATCAGGATGTAGTAATAGATAACAGATGAATCCCTATAAGAAGCATCAGCAAAGTTCAGATTGCCCAAGTTGCCGGTCCACTCATCCTTTAAATACTGGAAATCAATCTTTCTTTGGGACCCTTATGATACAATTAATGATGTTGACTATGACTGGTCAAGATCAATTCTTGTTTCACAGAAAGGTGCTTATTTCTTTTATTTTCTCGGCTTTCTGGAAAAAAAAAAAGGGTGAAAATGCCCATGAAACTCTTGACCAATGACTGAATGTTTCTCATAACTGTGATTCAAGTGGTATCTCAAGTAATATTGAATTATACTGTATTGTACTTGCAATAGCTACATACACTACAAAAAATTATCTAAATATTTTTTTAACCAGAATGTTGTACATGGAATACTATTTGAAATTTGTAGAAAAAGGAGTCTTTATTTTTAGACAAGTAGGTGTTTTATAATTTTTAGTATAAAAAAACGATTATATTTCTTAATAAACAAAAGATGCATTTCTTGATTGTTATTTGTTACTGTTTTAGTTAATTTTGTCAAAATCATTACACATTGTATGTATATGTCATTAGAGAATAAAAAAACAAGAAAATAATGCTTTTTTGTCATTCCAATCTATATAAATATATATATATGAGCCCTTGAGGCTATTAAAATTACATAGACATTTTATATAGTACAAATGCCACAATGCCCTCTTCACCTCCAATATACATGCTACATGTATATCTATTATATTATATATAATATAGTATATCATATAATTACATTATAATACTCTCTCTCTCTCTCTCTCTCTCTCTCTCTCCTCTCTCTCTCTCTCATCTCTCTCGTCTCTCTCTCCTCTCTCTCCTCAAAATGTTTGTGTTTGAAATTTCATATCCTCTCTCTCTCTCTCCTCTCTTCTTTCTTCCTCTCTCTCTCTCGTCTCTCTCTCTCTCTCTCTCTCTCTCTCTCAAATCCTCTCTCTCTCCTCTCTCTCTCAAAATGTTTGTTGAAATTTCATATCATCTCTCTCTCTCTCTCTCTCTCTCTCTTCTCTCTCTCTCTCCTCTCTCTCTCTCCTCTCTCTCTCTCTCTCTCAAAATGTGGGTGTTGATTTAATTCATTTCAGGGGAGGATCGAAGGAATAGAATTACAAGAGTAATTCCCTCTACTGAATATTCTTTGGTAATAAGGTAAATAGTAAAGAAGGGGGAGTTCAGTACAATTCTTTTGCTCACATAACGTGTTTTCAGACTTGTGCCAGAAAGACCACAGGATTCATAAATTGCTTTGTAAATCGTAAGTAAATACATTCAAGTAAAAGCACATTTTAGGTAAATTCTTTCAGCCTACAAGGGACTCGAACTTAATTCACTCAAGAACTGCTGCAAGCCTCTTGAGTGGCTGTAGGGGGAACTGCTATAAGCCTCTTCAGAATGCCATTTTCTATCTCTTCTCAAAAATTTCCTCATGACATTACTTAACTTGCATTATTTTTCCATGATATAACTATTTGTCTGGTAAAATTTTGAATGTATAGAACTTTATTTTAGTCATGTATATTTATGTATAATAAAAAAAAATTCCCCACCGACCAAATTTAACTTGTTTTAATATATTAGAAATATGCACAATAAAAAAAAATCATATACATATAACAGCATACGCAAACACACATACATAATATCCTACTCAGTTAGGAAAATAATAGACATGGCAACTCCAAAAACCTATGTCAACATGCGGTTGCCTGTGTAAATTATGGCAACACTCCTGAATGTTTTTCTGTTGAGCATCTGATGAGTGGTTGTTTAAAATAAAGGGTAATTTTGATACCAATGAATTTTGTTTTCTGTGTTCTTGTTTCTCTCTCTCACACACACACAAGAATTTACTAAATCTTTTGTATATTCTTGCGATAGGTAGTGGTTGTGGTTCTAGTACAGTACGTATTATATGGATGCTCTTACAAAATTAAAAGTAATTTTCATTATCATTACACTCTCCGATATACAATATAATAAGTTGTAATTAATGGTTACTTGTCAAAAATAGGCTACAGCATCACAACGTAACAAGGGGTGTAGTAAATGAAAATATACTATCCTCTATCAGGCCAAGCAACAACCCTGTTTCACCCAACTACCTCCCCACCCATGAGTGGCAACTGACAGACCCGCTACTTGTGGTACTACCTCACCACCTACTCGTCGGGCAAAATGCAACGTCACGTAATATAAGTAACTTAGATGGTTTATAACAAAATAACAAGGATAATTAGGGGAAAAATATTTTGCTGATATGTATATGCACAAAGTAATTACAAAGGCGTTGGTAAAGTTATATACCTATTAGATTCTGAAGAATAGCATTTTTGTCACAATAGCTGCAACACTGGACTACTATTGTAAAATGATACTGAGGCATTTATCAGGTTAAACGAAGGCCATAAGAATTCCAGGCAAGTTCAGTTAGGCCAAGGAATTCATTCATTAAGTAAGTTTTGACTAGATTAAGGTAAAGTTAAGGCAAACTAAGTACTACCAAAATTGAAGGTAAACAAGCAAGCATGCCTAATTTGGCTAATTATTCTAATACCCATGGAATTACGTAAATCTATGTAAAATTTTTCAGTCTAAATCTAAGAAGTTAATTTTCATAAGCTCCAATATTACAACAGCCTAATTAAGTAAACACCTCTACAAGTAAATAAAGTAAGGAAAACAGTAAAGTCTTTAAACCAAGTCAGTCAAACGTTAATCGACGAAACTGCTTCCTATTGAACTATTAAGTAAGTCGCCTGACCAAGACAACGGTGACCTAATCTAGGAATTGGACTTCAGCCCGCATTAAAGTTAGCCTAATTTAAACACCAGCATTAAAGGTAGCCTAATTTAAACACAGTCATAATTTACACCTAAACTGTAACAAATCCTATCTATTAGGTTAGTAAACCAATGACCTCTACATCTGTTCCTGGAAATAAAGTTGTACTTTGATCAAATTCATGCTACTTACCAACATCCACTCCAATGACAAAGGGAACAAATGGCCACTTCAATTCTTTAGTTGTATCCTGACAGATAAGGATTAGGAAAGGATATGGGGGTTAAATAGGTAAAACAAGAAAAAGGAGAGCATACGTATTATCAAGTTATAACACTACACTAAACAAAATATACTTTGAAGTCGAAGTTAATGCATGTAGGGATGAAAGTCTACCATGCTGTCTGAATTTACTGTAGCCCCAAAAAACATGCTGTCAGCCTAGACCCACTAAATTAATTTCTTTACTGATTTGAAAGAATACCTAATATCTCTACTTATTCTAATTCCGAAAAATAATGACTTAAATTTAAGTCAGGAATCGAGTTACTTTTTCTATAACAAACATTTTCAAATTAATCATCATAAATATGTAAAATATTTATGTTTTACTATTTATTTAAATAATTATCTAGTGCACGCTTCATCGTCGTCTTCTACCAAAACAGTAGTTTCCTTAAAAACGTTGTGGCCAGGGACCGTTTTCCAATTGTTGTGATGAAAGTGCCCCAGCGTCTATGGGTACAAGTGGTGTGCGGATTTATCACAGGAATTGGGAAGTTTGTTGACACAAGTGACTCCGCAAACATCGAGATAGGGTCAATCTTCTAAGTTATTTAATCCTAAGTAAAAATTTCGAAAGCATTTTGGTGAAGTTTGCACTGCATTGGCCACCATTTTCATTACCCTCTGTTTAAGCTTTAAATTTGGCCTTAATTTCTAACTTTGGAGAAAATACTTACTTCGAAAGGAGATTAGAGGTCTTTAGCTGCATCTCTCACCAACAACAAGTCGCAACTGATGACCATCTCCGGTGTCAGGACGCGTTATAAGTACTTTTTCAGAGGGTGTCCAGCCGTGACCGTCGGTGTGTTGGCTAGTCCATGTGGTTGTTTACCCTAAGTCTTACACAAAACTGGGAAAATAAGTGAAATTAGTGTATCTATTTGTAGTAAATATATACACATTAGAGCAATTTTATCATTATTGCATTACTATGACAACTATAATTCATGGAAACAGTTTGTAAATGCATCGGTTTATGTGTGAAGCTCCACTAGATTGGCGACAATGAATCATTTTGCCGTCGTCTGCTCGTATCTACTTCAAATATACATATCTGTAATTTTTGGGGGTTAATTTGGTTGCAAAAAAGGGATAATAGACATGAATTAAATAAACATTTTGAAGTAACAAAGTAAAGTTAAACTAAATAATGAATAAAGTAAACAATTAAGGGAATAAAGCTTTGCACCTCATAAACCATATACTCGTGTGCTGCCTGCACCAGTGTTTGTGGAGTGAGCGCTTAGGAACCAGGAACAGCATCGTAGTTTAAGTGCAATTTGGAGTGAATTAAGACCAAAACATATATAATTACAATCAAATAAGCAATGTGGAGTTGTAGTTGTGATGGTAGTAAGGATAAAACCACCGATTACAAGGTAAACATGAATTTCAGTTCAAACCATGACCCTGGGAATAAGTTTCATTCTTTCACTAATAGGCTATAAGCAACAAAATGTTGTTTCATTGTGCTGATTACAACTGCAATCTTGATTAAGATCAATAAAAGTTACATATAGCTATATGCTAAGATTGTTCAAATGAGTGCTGGGAAGGCTGGGAAAGATGGTGTGTCCGCAGTGGTTACGAAAGGCACCTCACGCGGGTGCCGCCATATTGGATTTCAAAACTGCCTTGAAAACATATTTTACGAAGACCTTACATAGTTATTTTAGTTCGTATGGCGCTTTCATATATCACATTATGTTGACGAAACTTCAATCTTTTGAATGGTATGCTTAAAGATGTAATTGTATTCTTGATTCACCAATTAAATATCGAGTGAATAAGGCTGATCCACGCGATGACGATGGATCCACTGCGGTGTTTCCCCCTATACGCAAATATTGTTCAAATGAGCGCTGGGAAGGACGTGGTCCCGATTGTAGAACCGAATTGCACACTGCACACAATCATTACACGTCATATTGGATTCAAAAACTGTCATAAACACATATTTTACGAAGACTTCACTTGCTTATTTTAGTTCGTATAGCGGTTTCATAATCTCATTTTGTTGATGAAACTTCAATCTCTTGAATGGTATGCTTAAATATTCAATTGTATCGTTATTTCACCTATTAAATATCGAGTTAAAAAGTGGTCGCACAGCGGTTTTACCCTAAAACGACTCCGAAGTCGCCTGATCTAGGAATCGTATTTCAGCCTACATTAAAATGAACCTAGTTTAAACATACCGATCTTAATTTACCCCTAAACTGAATCAAGTCATAGGTATCTAGCCTATTACGCCAATAAACCAATGACCTGTAGATATGCTCCTGGAAATAGTTGAACGTTGATAAAATTCCCACCACTTGGCCTACTGGTACATGTTAGGACAATGGCAAAGAGGACAACTGGAAGCAACAATTCTTTGGCTATATATGGACATATCAAGGAAAGGATATGGGTGTTAGGATAGGTAAAACAGGGAAATGGAGGGTATATGAAGAAGTACTCCTTTTGCGTACCTATTACCTATTTAGTTATAACACTACACTAAACAAAATATACTTAGGAATTAGCAAGTAACAACGACGCGTATAACGAAAACCATGCGAGGAAACTAAACAGTTCTTTATCACTCACTAAATTAGTTTGTTTCGCCAATTTGAAAGAACATATAGATTTACATGTATATTAAATTAATCTTACGGTATTGTTGCATGTAATAAAATTTTAAATGCTAAGAATAAATAATCAAAGTATAGGCTTCACTTTGTTCACTTTGTTTCGTTTTATGTCGTACAGCCCTCCACAGGGATGATCACCTCACTAGCCCATGTATATTTTCAAAATAAGATGCTTTTTGTAATTTGTAATTGTCTTTTAGCTTTTTTTTCAACATCTTAGGCGGTCTTAGCTCTTGCAGAATAGGAGTCTTAAGTTTTTTTATAAATTTGTTTTCTTGTATGATCTTCACTTCAGGGAGAATTTTGTTGTATAGTCTTAGAAGATAAATAGTCAAAGCCAGAGCCATATTATTCTTCACCTTTGACATTTCTTTATATATATTATGCACTTATTGCCATATGTTTTATGTTTAGTATCACTATGGCCTTTCTTAACATAGTTTTTACACTTGAAGGTGTTGGATTTTGATGTGTGATTTCCACCTTATCTAGGGCAGACTTGGTCATTTCTACAATATAATATTGTTGCGCTATGACCAAATTCCTGATACTTTTAGCATCGATAGGGCATGTAACAGTCGTATACTTTGCATCGGCCAAGATCTAGATAAAACAGGCCTAACACTCGTGAGCAGTGGCAAAATATGACGTCACTGAAGCCCGTCTTGCTACATGAGCCTAGTCAGTCTGCTTAGTTTGAAATTGCACTTGGAAGCAAAAAGTTTCTTGGTTTGTATTGCTCAGTTTGCAGTTGTAATAACTAAGAGAATAACACCAAAGGGCAAGGTATAAGTTTCTTGAGATTTCCTATAGAAAGTGAATTTGAAAGTTCCTTTTAAAAATCCATGTGCAGATAAGAGTGTATTTGCATTTGCTGATGTGCCTCACATGATTAAGCTAATAAGGAACAATTTTATGGAACATAGATTTCACACAGAAAGGGGAGATTTTATTTCATCTGCTTCTGTACAAGAATTGTTGGATAAAACAGCAAATGAACACAATCTAACACCAAAACTGATTCAAAATCACTGCGCCAGGAACTCAAAGACAACATGTAAAGTATGCAGCCCAGTTGATGTCCAAAACATGTGCACTGCTGTAAAGCTTCCAGGAGAAAGATATTTAATTTAATTCCAAGAGTGGTTGGTGACAGCTGATTTCGTAACAGATAACTGATTTGATGAATTCCAGGTAAAGGGATTGAGATGTAAACTCAAGAAACATGAGTGAAAGGTTATGCAGGTCGTTATTTGAGTTTTCAGTAAGGGTATTTTTCTAGCAAATTTTGTATTGGACTATTTGATATGTTAAGCTATTTATATAGCCTAGACTATATAATGATCTAGAGGATGAATCAAGTGCTTAGAAACTATTTTTGGATCAGTTAGGTGGATGCATGGCCCTCATGAATACCCCAATACTTTGAGCTGCAAGTATTGACTCTGATCGTTTTTATCTGTGGTGCATGACTATGCCGTGACCGGACTAACTAGTTAAAAGCCACAATCATGTATCGATAAAGCATTTTTCCAAAATACAAAAAGGTTAAAAACAGGGGACTTTCGAGCGTTTGCACAACGGTTGAAAGCTCCCTGTTTTTTAACCTTTTCGTATTTTAAAAACTACATCATCAATACATTATTGTGGCTTTCAACTCATGATCCCTTTTCTTGGGGAAAGAACCGTTCATTCCGGGACACGTGGCAGGCCCCGCCCACCCAACCATCCGTCCTGAGACATGTGGCAGGCCCTGCCCACCCACCCGTCCATCCCAGGACACGTGGCAGGCCCTGCCCACCCATCCGTCCTAGGACCCGTGGCAGGCCTCGCCCACCCGTCCTGGGACATGTGGCTGGCCTCGCCCCACCCTTGTCCTGGGACCCATAGCGGGCCTCGCCTGCTTGTCCCGGGACATGAGGCTGACCTCGCCTGACCATCCTGGGGCCCGTGGAGGGCCTCACCCACCTGTCCCGGGACACGAGGCGGGCCTCGCCAGCCCATCCCGGGAACCATGTCGAGCCTCGCCAGCCTGTCCCAGGACCCGTGGCAGGCCTCGCCCGCCCATCCCAGGACATGAAGCAGGCCTCGCCCGCCTGTTCCGGGACATGTGGCGGGCCTCACCCTCCTGTCCCGGGACACGAGGCGGGCCTCACCCATCCGACCCGGGACACAAGGCGGGCCTCGCCCGCCTGTCCTGGGACACAAGGTGGGCCTCGCCAGCCCATCCTGGTACTCATGGTGGGCCTCAGCCCATCCCGGGACCCATGGCGGGCATCACCAGCCTGTCCCGGGACCCGTGGCAGGCCTCGCCCGCCCATCCCAGGACATGAAGCGGGCCTCGCCCGCCTGTCCCGGGACATGTGGCGGGCCTCGCCCTCCCATCCCGGGACACGAGGCGGGCCTTGCCCATCCGACCCGGGACACGAGGCGGGCCTCGCCCGCCCATCCCAGAACATGAAGCAGGCCTCGCCCGCCTGTCCCAGGACACGTGGCGGGCCTCGCCCGCCCGTCCCTGGACCCGTGGGGTGGCCTCGCTCGCCCGTCCTGGGACCCCTTGGGGGCCTCGCCTGCCCATCCTGGGACCCGTGGCGGACCTCGCCCGCCTATCCCAGGACCCATGGCGGGCCTTGCCCGCCCGACCTGGGACAGGTGGCGGGCCTCGCCCGCTCGTCCCGGGACACGTGGCGGGCCTTGCTCGCCCTTCCCGGGACACGAGGCGGGCCTTGCCCACCCGTCCCAAGAGAGAGCAACTTATGCTTAGCCTTAGAACCAGAGTATGCCACTGAATCCTTTCAATTCTTCTGGGGCTTCTCTGAATATCCTGCGTCTTCTCCTGGCACTCCGTGAATCATACTCAATCCTTTCAATTCTCCTGGGGTTTCTCTGAATCCTTTGCTTCTCATGGCACTCCACAAATCCTACTCAATCCTTTCAATTCTCCTGAAGCTTCTCTGAATCTTCTGCTTCTTCCCCTGGCACTCCATGAATCCTACCTAATCCTCTCAATTCTCCTGGGGGTTCTCAGAATTCTCTGCTTCTTGTCCTGGCATTCCACGAATCCTCTCATTTTCTTCACGGTTTCTACAGTCCTCCCATTTTCCTCTCGCTTTCAGGAATCAATAAAACTCCAAGAAAACATTTCAACATATTTATTTCCGTTCAAGTTCAATTTCCTTCAAACTTATTTCAAATAAACATCAAACTTTCCATACAACAAATATTCTCCTCAAATTTTTCACATTTGATCCGTCTGAGTGAGGCCAGCACAGACTTGATCGCGCCATTCCTTGAAGATCAATAGTTGCTCCTTCTCCAGGCGTTTGTATTTCTCCTCGAGGTTCTTGAGGTTGCACACCAATTTCTCCTTTGCTCCTTGCAGCTGTTGAACCTTATCTTCCAGCAGGTCGTTCCGTTCGCCCTGGACACCAGTCTTCCTCTTCAGTGACTCCAGGCGATGATTTCGTTCTTTTAGAAGGTATGTCAGCTCATTCCTCTTGAGTCTCGCAGCCTGAACTTCTCACTGGAGTACACACTTTTCCTTTGTGAGGTCTTCCACTTCTTTCTGCAGGTGCTGGAACCTGGCTTCGAGGTCTTTCCTGTCGGATTCCCACTTTTCGGTCGCGTCTTTTTGTTCCTGGAGGAGCCTTGCCATCCACGCCGCTTCTTTGGTCTTTAGCTGCAGGCCTTTCTCCTTCTGTCGTAGGAGTTTCTCGAGCCTCTCAGCCTGGCAGTTTGCCTCTGCCAACTGCATTGTCAGTTCCCTTATCCTCTCACATAGGGCATCGTTTCTCTGCCCATTTTCCTTCGCGTTGTCCTTCACTGCTGATTTTCTTCTGTCATCTTGACGATCTTCTCTTCCAGCTACCGTTTCTCCCTCTTCTCGTGATCGTTTTCCTTCTTCAGAAGCAAGTTTCAGTTTCGAGTGAGTGGGCCTTGTCTTGCCAGGCCTGCTGTTGCAACACCTCCTGAGTGATCTGGATCACACAAGTGTGTTCTTCCCTTCCGCCCGCCTTCTGAATCTCTTCATGGTAGTCGAGCCTCTGTTGCAGATGAAGAATTATCCTGTCCAAGTTCACCTGCTGCTCTCTCTGGCATTGGATGGTGTCTCGCGAGGCCACAATTCTCTCGTTTAGTTCCTTTTCATTGGGCTGTTCAGCTCCATCATCAGCAGTTAGGAGGAACCTCACCAGTGAATAGGCATCCACAGTTAGCAACATGACTATTCCTGCGTTAGACTTCTCTCCGTATTTCGAACATCTGGACAACAACGTCCCAACAACAGCTGAAGTGTGTTACCTGCAGGCTGCAGAAGCCATACCCAGTTCATATAGTCTCCCCCCTCTGTGTGTGTGTGTGTGTGTGTGTGTGTGTGTGTGTGTGTGTACGGGAAGCTCTTAAGTTTGTAAGAGCGTTAGGGATTTTTTGCAGCACGTATCTTTTTTGTCTGATCTCTCTCTCTCTCTCTCTCTCTCCCCCAATGCGGAATTTTATTTTTTTTCGTCTTATCTATTAAAATAAATTTGGGGATTGTCCTTTATTTACCTTTTAGTCTATGAGAAAAAAATGCTAACTACAGGCGGGCAATTGGAACTGAGGAAAAATGGCCATTTTACTAAGCTAAGTTTTATTTTTATTGAATTTTACAAGATAACTAAAAGATACAATTCTAAATGAATTAGCCGAGACATCAAGAAAAATAATATATGTATTTATATATGATAATTAACTACTCGACCATAATGATTTTCAAAAACTTTAGATTAGTTTTAAGATTTTAAATTTATATCATATGGATATTGAGAAAAGATAAAAAAATTAATTATATTAAATTTTGTCCTATATAAAAGTGAAAATAAGATATAAAGGAGTACAGATTTATTAGAACATAACTTGGTTGTAAATTGAAATGCAATATAGAAATACAGTAGAAAACTCTAACAACCCATTTCTATTTAAGGCCAAATGACATTAGACTCACTATGACTGACGTCAAAAATAGATCCAGCTCTATTTGTGAATTGATTCGACGCGACATGACGTCACTCGGTGCATTTGGTGTGAACGGTTTCTGGGGTGGCGATTCACGGTGAGTCATGAATTAGCGGACCCGACGCGACGCATTTGGTGTGAACTTACCCTAACACAAAATCTAGAAATCTTGGTACACAATTTGTCATCTCTATCATAGATAACCTTTCGTATATGTGGTGTACATCTTAGGCTTTCATTCCCTTTACAATTTTCAGGTCGTCCTCTCCATGAATGAGATTACATATCCAGGGATTTTTCTTTACAATATTATTGACAATGATCATCTTCATCCTTCGAGACATATGCGATTTTTATTTTAAGTTTAAGTTTACCCTTCTCATTCACTGATACATTGCCGCTGATCTCTTGAATCTCCTTCTTTGCCTCTTCTAAGTTTTTCCCCGTCTGGGAATCTTACAAATAAGTGTAGATCTCTTGTTGTTTTAACCTATCAACCGGTTTCGTTATTCTAATCATAATTTGCCTCTTTTCATTTGTCTTTAGTAATTCAGCAAAAGTTTTGCCTTTGTTTGTCACACTACATCTTTATCAACATTGTCAATTGCTTTGAATTTCATCAATGTTCAGCATTACGTCACTATAGTAGATATGTAATGAAGTAATGTGGGAACATTCCTTAAAAGAAGTGCACATAACGTAATCAAGTCATGGGTTAAACAGTTCAGCAAATATAAAAGGGTTACGCCTTTCTACACTGGTGTGTCGTACGGTCCACATAAGAAGGTCGTGTGCTAAGCATTCTGTTTCGGCCGTCTTATTTTGCAAATCAAAAGACAATAACTCAGCGATACCCAAGGTCTGAGCAAGCGGATGTTCGTCACTTTAGGTAAAGTAAGTTTTGTGCAGTTGATTCAGTGACTCAGCAAATCGAGATAAGTCTGTTTTCAGGTTAATTACATCATTCTCTGGCAAGAAAATTGCTTGCATATCAACTTCCAGAATTACGTTACTTGACGTAAGAAATAGGGCTTCGGTTCTTTCAATGATTGAGCCATGACTAAATTGAATTTCCTTTGTTTTCGTGGGAAATATGACAATTTTCTATGTTTTTTTTTTATATCTGCAAGCATCGTAGACCAGTAGAATAGTTATTTGGCTTTCTGTGACATGATAGAGAACCCAGGATGACCATGTAAGGGATTGGAATGCAACCAGTTTAGGAAAGTCGGTATAAGAGAGATTGGTACTACTACCTGGTCGTTAGTCACCTGCGGTGTACTTCGGGTTTTCCTCATCATGGATCTACACAGAATATTATCTTTGATTATGTAATTCTGCTGCGAATATTTTAGATATTCTTTTTCTTTGGGATTTCCATTCAAAGCACCTATGATTTTTACATATATATCTATATAATCTTCCTTAGCATATATACCATTAATATTTACCTAATAATCATGTTTTGATTATATGAGTTAATTATTTACCATAACTTTGTATTATCTGTATCTGATATAATAACATTTGCACACATCCAGTGGTAGGGCTACTTTCCGACCTGACTGTTCTTATATATTTGATTTTGTTATCGTGACCGAGCGATATGTAATGATTATTACATGATAAAAGTAATGTGGGAACATTCCTTAAAAGAAGTACACATAACGTAATCAGGTCAGGGGTTAAACAGGAAAGTCTGCCAAAAACCACAGCCCAGTGGCGATTCCACCCCTCTAAAAAGTTGGGGGGGGGGGGGGGCAACTCCGGGACAAAGATAATTATTGGGTGGGCATCATAGGAAAGGTGACTAAAATAATTACAATTTTTGAAACATTTTTACTCATGGAGGAATGAATTTGACTAATAGTAAATGTTCATATAGAATTTTGTTTGATTCCTAAGCAAAACAACTGTAAAGCATCCATCGGATAGTTTACCTGACTTGTATGATATGAAAATTTAACATTCAAAAGTATATACAGTTCCAAAAAATAAACAAACATTAAAGAATGGATAGTATGATAAATATAATACACATGTGAACCAAATAAAGAAAGGTAGTAACTATATGAAATAGAACACATATACATGGGGCATGTCTGACAAATCTGAAAAGGTTCAGTTGACATTCATAACTATATACGATCCCAACCAATATGCAAATTATTAAAGAATGACAAGTTTGTGTAATACAAATTTGCACAAAATTAAGGTATTAACTAATGAAATGAACAGACAGATATAGACCATGTCACGACCATTCTGAAAATGCTGGTTTGACGTTCAAAACTATATACAATCCCAAACAATGTGCAATTATTAAAGAATTACAAGTTTGTATAATGCACATTTGAACAAAGTAAGGAAATGTATTGATTAATGAAATGAGCAGACAGATATGAGGCTTATCATGAAAATTCTCAAAATATTTCGACATTCAAAACTATACAATTCATACAAATATGCAATTATTAAAGAATGGTAAGTTTTTAGAATACACATTTGAACACAAAACAGTTATGGACCATGTCGAGACAATTCTCAAGATATTTAGAGCAGTTTAACTCTACGATTATCATGTCGGCTGTCAAACTCATCTACAAAACTATCTACAAAACTATCTAAGTCAAAACTCTCAGTCCGTTTACTTTCAATTGATAATAATGCAGTGTTACTTAGTCTCTCACTAGTCATTGAATTTCTAAGAAATGTTTTTACTATTTTTATTTTGGAAAAACTTCTTTCACAAGAAGCGCTAGTAGCAGGAAGTGTTACAGCTATCAATAGTAACCTGTATAAGCAATCAAAGACAGATTTATATGGATGAATAAATGACAAAAACTCTACTAATGATGTAGGTGGCTGAGGTTCTTTCTGGAGCAATTTCTTAACTAAAGGTAGCTCGTGTTTTAAATCATTTTGATTAACTGAATATGATAAAGCAAATGACTTCAAGTCATCATCATGTAAGTACGTCTGTCCGGCAGGACAGAGAGCTGAAATGCCACAGACCACGCATGAGTCTTTGGAAAAAAACGACGATCTAATTCGCTATTTAAACAGTCTAGTACTTCATACTGTTTCCAACATGATAAAATACGGAGCTGTCGAGGTTTTCTTGAATTGTTTCTTGTCACTGTTGGTGAAATGTCACATTTTTTTTTACAGAGTTCGTAAACCCTATTAGAGTAATTCTCAATTAAGTTGGAGTTTCTTACATCAGCTAAATCTTCACGAAGACTAGGAATAAATTTAACTGCTTTTCCAATGTCTGCCTGTTTGTCCTGCAGCTGCTGAGATACTTTATTTTTCCCAGAATTTCAGAGGAAAACTGCAATAAACAAAAAAATTCTGCATCCATCTGAGCATGTAAACCTCTAGCAGATACAGCTCGAGCTCCAGTATCATCTGCATTTTCACAGTAGGTAGCTCGACATCACCAGCGAGTATCACTGAGATGTTGAAGTTCTCGAATTTGTTCTTCAGGAAACATTTCACACTGTACAGAAAGGAGCTTCTCATGAACCACTGCATTACTAGCAAAGATATAGACTTCTTTAAGAAGACTGAAAAATTCAGATGCTTGTGGTACAATCTTTGCAACACTTGCCAAAACCAAGTTGAACTTATGACCATAACAATGAACATAAGCATAGGGTACTTTCTTTTTTATACGTTTCTGAACGCCACTAATTCCTCCACTCATGACTGATGCTCCATCAAATCTCAAGCCAATAGTATTATGTCTGTGATATAGGCAGCATCCAATGAAGACATGGGAGTGAATGAAATAAAACATTCCTGAATACAGTGTGAGATTTCATCATAAAATCGTGCTACTAGTGCTAATTGCCCAGTTTTGCTCACATCCTTGGCTTCAACGGCTTGAACAGAAAAGTAATGGCAGGATTTTATGTTTTCAGCTATTTCTCCCCTCACAATCGATGCAAATGTATCAATCATCTCATTTTGTATTGCAGAACTGGTGTACTTCTCATTTTTGGACCACTTTTGACACATTCAGCTAAACAGGATCATGTTCGGCAATGTATCTAAGAAGTTTACTGATATTTCCTGGATTTTGTTCATCGTCACCTTCTCTGTGACCTCTTTGTGCTATATTTTGTGTTACTGTCAGGAGTATAATGTTACCATGAGTTTTTATGTAATGACGATTTTCACGGACTTTCTTCTGATAGCCCTCAGTATAAAGGATTTGTGGATATATGAGCTCAGGTGCTTTGCAATGGCCCCATCTTTTCCTTGTGCCTTTTTCCATCGTCTAAAGCCACTCTTTACAAATGCATCGTCTATATTGCCATAAGAAGGTGATGCAAAGTGCCTACAAGCAAAACAGAACCTTGCATCACGTTCTTGAGAGTACTCAGCTCAATTTTGTGTGACTAGTTATAGTGGCTATTGTTATATTCAATAATGATTAATTCCATATATAATATTTCATTAAAAAAGTGGGGGTGCAAACCAGGGGCATGGCCAAAATCTGGGAGGGCAGCTGCCGCCCCATGACCCCCCCCTAGAATCGCCACTGCCACAGCCCAGGATGCGTGTGAACCTTAGCTAAGCACAAATAGAAACACACAACAACAACTAATTCCCTGGGCAACCTACTTCGGCTCTCATGAGATAACGTGTCTTAGCCTAGATAAGTAGTGCTCGTTCGTACACATGTATCTTTTGTTAGGTTTGCTAGCCTATGGATTTGTAAACCAATCTGTAACAAACACTTCCTCTTCTCCTATAGTCTCGTATAGACATTAAAGTCTTCTCTGCAAAGCTATCTCAAGATGTAAAACTTGAATAATTCAGTATATTTTGCTACCTCTGTGTTTCTACGACTTACCCTCCAATCAACTTGATGAACATGAACCTAGAGTTCAGAAAATATCTTCCTGGCCGCAGAGAGAGATGAGAGAGAGAGAGAGAAGAAGACGAGAGAGAGAGAGAGAGAGAGAGAGAGAGCTCTGTGAACCTTTCTCCTAACACACCGCTATTCGCTTCAGCGAATCAAAAGTACCCATGTAGACCTGTTGTATCCAGGTTCTACCACAGATTCACATCAACCGTGAAATTGATTTCTAGGCCAGTCCCTTACGACGCGCCTGATTGGCTGTTGATAAGCCAATCACAGTGCTGGAAACTCTCCGTCTCTCTCGAGAGTTCACATGGGTGGGATCTATGTTGCACCTCTCCTGAGGGATACGTCGTAAGGGACTGGCCTAGACATCAAATGCACGGTTGATGTGATAATACTATAGTTATCAGAGCCGAATCCTGCGTCAACTTTGCTAATATCTCTGTGCTTGCTTTTATTTCTTCAAGATCATCTTCAATGAGTGTTTTAATTTTGTTCTTTGTTCAAGGCCTCTTGAAATTGTTACAGATGTATACAATATGTTGTCACTCCAAAGTATGGGTGTGTATTTGTCCTCAATACCTGAACATCTGTAGTGGAACCATGAATCACATATTTCGCAGCACGTTCCTTCGTCGCCAACATCAGAGCAATGCCTGCATTTTGCTGACTCTCTCTCGATTTGAATTGACTCATCCTCATCCAGTATTTTCTTTAGTGTTCCATCTTTACGTGCCGCTTAGATAATTATGAGATAATGTTCGTGAGTTAGTTAGATCTTTCCTCTACTTAATTGATTTAATTTCCACAGTATTTTCCTCTTTTGCCTTCCGCTTCTTCGTACTCATTTTGAACATCTAGCAAACTCGGCACTTTACAAGGATCACTTTGCAGACATATCCAACTCGCACGACCCCTATAAAATACATAAGAATTGTGCTACCCTCCCTAAGAGAATGGAGTATAGTTATTTTAACTCTTAGCAATGACTTGTTAATTTGATAAAGTTGGAAAGTTAATATTATGTACAAATAAACTTACTATATATTATATTTATAATATATTATATATCTTATTATCTATATATATATATATATATATTATATTAATATGAAGATCAAAAGCCCATAAAACACAACACTTTTTGAACGTTGTAACCATGTATATCGAGCACTTCCTTCTGTGCCTCTGCTCACCGATAAAATATGGACAGATATATGGTTGCAATATTCAAATAGTGTTTCATGGGCCACTTATCTTCATATTGTACTTTTGTATTACAGTAAAAGACATATATGTATATATAATATATATATATATATATATATATATATATATATATATATATATATATATATATATATATATATACATATATATATTATATCAAATGCAGAGTTTTATACTTATAAAAAATTAGCAGATTGTCCTTACAATATAACAATAAGCTATGAAGAGACAAAAAAAGGTAACATCCTAACCCCCAAAATAAAAGCCAGTTTAAATGAAAACAGCGAGAAAAGCCACAAGAACACTTAAACATCTATGATAAAGGAGATTTCGACTTTGTCAATAACGTCGTCTAGCCAAATTATTACAATGAGAAGACTTAAATGAAAATTTAGATAATTTCTTACTTTACCGACCAACTTTTAATGATACGGTAAATACTAACTATGTTTGTTAAATAAAGTAACTAAGAATATGGAAGACGTATCAGAAGTAGGTATATGGTACCACACAAAAACTAATTCAAGCATACCGGAGTAGCTAGGAGAGCCGTTTCAGAGGGAACGTTTTGCAATTACTACTATGATTACTACTATTGTGTTTCTTCATTCAGGTAATGCGAGTAGCGACTAACGAATACTAGCGATCCCATCATCCCACTGCATACTAGGGTACAGGACTTTTACCATGTCTTTTGTTACCGGTGAGTTAACTTCTTTCTGTAAAATAGCTTTGGTGTTCTAAACAAGTAGAGTTTCCTTCACCGGGGGCAGAGGCCCCCGCCTAAGTAGGGGGAAACACCGCAGTGGATCCATCGTCATCGCGTGGATCAGCCTTATTCATTCGATATTTAATTGATGAAACAAGAATACAATTACATATATAAGCATACCATTCAAAAGATTGAAGTTTTTTCAACATAATGTGATATAAGGTATACCTAGGTATGAAAGCGCCATACGAACTAAAATAAGCATGTGAGGTAGGTATTCATAAAATGTTTTCGAGGCAGTTTTTGAGTTCAATTTAGCGGCAACGCTTGAGGTGCCGTTCGTAAGCCCAGCGGATCCAACATCTTTCCCAGCAGTCATTTGAACAATTTTAGTGTATATACTATGTAACGTTTATTGATCTTAGTCAAGATTGCAGTTGTAATCAGCACAATAAAATAACATTTTGTTGCCTACCTATATTAGTGAAAGTAGGGTAAACAACCGCGGACGATCCATCATCATCGTGCTGGCCAGGCCTTATTCATTCGATATTTAATTGGTGAAACAAGAATACAATTACAAATTTTAAGCATACAATTCAAAAGATATGAACTAAAATAAGCATGTGAGCTCTTCGTAAAATTGTATTCAAGGCAGTTTTGAAATCTAATTTAGTGGCAATCGTGTGGCTGGCTGGTCTAACCACAGACAATCCACCATCTTTCCCAGCCTTCCCAGCACTCATTTGAACAATGTTAGCGTATATATATGTAACGTTTATTGATCTTACTCAAGATTGCAGTTGTAATCAGCACAATAAAACAACATTTTGTTGCCTATATTAGTGAAAGTATGAAACTTTTTATTCCCGGGGTCATGGTTTGAACTGAATTAATTTTTACCTCGTAATCGGTGGTTTTATCCTTACTGCCATCACAACTGAAACTCCACAGTGCTTATTTGATTGTAATTATACACATTTTGGTCTTAATTCACTCCACATTGCACTTGAACCACGTTGCTGTTCCTGGTTCCTAAGCTCTCACTCCGCAAACACAGTTACGAGCAGCAGACGACTACATGTTTATGAGGTGCAAAGCTTTATTCCCTTAATTATTTACTTTACTCATTATTTGGTTTAACTTTACTTCAAAATGTTTATTTAATTCATGTCTATTATCCCTTTTTTGCAACCAAATTAACCCCGAAAAATTACAGATATTTCTGAAGTACGAGCAGATGATGGCAAAAAGAATCATCGTTGCCAATGTAGTGGAGCTTCACACATACACCGATGCATTTACAAACTGTTTCCATGAATTCTAGTTGTCATAGTAATGCAGTAATGATAAAATTGCTGTAATATGTATATATACTACAAATAGATACGCTAATTTCACTTATTTCCCCGGTTTTGTGTAAGTCTTATACCCAGTTTGGAGGGTAAACATTTACCAATTGACAACACTGATAAACAATTGAAGAGTGCAAAACGCCGCGAAACGCCGCAAAGAATGCCATAGTCCCCTTGAATAAGTACGAATAAGTGTTGGTAAGAGGTCGGGGTTACGATTGTTGTGATGAAAGTGCCCCAGCGTCTATGGGTACAAGTGGTGTGCTGTTTTAGCACAGGAAATGGGAAGTTTGTTGACACAAGCGACTCCGCAAATATCGAAATGGCGTCAATCTTTGAAATATTTGGAGTTGTAAGTAAAAACTTCGAAAGCATTTTGGGGTTGTGGGCACTGCATTGGCCACCCTTTTCATTACCCTCTGTTTAAATCTTAAAATATGGCCTTAATTTCTAACTTTGGAGAAAATACTTACTTCGAAAGGAGAGTAGAGGTCTTGGGCTCCTTTTATCACCACCAACAACTCATGGCTGATGACTATCTCCGGTGTCAGGGTGTTAAAAGTACTTTTTCGGAGGATGGCCTAGCCGTGGTAGTTGGTGAGTTGGCCAGTCCATTCAGTTTTGGTCTTAATTCACTCCAAATTGCACTTGAACTACGTTGCTGTTCCTGGTTCCTAAGCGCTCACTCCACAAACTCAGTTGCGGGCACCACACGAGTACACGGTTTATGAGGTGCAAAGCTTTATTCCCTTAATTGTTTACTTTACTCATTATTTAGTTTAACTTTACTTTGTTACTTCAAAATCTTTATTAAATTCATGTCTATTATCCCTTTTTCTAAAGTAGATACGAGCAGACGGCAAAATGACTCGTCATTCCCAATCTAGTGGAGCTTCACACGTACACCAGTGCATTTACAAACTGTTTCCATGAATTCTAGTTGTCATAGTAATTCAATAATGATAAAATTGCTCTAATATGTATATATACTACAAATAGATACGCTAATTTCACTTATTTCCCCGGTTTTGTTTAAGTCTTATACCCAGTTTGGAGGGTAAACACATACCAATTAGCAACACTAATAAACAATTGAAGAGCGCGAAGAACCCCGTAGGTACTGTTCACAGCAAAACTGTTATTTGAGTCAGGAATCTAGTTACTTTTTCAACAATGAATATTTTCAAATTAATAATCATGAATATGTAAAAAATTTATGCAATTCATGACCTTATACTGCCGTTTAACTATTTATTTAAATAATTATCTAGTGCACGCTTCATCTTCTTCTACCAAAAAATATTAGTTTCCTTGGATAAGTCGTGGTTGGAAGTCATTGTTTACTATCTTTGTGAAGAAAGTGCCCAGCGTTTATGGGTACAAGTGGTGTGCGGATTTAGCACATGGAATGGGAAGTTTATTGACACAAGCGACTCCACAAACATCGAGATGGCGTCAATCTTCTAAATATTCGGAGTTGTAAGTAAAAATTCCGAAAGCGTCATGGAGGTATGTGTGCACTGCGTAGAGCCAGACTTTCATTAACCTCACTTCGAAAGGAGAGTAGAGGTCTCGAGCTCCTGCTCTCACCACCAATAACTCATGACTGATGCCTATCTCCTGTGTCAGGGTGTGTTAAAGTACTTTTTCGAAGGGTGGCTTCACATGCGGTGGAAACTGGATCCGCTAGTCCAGTCGGTTGTTCCCCCTAATAGGCACTAGGCTATACTTCCTGCTACTTTACGTTAGGTTAGTAACTATAACTACCTACAGCTACCTAGTAGCCTAGGTAGTTCCTTTTATAGCTAATAGGTTTTCCCCCGACCCAAAATCCCGTTTTCCAAAAGGATCCTCAACCATGTTGTGTGGATTTGGGGTTAATAGGTTACCTAATGATTGACCGTCAATATACCTAGGTACTACTAAACCACCAATTCTTCATCAACACTAAAAGTATAGGAAAAATAAATTTCCACAATAATAGGCTAGTAGTCCGTGTGGAGTAGCTGCTTAGAAAAACTCTCTTAATTTTTACCAAAATCTCCCCTATACCTAACACTCCGCATGGGCGATAGCATTCAAGGGTGGTCAACATGTCACTGAGGTTGATTACCTACAGGTTAATTTACAGCAGACCAACAAAAATATAACGTAAATTCTTAATAGGGTAAAATACCGAATGGCCGGCCTCTACTGTAGCATGACCACCTTCCCGAAGAAGTACTTTAACACGTCTTGTAACCCAGGATATAGACATTAGTCAAGAGCCAGCATCTATCGAAGCAATGCCTCAAGACCTCTTCTTTCCTCTTGAAGTAAGTTTTATCTCCCAAGTCACAAATTAGGGCCATATTTACGATATTGCAATACACCCCCTGAACACCTGAATAAGCCCTGGTCACTTACCAGCCCGAACCCTCATTTATTAAAATTTACCAAATCTTTGGTTAAATAAACGATCAGTGTTGCCAATCTTCTGGCAAACACCCTCGTTACCTATTTACCAGCCCACCGCTGGTAGCCCTGCCTCACGGGCCGGTCACACCTGCCCTCTTACGTCAATCACTTATCGTTCGCGGTGGAGTACGGACGTATCCACAGCGAACTTCTTTTTGGTCTTGCCCGGCCTTCATTTTGCACCGTTGAATTGATTAAATTTTGGTGACGAATTACGCTTTCCTTTGGATTACGGTTTGAATTGCTCTGTATACCTTATCATTAGACATGGATTTTCGGCTAAAGATGAAACAAACACAGGCTATGACACGACATCACAGAAAACGACGAGCGGAACTTCAACAACGTATCGTCTTTGCCAACAATGCAAGAAGAGGATGAGTACCCTAAGACACGACAGTCACTCATTATGCGTAAATTGAGGCCTGTCCAATGTATGTGAAGACTAGATGTTTAGCATGTCAGGAGTAGGTCTTTGGAACAAATGTTAGGGTATCTTAAACATAGGAAAGGTCTGGTATCAAGAAGTAAACGTAGGCAGGAAGAGTCTAATGTAGAACAAGATGAGATTTAGAGACAGTGCTTTTTAAGAAACTTGAGAGTAGGTTGACATCGAGTATGACGTCTCTGTTTACTGATTTCATGTCAAGGCTGAGTGAAGATAGATCAAGCAATAGGGATACTGAAAGTACTAATCGTTCTTTTCCAGCTCCCCTGCCTGTTCCAGAACCAGCCCTAACCGGTGCTGGGGGTTATGGGGATCCGCAAGCCCACAGGGCAGGATCCGCCGTCCCCCCTGGCGCGGAGCAGGCAGAGTTAGTAGCAGTTTCCCCTTTAATCCCTAACAAAGATGGTAAGTTTATATCAGAATTAGGAGACAAAGTGACAGATAAGAAAATAGCACCAGGTGTGGAGGAAAAGATCTCTTTAGCCTTAGAACAAAAGACCAGAAGTAAAGATGACCAGGGTTTCTTTCGCCGCTCGATCCAGCGGATTGTATTTTTCCCTCGGGTCTATCATCCCGGGGAAAAACAGATAAAGATATTAGTAAGAATGTAATTCAGTCCTCGTCTACTAATAAATTCGTAGAGGAGATTCCTTCTTCTTCTCGAGTTCCGTTCGGTCCGGGGGTTAATCCTAGTCATTCGGGTAGGTTAGATCAAGGGCTAATATAGCAGAGTACAATGCTAATTTTCTCGGGCTATCACAAGGGTATAGAACTCTAGTTAGGCAGTGTTTTCTGATGAACTACAGTGACATCAGAAATCACGTGCTTAAGAATTTTCCTGAATTTGAAGATGATCTTAGTTTTGATTTTCAAGGTGGAGATTTTTCAATTTATTGGCTCTCTTTAAAGAAGATGAATGAGGGATGTAGCCCTTCTGAATCTATGTTTCAACTTCCTTCCTCTCTCCTCCTTCCTTCTTCTTCTTCCTTTTCTGTTACTTCTTCGGAACTGATATCTGCTATGCCTTCTGGGTCAGTAGGGGTTTCTATTTCTCCTTCCTCTATGTTTCCTACTTCTGAGGGTTCTTCGACTTTTTTCAATTCCTTTCCTAGTAGTCGGGGGGTGGGGGGAGCATCTGATTCCGGTATTCCTTGTTCGGATGGTGTCAGTGGTCAGGTGATTTGGTCGGATAGTACGGACAATGTATCTGTTAGGATGTACCCTTACTCTTCAGTTTCGTTCCTCAAGACTGATACGACAATATCGACAGGGTTTTGGGGGTTCTTTGAGCTCACTGCGCACAACCCGAGAGTCAGGTTGGAATACTGTATTGACTGACAGTAACATGGCTAGCTCGTTGGCAAGGGGTGGTAGGAACATGAACGTTGGTTTTTCGTCAGGGCAGAGAGACGGCACTGACGGTGTAGGTTTTCATCAACCTCCGTACGGGGGTTCATTGGGTTCGAATATCCTTCCAGATTCAGGTATTGCTTCTCTTGGTAACATTCACCATTTAGTCTCTAAAGCTTCGGTAGACGTAGGTTCTCGGAGTACATTAGCTATGAACAACGCAATGGCAGACTAAAGATAGAGTACTGAAGATGCCAGATATGGCGGTTAGGTTAGTAGCGGAGTGACAGTAGCTGCGGGATGGTCAACACTCCAGGTAGGTAATATGACTAATGTACAGGCAGGAAACATACAAACACAGGTAGCAGGGGCAAGGACAGGAAAGGTGGAAGGGGTAAGGACAGGAGAATTTTTAGGTGTTCAGGCTGCTTGGCCGGGAGTATCTGGCAACCAGAGGTGGGCGGAGCGAGCGCGACTGTTGCGTCGTCGAGACAGGAGAACGCGTGAATATGACGATGCCGAGTTCGTCTGCATTCGGTAACACTGCACCTGATAGACAGTCTGGCTTTCCAGACTAGTCATTGGACAGTAGCTCACCTGAGCTGTTGACAACACTGCCGTCTTGGCAGAGTGGTCGATACGCCTCGTCATCCACCTGTGCCTGTTGACGGTATTTCTGGCTGGCAGAGGGAGGGGTGGGGTATAAGTGGTGAAGGGTTGAATTTATCGGTAGGTTTAGGAGATGTACAGTCCGCTTCTATGACAGGGCGAGCTCGGCCTTCGGACGTAATCAAGAAGACGAGTTGGATGAAGACACAGCTGCTGTTGAGGATCTTTCGAGTCAAGTGCGTGACAGCGAATACAGCAGGATGATTCATTTCATCCAGGATATTTTCCTGCAGGCAAAGGGAGAGGATCAACCGTTTCCAGCAGAGTCATTCAGTTTTCGAGGAATTATATGCTACTAAACCTCCCGTAGTGTACTCTTCGAACAAACTTCCTTGGTTCGGGAGAGTCGAACAAGCTCTGAAAGAGGCGGGACAAGAGACTAGCTTCAGTGGTAGGACTTAATAGGCAGGACTCGGCGCTCCTTCTCCAAGGAAGGCGTTGTATGGAGTATCTGGGAACCCTTCGTCGGGACTCGGGTTCCTTCTCAATGAATCTATTGAGGGGGTTAATTCCTAGATCTCTGGCTTCATCTAGGCTCGTTAGTGTTTCTCTGAAGAGGCAGCTGCCTTGGAAAGCGTATTCAGGAATCAGACGGAGGCCTTGGTCACATACAATGTGGACTCTGTCTGGCTTGATGGGGTTCTTGAAGAAGGATGGTTTTGTTCCTTCAGACCCTGGACTGTTTGATAACCTCATCACTTCAGTTTCCATGGGCCTGGCACACCAGGCAAATTGTGTGGCAGGGTGTACGACATTCATTGGTAAGAAGAGGCGAGACCTTTACCTTAGTCATTTGCCCCCGCATTTCCCGGATCTACACAAAAGGGATTTTGTCCCGTTCTCCAATAACATTGACGAGTTCGTTATTTAACGAACAGGAAGTGACCAATATGATGAATTTTGTATCATCAACCTCAACAGTGGAGTCTCAACAAGCATTGATCAGGGTGGCAGCACAAGGAGCTAGATCTCCAAAAGGAAATAAGGATTGTCGTCCTCCAGGTAATCGGCGGAGCAGATTCTCGTTCTCCTTCTAGGTCTCCAAAGAAGGTTAGATTCGCGAAGAGTCGGCTCACTCGACTTCCTCGAAGACAGGAGCTTCGAGGAAGAATTTTCGCAAATAGGAGACACCACTCTCGGGAATACCAGTAGGGGGTTGCCTCTCTCAGTTCACCGTCCACTGGAGAGAGTACAATGCAGACAGTTGGGTTTTGGAGGTGCTGGAGAAGGGGTACAAGATTCCTCTTTGTTCGGTTCCTCCACTCTCCAAGACACCAATTCGTCTGCACAGTTATACTCCTTCATCCATCAGGGGTATAGCTTTAGAAGAGGAGATTCAGGCTCTAATCCAAAAAGGGGCAATAGAGCCTGCTCCCCCAACCCAGGTTTTACAGTCGAATTTTCGTCACACAGAAGGCGTCAGGGTCTTGGAGACCCATTATAGACCTATCAGAGCTCACAAGAGGGTGAAATGTACAAAATTCCACATGGAAACCGTGGCTTCAGTGTTGAGGTCAGTTCGAAGAAACGATTGGATGGTGACGGTGGACCTCAAGGATGCGTACCTCCAATTCCAATTCCATCAGGAGTCGAGGAGGCTCCTTCGTTTCTCGGGTCCTCCGGGTACCTTCCAGTTCAAGGTACTTTGCTTCGGGCTGACCACGGCTCCTCAGGTCTTCACGAGAGTGATGTCTCCAGTTTCAAAGATAATGCACAGTCAAGGTTTTCGGATGAGAAGATACCTGGACGACTGGCTAATTCAGGCGGACTCCAAGAAAGAAGCAGTAAGAGCGACAAGCTTTTTGCTGGATTTATGTGTGAAGTTGGGTATAAGGATAAACGAAGACAAGAGCGATCTTGTACCTTCACAGGAGAAGACTTATTTAGGGATGAGGACTTTCAGACGCCTCTTTTGAAGGCTTTCCCGACCTCAGAGAGGGTCGAGATGTTACTAGGCCAACTGGAGGAGTTCAGGTCGACAAGAGAACAACCAGTTTCGGAATGGTTAAGTCTCCTGGGGAGAATGTCCTCTCTCTCCCTTCTGGTTCCTCGGTCTCGTCTACGGATGAGGTCTTTGCAGGCATGTCTCAGGAATCGCTGGGACTTTCGGGACAGAGTGCAGTGATCAGCTGGGACGATTCTTGCCGAGAGGATCTTCGGTGGTGGTCAGAAGAACATCATCTGACCACCGGTGTAGAGTTAGACCTTCCGATTCCGGACGTTCATCTGTTCACAGATGCCTCGGATCAGGGTTGGGGAGCAACCCTGGAGGGAGCTCAAGCCAAGGGCCTTTGGAGGGATCCGGATCGCAGAGAGTCCATAAATTTCAGGGAACTCAGGGCGGTAGAGGAGGCATTATGCACCTTCGAGGAACAGGTGTTAAATCTTACAGTGGCCTTGTTTTCAGACAACTCCACAGCATTGGCATACCTGAAAAGGAAGGGAGGTACAAGATCCTTCAATCTGAACGAAGTGGCACAGAGAATTTTAAGATGGTGCGAGACACACAGGGTAAAGATTCTACCACAATTCATCGCAGGTCAAAAAGGCAAAAGGAATGTGGTGGCAGATGCCTTGAGCAGATCAAGGGAAGTTCTGGGGGCAGAATGGACCTTGGTCCAGGAGGAAGTAGACCTCCTTTTAAAAAGATGGCCAGCAACGATAGATCTTTTTGCCACGAGTCAGAACCACCGACTACCGTTTACTTTTCACCGGTGACGGATCCTATGTCAGCGGGAACAGACGCGATGTTACAGTCATGGGACAGGATGCAAGGTGTATGCGTTCCCTCCTTTCGGCATGTTGGATCAGGTACTGAGGAAACTCATGGACTTTTGTTTCACAATCAGATGACCCTAATCGCTCCTTTCTGGCCCTCAAAGATCTTGGTTCCCGTATCTTCTACAAATGCTAATAATGCCCCCAGTACTACTCTTCCTCACAGAAAGGAGACTTTTAAGACAGCCACATTTCAATCGGTTCCACCAAAACCTTCGAGTGCTAAGGCTGGCTGCATGGAGACTATCCAGCGAGCAGCAAGAGAAGCGGGTTTTTTCACGAGGAGTGGCTAGACAGCTTACTCTCGTCTAAGAAAATCCACAAGAAGACTATACCAAGTACGGTGGGCCATGTATAGAAGTTGGTGCAGGTCGCAGGGACATACCATTTCCAGTCCTACAATTCCGAAAATAGCGGAATTCTTGCTCTTTCTTAGACAAAGGAAGAATCTCTCGTACTCATCAATTGCAGGGTATAGAGCTATGCTTAGTAGCACTTTTCGTTTCCATCTACCTGAAATATCTTCCAGCAGAGTGATTCATGATTTGTTGAGGTCTTTCAAGATTGAGAAGCCAAGGACCCATCTCACGCACCTCCCTGGAATCTTTCAATGGTCTTAGGTTTGTTGGCGTCTTCAGAATTTGAACCTTTGGAGAGTTTAACGCTGAAGGAACTGACGAAAAAGGTCCTCTTTCTGGTAGCATTAGCAAAACAGCTAGAAGAATAGGGGAACTTCAAGCCATCGCGAAAGATATCTCGTGGGTTGGAGAGGATCTGTTCTGTCTTACCTTCCCGAATTCAGAGCAAAGAACAGAGTCAGAGTCTAACTCTTCCCAGGTCGTTTAGAAGTTTCAGCGTTGACCGACTTCGTGGGAGGAGACGAAGAAGAGTTGCGGTTATGTCCGGTGAGAGCATTGAGAGCTTACGTGAATAAAGACGAAGGAACTGAAACCCAGACCCAGAACCTTATTCGTTTTCCCCCAAAAAATCCCTCTAGATCGATCTCCAAAAACGCAATCAGCTTTTTCCTCAGGGAAGTCATTCGAAACAGGCAATAACTAAAGTGTCAACTGCTTCAGATAGTTCAGGAGTTGACAGGAGTCAGAGCTCATAGTATTAAGGGAATGGCAACTTCGGCAGCTTTCTTAAGAAATTTTTCAGTATCGGCGATTCTGCAGGCAGCAACTTGGAAGTCTGTTTCGGTTTTCACTTCTTTCTACTTGAGGGATGTTCAGTTTCAGTCCGACGAAGGGTTTTTTCTTTCTTTAGGTGTCCGTTCGTGGCAGCGGGAGCAGTTTATAGGGGATAACCGTTAGTTTATACAAGTCAGTAATCAGAATTAGGATTAGAGTAGTGAGCAAATATTAGGGATATGTAGGAGGCATTCATGATAGGACTATCACGAGAGGATTCTAAGTATTAGGACAGATAGTAAAGAACGGTCTAGGCCTTATCTTAGGGTATTCTTCCACTTATCAGGCACAGAACAGACAGGCAGGTTACAACACTACAGGAGAGGACAGCGCTACGAACGGAGACACCGTTGCAGTAATGCACCGATGGATGGCACCACAACGTTTTTCTTTTCTCCTCCGTACATGAGAGGCCTAAGGGCCACATGGGAGGTCTTCAGTTTCCCTCCATACATGAGAGGCCGAGAGCCACATGGGAGGTCTTCAGAGTCCCTCCATACATGAGAGGCCGAGAGCCACATGGGAGGTCTTCAAGATTCCCTCCATACATGAGAGGCCGAGAGCCACATGGGAGGTTTTCAGCTTTCCTCTACTCAGGTCAGGAGGCACATAGCCACCTGAGAGGAAACAGGTTTGTATCCCTCCTGCACTCAATGAGTTTTGACCTTTAGAGTAGAGGTGCAGAGTCTTTCCCTCCCACCAACAGGGAGGCCTAGAAGGTCACACATGGGGAGATTAGTTTGGACGAGGGACAAAGGAACTTGAGATGACTCGGGTACTCGTCTCCAAATGCATTCTGGTAAAGAAAATGAGTCGGGTGAGGTGCTTAATTATATTGACCTTGACAAACTGGTACAGTGGAGGGCCGGGCAGAGTTGATTCCCCACCATCCAAATTAATGTTGTTAATCGGGCTTATTCAGGTGTTCAGGGGGTGTATTGCAATAAGTTTTTATTGTAAAACTAATATGTAATACCTACCTGAACACCTGAATGATTCCCACCCTCCTCCCCTCTCATACAGAGTTATTGAGTTAAGAGTATTGACGTGAGAGGGCAGGTGTGACCGGCCCGTGAGGCAGGGCTACCAGCGGTGGGCTGGTAAATAGGTAACGAGGGTGTTTGCCAGAAGATTGGCAACACTGATCGTTTATTTTAACCAAAGATTTGGTAAATTTTAATAAATGAGGGTTCGGGCTGGTAAGTGACCAGGGCTTATTCAGGTGTTCAGGTAGGTATTACAATATTAGTTTTACAATAAAAACTTCATTTTCGGGAAGGTGGTTTGAGCTATGGTAGAAGCCAGCCATTTCGTATTTTCTTACAGTAGGTATGCAACCAAATACTATAGGAAAAAGAAAAACCAAAGTAATACCCGATGGGGAGCTTTGGCTTAGTTACCCTAACTACTGTGTGCAGAAATGCTAGGCCATTCCTATATTTAGAATAAGTCGTTGTTTAGCTAGTCTGTCTTAAGCATGATGGAGCCCCCCCCCCTAACCTAGTGCCACTGACAGGCTACTCACAACAAAACCATTAGTTTTTTAAAGTATATGCCTTCTTGAGGTGGTTAAGCTTAGGCTACATCAAATCAATATCATGATTGATTTATTGATTATGTCTATTAAAACTGGTGTGACATCTCTGTGTTATTGACACTAATCAATTAAAATTGGATAAGTTTAAAAGCAATTTCTATAGAATAAGTAAATGATATATATATATATTGCAATACACCCCTGAACACCTGAACTAGCCCTGGTCACTTACCAGCCCGAACCATCATTTATTAACAATTTACCAAATCTTTGGTTAAAATAAACGATCAGTGTTGCCAATCTCCTGGCAAACACCCTCGTTACCTAGTTACCAGCCCACCGCTAGTAGCCCTGCCTCACGGGCCGGTCACACCTGCCCTCTCACGTCATCACTTATCGTTCGCGGTGGAGTACAGATGTATCCACAGCGAACTCCTTTTTGGTCTTGCCCAGCCTTCATTTGCACCTTTGATTTGATTGATTTTGGTGACGAATTACGCATCCCTTTGGATTACGGTTGGATTGCTCTTAATACCTTGTCATTAGACATTGATTCTGCAAAGGAAGAAACAACACAGGCTACGACATCACAGAAAACGACGAGCGGAAGTTCAACAACGTATCGTCTTTGCCAACAATGCAAGAAAAGGATGAGTACCCTATGACACGATAGTCATTCCTTATGCGTAAATTGTAGGCCTGTCCAATATAATGTAAAGACCAGATGTTTGGAATGTCAGGAGTGGTCTTTGGACCAGATGTTAGGGTATCTCAAACATAGGAAAGGTCTCGTATTAAGAAGTAACTGTAGGCAGGAAGAGACTAACGTAGATCAAGATAAAGACTTAGAGACAGTGCTCTTTAAGAGACTTGAGAGTACGCTGACATCGAGTATGACATCTCTGTTACCGATTTTATGTCAAGATTATGTGAGGATTAGATCGAGCAATAGGGATACTGAAATTACTATCGTTCTTTTCCAGCTCCCCTGCCTGTTCCAGAATCAGCCCTAACCGGTGCTGGGGGTTATGGGGATCCGCAAGCCCAGAGGGCAGGATCCGCCGTCCCCCCTGGCGCGGAGCAGGCAGTGTTGGCAGCAGATTCCCCTTCCCTCGATGACATCTCTGTTACCGATTTTATGTTAAGATTATGTGAGGATAGATCGAGCAATAGGGATACTGAAATTACTAATCGTTCTTTTCCAGCTCCCCTGCCTGTTCCAGAATCAGCCCTAACCGGTGCTGGGGGTTATGGGGATCCGCAAGCCCAGAGGGCAGGATCCGCCGTCCCCCCTGGCGCGGAGCAGGCCAGTGTTGGCAGCAGATTCCCCTTCCTCGATGTGTAAGTTCTCAGGATGATAAAACTTAGGTCAGATATAGACGAGTAGGGATAATAGGCTACATAGTGTTTAGTTTAGGAAGAGAAGTGCAGGCTTCTTCGGGTCGGTTTCTATTAAAAGTAGTAGTTTTTAGAGGCACAGTGTCCTTAGAGCATCTTTAGGCTTTTTCCTGCTTCGAGTTCCTTGCATCAGAAGCTTTTAGGCCAGGGTTGGTCTTTCAGATATGCTCCTTCGTCTTTAAGGTTACTTTCCTCTACGTATACGATACGATAATTGTTAATATCAACTAATTCTCCGTTCAATGCAGATTGACTTACGATATTCAGTATGAACGAGAAATCGAATAAAATTAACTACGGTTAGCCTAGTGTTCACGATGATATATCGTATGCATATTCAGTAGCCTAGCCTAACCTAAAGTATTCGCTGTACAACATATCGGTAGTTATTTTTATATTGGCTAACGCTTTAGGCTTAAGGCATTCTTGACTTCGGATAATTCAATACAGGTGTAATTGAAAACGAACGAGAATCCGATCTGAGGATAATTAATATGAATGTAATCGAACAGAATGAAGATCGGATTCTGTCCGACTAAAGCATTATAATTGTATTTATGTGTATCATCATATGGCGTAGTATAAACACTAAACTCGGCAGTCATTCACGCTGGAACTCAGCGGATGACGAATACGGGTTTGCGTCGCCGTATCCATCTCATTCTCTCCTGATTGACTAAAATGACTAACGTAACAACACTCTCACTTATGCCAAGTTTGTACAGACGTCTTAAAGGAGACGTGTCTTCAACTATGTTGACATTTAATATAGTCAATGAGGTATCTATCTTGGGGCATATAATCAGATGTCAGATATAAGGAATTTGTATGTATGACGTCTTCATACGTCTAACAGACTATTGCCGTCAGTATTTACATTGAGCTTATGTCAATTACAGTTACAAAGTATTACCAGTCGTATTATCAAATTTACAATGACAACTGAAATTAATATTAGGCCTAATAAAGTTAATTTAATTACCTTTAAATATTTATATTACTTTTCAATTAAATTACAATTACACTAGCTTGTCGTCAAACAGCACTATTGTAAGGAGGTGTGGTTTAGACAGACAACGATGCCGGCTAGTCTATTTTTTTTTCTCCTTGGCTTCAGATTCAACCATATCACTTGGTCTCGGCTAATGTTTTTGTCCTTAGTTAGCATATTAATGAATATCTGGATACTTAACTTATGTAACGAAGTCATACTGTTCGTCTTACGATGTAATTTAAGACCAAAATTTGACTGATACGTCTCATTGGAAGCTAGTTTTTCCCTCGGGTTAGATGGCGTTAAATTTAGGATTCCGTTCGTTTTTTCACTCGTTTTCATAGGTATTACGAACCTTACACTATACGTTATTAATCCTTTGTCTGTGTGAAAACAACAGTAATGAGCTCTTTCATGCTATTAGTTTCTTTTACCACGGCTGCGTTGGAATTCATACAAAAGCTCGGGACTTCTGTCCAGGTTGCTGATGAACGTAATTTTGCCTTATTAGCTTCAGCTGCATTTATAACATGAATACAGTAATTACCGTCCCACGCGGATGAATACAATAACGGATGTTGCTATCGGATTCGATTACTGTCACACGCTGACCAATACAATAAAGTGATGTTGTTATAGGAGTCGATCGCATTAGCAACAAGGTCTCGTTCGGTTGTTCATAGCTGTACGGAGTTATACGAGTATTATCGTTAAGATAATACCCTTTTAACTTGCTGCAATTTGCGGAGGTGGAGATATTAGACGATCGTAATCTCTCTCTCTCTCTCTTCCCTGATTTTATCTCTCTCTCTTTTCCCTGATTTTATATTCTCTCTTTATCCTAGACGATTGTGTTTCTCTCTCTCTCTCTCTCACTTTTCTGATTTCATATTCTCTCATCCTATTTTCCACGCTCTCCTAACACTGGACTCATTGTGCAACAGAGGTTTTCTTTCCTTTCACACCTTTTCAAACTTCTCAATTTCCCTTCAGCGCTGACTGACCTCATAGGTCCCAATACTCGGCCTTTGGCCAAAATTCTATTTTTAAACCCAACAATCTTGCTGTCTGAGTTAGGCTTAGAGTAAGGGGTAGCGACTATTAGGAATATGTATAAGAGGTATTCCATGATATGATATATCACAAGAGGATTTTAAGTATTAGGACAGATAGGAAAGAACATGTCTAGGTCTATCTGAGGGTGAGGGTATTCTTTCAAGTGCCAACCAGGCAGAGTACAGACAGGCAGGTACAACATTACAAGAGGACATCACTACGATCGACGACACCGTCGCAGACGCACCGATGGACATGGTTGTCTCCATCCGTACATGAGAGGCCTAAGGCCACATGGGAGGTCTTCAGTTAACCCTACATATGATGAGGCCGAGAGCCACATGGGAGGTCTTCAGATTCCCTCCATACATGAGAGGCCGAGAGCCACATGGGAGGTCTTCAGATTCCCTCCATACATGAGAGGCCGAGAGCCACATGGGAGGTCTTCAGTTTTTCCTCTACTCAGGTGAGGCACATAGCCAGCTGAGAGGAAACAGGTTTGTATCCCTTCCGCACTCAATGAGTTTTGACCTTAGGGTAGAGGTGCAGGGAGTTTTTCCCTCCACATATGGCAGGCCTAGAAGGCCACACATGGGAGATTAGATTGGACGAGTGACAAATGAACTTGAGACTGACTCGCGTACTCATTATATTGACGACAACTGGTACAGTGGAGGGCCGGGCAAG
>NC_061106.1:17767721-17779265 GCF_015104395.2 Macrobrachium nipponense
CCCTTATATCTTGTTCATGTATGCCTAAACCAGTAGAGGGTATCTAAATGTCTGCCTTGTTAGGGCCACAAAATGATCCCATGCACCAAACATGCACTATCTAAATTTGGTGCCATAATGAAGGTTTTATTTAACAACCAGCCGTATTCAAATACTGTGTATCAGTAGTTAGGTTAGTCACTGCATTTTTAATTATTATTCAAGTTTGTTTTTATACTAATTATGTACGTAATTTTTTTTTTATGAGTCATGCAAATATTAAAGCACGTTATGTATATATTGACTGGAAATGTGATTGATAGATAAGCCAGCAGTTAATGTATAATGAAGCAAAAGCCAAAATAAGAGTATCCATGATATGATTTTGTACATGGACTATGCTTAATTGTGTACTGACCTCAGTAATTTATTTGAAGTACATTGACAAATTTTTGTTACAGATATACAGCTAATGATGCATGGATTTGGTGATTGCCGCAAGCCTTTACCAGAAACTGCAGCTGTTATTGAATCTGTTGTTCACCAACAAATGACACTTTTTCTTCATCAGGTAATTGAGACCCATAGGTAATTATGACTATATATGCATCTTTATTATTATACCCCCACTTCATTTCATTTTGCAAGTTTGTGTGATTGGATCTATTCACACAGATAAGGTATTTTCAGGATTAATGGTTTTCTAGATAGGAGTATTTTAGTAAAAACATATTTTAGCATAATGAATGCACAAAGCACACATGTAGATTTGACCGTCACAAATTTAGCTCGGCATCAGTAGGCTGTGATTAATTAATTTTGCAAAGGTTTGCAAAATTGTCAAAAAATTTTAAAATGACAAAAAGAATTAATAGGCTTATGATTAAAAAGTATATAAATCTCAGTGGAAGGTTTTTTTAAACTGGTAATTACCCAGTAATTCAGACTTCATGTACTTTTAACCTGTCAAAATTGTTGGGAAGTCAGACTTATCCATAGTTTATGCCAAACCCCTCTTACTTCCACAGAACAGTAATAAAGCGCCCTTATTTTGTATTCAAACGGGAACAGAAGTAAAATATTCCAAATGCACAAACCATGGAAGAAAGCAATAAAGTACAGTTAAAATTGATTTTGCTTATTGTAATTTTTGTGAAGTACTACTGGAAGAAGTTTGCTAGTATATGGCTGCTATAAGACAAATTAGCCATTACACGATAGGAGATTCCCATTACATGGCAAAAAAGACAATAAAATTAGAGTGAAGTTGTGGAAGTGATGAGAATATTGCCCTGCATGCATAAAGTTCATTAAGCAAATGAGAGAGTAGTAATTTGTCTGACTTATTTAGTATTTTCTGTACATTTTTATGTTTAATTGGAGGGCTAACCAGTACAGGTTGAACGGAACCCAAGCATACAGAAAAATAAAAGATGAAAAATTATTCACTGCATGTTCATGGAAATCAGGAACAGGCATTATTTGGGTGAAATTTAATTTGCATTACATATAAAAAAGGAAGAAAAAAGAAAAGAGATGAGGATGTCATTCCCCTTACCCAACCCTACCTACCAGTATAGGATGGAATTGAGCCACTTTTTGTTTATGTATTTTTTCAGTGTTATTTTCAGTTTAGCAGGATTGAAATAGAACATTTGTTCCCCATACAAGAACATAAAAAGATTAGTACATTGTACAAAACACAAATAATTTACAATAATTTCTATATCCAGTGAATACTTTTTTTCCACTCTGGGATATCCTCCTCCTTGCTTTTCCATGTGAGGTTTTGCAATAATTGCTTCAGTTTGCCGAAGCATGTAATTAAATTATAGACTAAATGTTTTAGGGATTTTCCTTAGTAAAGGAATTTGTGATCATTTGAAATATTAGCACATAATTCAGAAAACCTTTGAGGCAATAAACATGGAAGAAAAAGTTTGAGTTTATGGAAAAATTTATTTAAATTGTGTTTTATTAATTAAGAATTGCAGTAACTTTTTTTTTTTATCTTTTGAAAGTTTAAATCACATCTTCATTAATTGTAAGTTTCAAAGTGCATGTTATCAGTGCTCCAAATTTTAAAGCTAACTATAATTATAGTTAATTGATGGTGAACAAATAATACAACATAGGATTTTTGCAGGCCACAGAGATAGCTGAGCAAAGGGGCTCCAGGCTGGTTGGTCCTGAAGATATCCTCTTTATAATGCGTAAAGATCCATTAAAGCTCCAGCGACTGGTGCATTACATGGGTAAGGGAAATGTTTAAACAATTTTGTAGTCTCTACAATACGAGAAATTGTCAGTTCCATTTTTAGGTGAATTAATCAGTCAATATTTTGAATTACATATTTTGTTACATCATTAATACTGAATGATTACTGCTTCGATAGAATAGGTAAGTGAAAATTAATATTATGTAGTAGTAATTTAACAAGACTGCTGTCATATTTCTAGAATCCCTTTCTCTTATGATATTAATTTTATAAATTTTATCGGGAATTATTTTTAAAATCCTCCATTTTTTAGAAATAGATGAGAAATATAAAGGACCATTCTCCAAGGATGAATTATAAATGCAGTGGTTTTGAACTTCTTGGCATAGTACAGTAGAAAGATTGAGATGAACAGAGCACTGAATAACATTTGAAGTAAACTTATCTTTTGTAATAAGAGTTCTGTTGAATTTATGTACTTCAAGTATAGTATACATACCTACTTATAACAGAAAGTTGTTCATCCCAGTTACTCCCCAATATTTTGTTGTACATCTCTCATTTGTGGAATATGCTCATCTTTTGCTATGTGTGGAAGTGCAGTGGTTTCTAAGGTATGGAGTACTGCAGTTGTTTTTCATATTGTATGAACTATGTTAGTATAAAACTTTTCATCATGTAGTCTTTAGTAGTTAATTGAATGCTTACATATGTAATTTTAGGAGTTCGTGATCTGTATCAGAGAGCTAGGGCCTCTACATCTGGCAGTGGAACAGAATTACAAGAGATGGGAGTTGAAGCCGGCACTGAAGTTTCTAGGAAAAAGTTATGTATAAGTTTTTTACAGAGCATTGATCAGACTGGACAGTATGAACCATTGTATACGTCTTCCATTTACGACCCAGTCAGAGCTGAAAGAGAATCACGTCTTGATGGTATGACTCAGGTAAATGATATTTTGCATTATACACCTGTTATGAAATAAAGTTTTAAAAGTTTTTTGTCACACTGAGCAAAATTTACTGGCTGAAACAGTTTTAAGCTTAAGTTGCCACGCAAAGGGCAAACCGCTATTTTGCAGATATGTATCTTTTGTTGCTAGTTTTTGTATTTGTTGCTAGCTGTGATCTTCTGTGATCTTTGAACATTAGTACTTGATGGTAGTATGTTCATTTATGTACTTATTTTGTATCTTTTATGTTTCAAAGTGTATATTGCTCTTGATTCTTATAATGGTATAAGAACAGTTTTAAAAAACAAAAACACATTTCAGAGTACTTGCTTGTTCTTCTAGTCACCAAAGCCTTGGCTACCTGAATGATTCACAGCTTATGTAGCTGATTGGCTGTCTTACCCTGATAACACTTGACTCTCATTTGGGTAGTCTTAGAGGTATGTGCCAGTCATTGATCAAACAGGAGCACAACCTTTCTAACATATTTCCTTTGGATTTGATGACTAAAGGGACATCAAGTAGAACCAGAAATATGGCCAACAATGTATTGAAGACCCCATGAAATATCTCTTGAGATCTTTTTTTATGAGTGCTTTTCCTCAGTATATTCGTCAAGGGCAGAACCTCGACTATTATGTGCCAGTCCTGGTTAGGAAAGTCAGCCATTAGTGTAATAGAAGGATATCAGTCCCTTCAGTTCCTTTATTCTTATGATTGCAGGTCTTTCTGCATCTGCATAGTCAGGAGAGGTTACGGTACTTATTTTTGCAATTAAGTTTTATGGGGTTGCCCTTCAACAGGTTTTAGCACTGCAACATGTGGAAGTGACCATTTTCAGAAGCTTCAGGATTCTTTTCCATCAACTTTTAGTTGGAGAAGAATTCAGCCATTGAACTGGGAACTTCTCCATTATGGTTCATGGTCGTGCTGAGATACCACATACGTTTCCCCAACAATCTTTGCTCCATTCTTCCTAGCATTTGCTTTGTCCACACATGGGATCAAAGTGCTTGCATTATGTGATAGGGTCGCTCATGCCAAAAGTTCTTCACTGGGTGTTTCACATGCTCCAGGATATGTTGCAAAAATTATGACAGCCAGTAATCAGGACATACCAGGGTACCATTGGCCTTCCCATCTTTGTTCAGTGACTGAAGGTTTATGTTCAGTAAGAGCAGTCCACTGCTATTATGAAGAGTGCTTTACATCATGGGTAATGACTGGGTTGTGCTTATCTACATACCAGAAATTAAAACAAGTTGTTGAGAACATGGCATCCCTCTGGTTGAGGCAGGCCATGTTGCAGCCATATGCAGTATTGGAGGACATGGTCAAGGTAAGAGTAGCTGTATTTAAAATTTGGGTTCACTCCACTTCCTTAGCCTTTCAGAGAGATAAAGAACTCTTGGTAGTTCTCAGCACAGTTACATTGAGATGCTATTCAGTGTTTTATCTTTGATGATTTTATACACAAAGGAATCAGTTTGTACTAATTGAAGTCATTATTTGTGACAGATCAGGTTTCACAGCAGAAGGTGCAGGTTTTTTTTCTTTTAATCACCTTTCTCACTATATTTCATTCTTTATCTGATTTTTTACATCTCCATCAGATGGTTAGTTTATGATTTTTGTCAATGCAAACCTTTTACATTATTCTCTAGGTATTCCACTATGCCAAGTACAGTTTACAATTAGAACTCTTTGAGCATTGGTACCTAATTTTAAATCTGTCAGCTATTGTAAAGAAGTTCAGAGTTTTCAACTTCTTGATCCCCTCATGCATTGCAATTTAGGCTCAGTGTGGTTAATGGATTTATTATGAAACAAAACTAAACTTATTTAGCATAAAACATACCTTCTCATAAAACCTGTCATGCTTAGAGTACCACTTTCCCAGCCCCTCATTCTCATTGTTTTAATGGGAATAATGAGTGTTGTTAGATCCTACTGATGAATCTTTAGTGTGCCCATGCAAAATAAGCTATATTTCTATTTATTAAATCCGCATACTATTGTTAGTTGTAATTTATTTCTTGAGGCACATACTGTTTGTATGCTTTTCGTGTGTTGATGTCTCTCACCGTCTGTGGTCACATTGAACTTGAGTTACTTTTCTTTTATGAGACAAGATAAAGAGTATTTAAATATAAAAATTCAAAACCATCTTGATTAATTTTGTTTTATTGCAGGGTATGACTTGTCAAAAATATAAAGAATACTGTGAAGCAAGGAAAGCTTCATTTTGTCCTCGTTTAAGAGTAAACAAGTTCAGGGAATGGCTGCTTCGTGACGAAAGTGGGGATGTTAAGTTGACTCAGGCAAGTATAAGTGTAAACAACTTTACTTACTAAATTTACAAACAAGAGTAAGTATTTCTCATTCTTATATACTGTGTTATCCTGTAAATATTCTAAGTGTTCTTACAAGTTATGAAATATGAACGTACGGTAAATATTGTTAAATTATCTTTATGCTAGGTCAGTTGTAATTTACTTATAATTGTGCAGCCGTAGTGAAAATGTAAAATTTTATTCATATTAATCTTAATCTTGTGGCCTTTTTCACTCTTGAAGTTACTCATTGTAAGTAGGAATTCAGTACTCCATCATATGATGTGGTAAAGTGAGGCTTGTTTGAAATAAATTCATATTCTGGCATATAGACAATAGAAGGATTGAATCTTGGTTAGATTATTTGATAAAAATAATACAAGAAGGTTAATAAGTGTGAAACTTGAAAATAGTATAAACAATTTTTTGCGAGATGGATATTCCTTGACTGAAATGATTTTTTACTTTTTCAGCTCGTTTTAGAAATGCTGAACCGTTTGGCTTATGAAACAGTAGCCCAGATAGTTGATCTTGCTTTGCTGGTGAGACGAGATGCCACTGGCCACACTTCTGATTTGTCACGTTTTAGGACACCTACTGCATTGAACCCTGATTATCCATGTGTCTTTATTCATCAGGTATGACCATGTTGAGTTTTTATTGTACTATTAAAACTTTTTTACAATTGGTCCCAGAAATTGGTATTCAGGTTATACTGTAATTGTTTTCTATAATTGCTTTCAAGATCACTATAGGTATAGCTAGTAGTAATTTATGGGTATCATATTTATTTCTGTATCCTAAAAAATAATGTTCTGTGGATCATGAATACTAAACTTGGTAACCCTTAAGGACTGGAGTAAAAAATTAATATGCAGCACCCCAGGCAGGGTAAATTTAAGAAAAAAACAAATCAATGGAAAGAGGAAGATATGCAAATGCACAAAGTGTGAGAGATTTTTTTTTTTAATTATCCGTACCTTCTACAAGAAGTTGAAAAATACTATTTACAACCCCTTGTATGGCCTCTTTTTACAAGCAATCATAATTTTTCCAAGTTATACATGTTTTATTTCTAATAAAAAAATTTATTTTGTAAAACTATAATTATAGCCCACACAATATCATAACAGATAAGAATTAAAATCTGTAACAAATTCTGAGTATGTATATTTGTTGTAAAATATTTATGTAAATTTACTGAGATTAAAGGTGCAGTAACTTTTTTTGGGTTATTCATGTCTTTTCTAATATTTCTTTGCACTTTTCTTTGCAAAATTACAATTATAACTGACATACTATCATAAAAGATAAGAACTAAACCCCAACAGCAACCCCTGGGTATATTTGTGAAGCAATATATAAAAAGACGTCATGTGAGAGAGAGAGAGGCATTACATGCATGCTCCCTTCAAGTCAAGATCATAACCAACTCTCTTGATTTTAGCCATTCTTAAAGTTGGCATTAGTGAATTTATAGGCTATAGAAGTAATGGAAAAACTTTCCCTGCCCAATTCCTTCAATTGATGTCACCCAATATTGATGCATATATGAGTGGGTCCGTCCACCACCCAAAACCTGTTATTGCTACGCATATGAGGGGATCTATCCATTAAGGGTTAAGGAGCAAATTTTGAAGGTTAGAAAAATTTGTTTGCACTTCCCATATGTCATTAACAGCTTTCAATTGTCAGTAATCTTGTCTCTACTGATGAATGATGCTCTACGATTTGGGAATGTGCAAATGAAGTTTGTATCCTGCATAATAGGAATTGATATCATGAAATCCATATGTTCGTGTCCTTCATAACAGGAGTTGATGTCATGAAATTCATATGTTCATATCCATCATAACAGTAATTAATTTCATGAAATCCATATGTTCAGATTACTTTGTCCAACCATTAGTTGGTAATATTTTTTTATTTAGATAACAATAACCTGAAATGTTTTCCTTGTTGATAGATTACTCCAAGCAGTTGTTTTCTTTTTATTGAAAGTTTGGACATTTTTCCTTCATAGAGGTGCAGTAGCCATATTCTCTTGCATTGCCGTGATTTTTCATGGCTCAGATTCTGAGGTGTTTCATATTTCTTTATAAAAAACAATAAAACTTTCTTCTTGGTAGTATTATGGGTTTTTTGTATCACATTCCCATTAATCACATATATGCCTGTATACAAATCACATGAATGATTCCAGGTTCACCAGACTTAT
Source organism: Macrobrachium nipponense (assembly GCF_015104395.2). Taxonomy (NCBI): domain Eukaryota; kingdom Metazoa; phylum Arthropoda; class Malacostraca; order Decapoda; family Palaemonidae; genus Macrobrachium; species Macrobrachium nipponense. The sequence continues at coordinate 17,775,423 of NC_061106.1, forward strand.
TTGACATGGTCCTTAGGTGTCATGAAGACATAGCTTCCTTTTCATGTGCTGTAAACAGCTCAATGATCATTCCCCAGGTGCTTGGTCTAGCAGAGATTGTTCCTTTTGCATTTGTGAATAGTATGGGCATGCAGTACCTATTGCCCACGAATGCAGTCTAATTTAACAGTTACAAGTTAATGAAAAGTGAACAAGAACCAAATGCAATATCTAGCAATCATATTAATACCTGTCTGTTCAATCCTCCCCCCCCACCACCCCCCACTCTCTCTCTCTCTCTCTCTCTCTCTCTCTCTCTCTCTCTCTCTCTCTCTCTCTCATGAATACAGTATTTTATTACAAGTTGATATACAGGCAGTCCCTGGGTTACGACGGGGGTTCCGTTCTTGAGACTCGTTGTAACCCGAAAATCGTCGTAAGCCGGAACATCATAAAAAATCCTAATAAAACCTTACTTTTAATGCTTTGGGTGCATTAAAAATTATGTAAACCGCATTCTTATTACATTTTTCATCCAAAAAAACTTCAAATATTGATTATTTTCCATTTTTGGTGTCATATTTCTTGTGCCAGATCAGTGTTGTAAGCTTCGTAACCCTGGAACATGCGTCGTAACCCTGGAAATAATTTCTGATGAATATAATTGAAAAGCGCCTTAACCTCGGAACATTGTAAGCCGAACCCGTCGTAACCCCGGGGACTGCCTGTACTATGATAAAATGTGATTTATATAATTGCTTTTATCAGTGAACGTATTGCATCGTATTGCATTACCTTTTCAAGGTTTCAGCCAATTATGTGCGATTGCCTAAATTGGTTTATGATTTGTTTTGGAGGAGTTAGGATTTGTATGTTTTTGTAAACCATACTGTATAAATGCACAGCAATTGCGTATACTATAGTTTACCTCAACATGATGCATGCATACTTGTATGATACACACGTGTACATGCATGTTGTATGTATACAAGTTTTTCAGTTTGCTGAAAAACTGCCCATCCCTCCCTGCTTAGCTCTCCCAGACCTCCTGTAATACTCTCAAAAGTGATAAACAAAATGCCATTGAAGCGACATTGATGCATTCAAGCTAATAGCAATCGCAAAAGCTCCCATGCAAACCCCATCTCCCTCCCTTCCCTTTCAAATGCTTATCCAGCCTACCCTTGTCTCAGTGTGTTTGTGACTGTAAGCAGTGTTAACATCGCTTTTTCCCACCTGCACATCATTGCCAACCATCCAGGTGAGGTGTTACAATTGATAGGTGAGGGTGGAAAGTAAGATGGAAAGAAGAGAATATGAATGGAGGTACAATAAAAGAAATGAAAGGGATTGCAGATAGGGTCCAAAGGGATTCTTTGCATATGCCCCACAAGGGGGTTATACCTACAGTGCACGAGGTGCCTACAGTACATGCGGTGCACTGACAGCACTACCCCCAGTGGGGTATATGCAAAGATGAATGGTGCTATTGGAATGGATTTGGAATGTTAGTGTATTGAATGAATTTCTGAAATATTTTCTGATTCAGCTCACAACTACTGTAATCATTTAAATAATTTCAGTCTCATTCATTTTATTCCAATTTTGATTTTACAGTTTTAATCAGCTCAGTCAATAGTATTTTGTTAGTGAGACACTTATTAACAGTCCATATATTTTCAATTTTTTTTTCATAAATTAACTAGTCCAGGAATCCCAACTAGAAAACAAGAAAATGAAGAACAAAAATTACACTCTGCTGCTTTGCTTTCAGAGTGGATCCATGCAAGAAATGGGCTCAAATGAAGATCACCACATTGGTATGGATCCTATAACTCCTGCTCAGGTTAGAGAAGCTGTTCGAAGATACTGGGCGAATAATTCTCCTTTGGCTCCGTTTTCAAAAACTTGTTCACCTATAAATACTCGACTCCTAGCTGCTTAATCATTATAATTGTGTATGTATGAGAGGGTATATTTATTTTTATGTTTCTGTAGTTGATGTAGGTATACAGGCATTACGAAGTAGTACATGAATCTTGCTCTTAAGACAAGGAATTAAGTGTCAAAGTAAAGTATATGTCCTAAAAGTAGAGATCTGTCCCAAAGTAAAATAAGTTTAAGCATTCCAGTTAGTACTAATTTTTTCCATAAGTCACTCCAACAGTCACTTGACAACTCATAATTGTTTTGGCAATGTCTGTTGATAGTAGTTTTAGAAAAAGTGGCAGGGATTAGTGTGATGAGTCAGGGTATTTTGAGGATGAAGATGATACTATAATGCACTATACCATCACTTAATAAAGTAACAGTTAATGTGAACTTATACATTTTCCTTCTTGCACATTATTTCCTTTTTCCATTGTTATTTCAGATTATTGGTAGTTATTCTTCACATAATCAGTGCCTATTGTTATTAATGATGTATTTTACAAATAGGTATTTGAGCGAGCTGCAGCATATGTATTATCAGTTTTATGTTTTAAATTCCTCTTTTGTATAAAGGTGACTTATTTAATTTTATTGTTAATGTTAGGTTCTTTTAAGAATCAAACAGTATTGCCATTTATCTTTTTTACTCAGAATAATGAAGTGCATATTATTTGGGTTGTTGTTGTAATGAAGAGATTTAATTTATTCTTGATATACAATGTGAAAGTTTTCATGTTTACCATAGTGAGATTTTTTTTATAATCTGCTGAGCCATGAGAATTTTTTATAATTTGCTGAGCCCTTTTGATTAATAATTGCAGATTTGCAACATAGTGCAATTGTAAAGGAATCTTAAAATGTATTGAAAGAATAAATTTTTGTATGTCCATATATATTACTTTATTTGAGTAAACCTGAAGTAAAGCCTTTTCATTATTTTTTTTATTATCTTTATATGTATTGCTATCTGTAATAAATTTCAGTAAAAACTAAAAGTTGAAAGAAAACAAGTGTAATTAAAAACAAGCATTGTGGATGAGGTTATCTTATGTAGTTCAATATGGGTTAAGAAAAAGGAAGACATGGCAGGTCATCTTTAATGATAACCATTAAAGAAGAGTAATGATGGACAAGAGGAGTACCAATGTAATATATAAAAGTGTGTAAAACTATCTGAGATCAGGATGCATTTTCATGAGATGCAACCGAGTACCGCGACCTTTCTTTGAAAAAAATGGGATGCCATATCTTGAAGACTAATTATAGAATTTTCTTGGAGATAATCTCATTATGTTTCTGACACCCAAATTACTGTAAAGGTATACTAATCTAACCTAACCTAGATGCATGGCAAAAAAAAACCAGTGCTGGAAGTTGCAAACGGGACACACCTGTTTACCAGGCATTTACTAATGATTACCCATCTTGACTTAATTCCTTTCTGTAGTCGTGGGACTACAACATCAACAGAAAACATTGTGTGAGTGCCCAAGTTCCAGTCAACAGCAGTTTTCAGGTACTGCATTGGACAAAAATCCCATGTAGAATTTTGTTTAGAATCTTGAACTTTTTCTATTTACCAAGTTGTAAAGATTTTTACAAAACTAATTTGTTTTATAAAGTATAACTAATCTTTTTCCTTTTAAAAGAACAAACCCTTCTGACGAGCACTATGAAAGCTAATGTTTTTAGTTGTTTTGGATAAGCAGTTCTCTTATTTTTGGTGGAAGAACAACTAATGTTTCAGCTCTTCCTTCCTTCCATCATGCACTTTCAGCACATCTTTAAAACCTTCACTCTGTTGACCCAGGATAGCATTCACTTCAGATGGCATCTCACCATTTGGATGTTTTATTGTGAAGTCCATTTGTTAATTTATTTTCCCTTTTCCTTTTGTATCTATTTCCTGTAGAGCGGCTTTATTTTCTCCAC
>NC_061106.1:17779765-17804765 GCF_015104395.2 Macrobrachium nipponense
GTGGAGAAAATAAAGCCTGCTCCTACAGGAAATAGATACAAAAGGAAAAGGGAAAATAAATTAACAAATGGACTTCACAATAAAACATCCAAATGGTGAGATGCCATCTGAAGTGATGCTATCCTGGGTCAACAGAGTGAAGGTTTTAAAGATGTGCTGAAAACATGATGGAAGGAAGGAAGAGCTGAAACATTAATTGTTCTTCCACCAAAAAATAAGAGGACTGCTTATCCAAAACAACTAAAAACATTAGCTTTCATAGTGCTCGTCAGAAGGGTTTGTTCTTTTTAAAAGGAAAAAGATTAGTTATACTTTATAAAACAAATTAGCTTTGTAAAAATCTTTACAGGTTGGTAAATAGAAAAAGTTCAAGATTCTAAACAAAATTCTACATGGGATTTTTGACTGGAACTTGGGCACTCCCACAATGCTTTTCGTTGTTGTACTCCCACGACTACAGAAAGGAATTAAGTCAAGATGGGTAATCATTAGTAAATGCCTGGTAAACAGGTGTGTCCCGTTTGCAACTTCCAGTCCTGGTTTTTTTTTGCCATGCATCTAGGTTAGGTTAGATTAGTATACCTTTACAATAATTTGGGTGTCGGAAACATAATGAGATTATCTCCAAGAAAATTCTATAATTAGTCTTCAAGATATGGCATCCCATTTTTTTCAAAGAAAGGTCGCGGTACTCGGTTGCATCTCATGAAAATGCATCCTGATCTCAGATAGTTTTACACACTTTTATATATTACATTGGTACTCCTCTTGTCCATCATTACTCTTCTTTAATGGTTATCATTAAAGATGACCTGCCATGTCTTCCTTTTTCTTAACCCATATTGAACTACATAAGATAACCTCATCCACAATGCTTGTTTTTAATTACACTTGTTTTCTTTTAACTTTTGGTTTTTACTGAAATTTATTACAGATAGCAATACATATAAAGATAATAAAAAAATTATGAAAAGTCTTGACTTCAGGTTTACTCAAATAAAGTAATATACATGGACATACAAAAATTTATTCTTTCAATACATTTTAAGATTCCTTTACAATTGCACTATGTTGCAAATCTGCAATTATTAATCAAAATGGCTCAGCAAATTATAAAAAATTCTCATGGCTCAGCAGATTATAAAAAAAATCTCACTATGGTAAACATGAAAACTTTCACATTGTATATCAAGAATAAATTAAATCTCTTCATTACAACAACAACCCAAATGATATGCACTTCATTATTCTGAGTAAAAAAGATAAAAGGCAATAATGTTTGATTTTTAAAAGAACCTAACAATAAAATTAAATAAGTCACCTTTATACGTACAAAAGAGGAATTTAAAACATAAAACTGATAATACATATGCTGTAGCTCGCTCAATTACCTATTTGTAAAATACATCATTAATAACAATAGGCACTGAGTATGTGAAGAATAACTACCAATAATCTGAAATAACAATGGAAAAAGGAAATAATGTGCAAGACGGAAAATGTATAAGTTCACATTAACTGTTACTTTATTAAGTGATGGTATAGTGCATTATAGTATCATCTTCATCCTCAAAATGCCCTGACTCATCACACTAATCCCTGCCACTTTTTCTAAAACTACTATCAACAGACATTGCCAAAACAATTATGAGTGGTCAAGTGGAAAAAATTAGTACTAACTGGAATGCTTAAACTTATTTTACTTTGGGACAGATCTCTACTTTTATGACAAATGCTTTACTTTGACACTTAATTCCTTGTCTTAAGAGCAAGATTCATGTACTTCATAATGCCTGTATGCCTACAAAGACTACAGAAACATAAAAATAAATATACCCTCTCATACATACATAATTATAATGATTAAGCAGCTAGGAGTCGAGTATTTATAGGTGAACAAGTTTTTGAAAACGGAGCCAAAGGAGAATTATTCGCCCAGTATCTTCGAACAGCTTCTCTAACCTGAGCAGGAGTTATAGGATCCATACCAATATGGTGATCTTCATTTGAGCCCATTTCTTGCATGGATCCACTCTGAAAGCAAAGCAGCAGAGTGTAATTTTTGTTCTTCATTTTCTTGTTTTCTAGTTGGGATTCCTGGACTAGTTAAATTATGAGAAAAAATTGAGAATATATGGACTATTAATAAGTGTCTCACTAACAAAATACTATTGACTGAGCTGATTAAAACTTTAAAATCAAAATTAGAATAAAATGAATGACGGAGACTGCTATTCAACTGTTTTGATTGAAATTATTTAAATGATTACAGAAAATATTTCAGAAATTCATTTAATACACTATTCACATTCCAAATCCAGTCCAATAGCACCATTCATCTTTGCATATACGTACCCCACTGGGGGTAGTGCTGTCAGTGCACCGCATGTACTGTAGGCACCTCGTGCACTGTAGGTATTAACCCTCTTGTGGGGCATAAGCAAAGAGTCCCTTTGGACCCTATCTGCAATGCCTTTCATTTCTTTTATTGTGCCTCTATTCATATTCTCTTCTTTCCATCTTACTTTCCACCCTCTCCTATCAATTGTAACACCTCACCTGGATGGTTGGCAATGATATGCAGGTGGGAAAAGGCGATGCTAACACTGCTTACAGTCACAAACACACTGAGACAAGTGTAGGCTGGGTAAGCATTTGAAAGGGAAGGGAGGGAGATGGGGTTTGCATGGGAGCTTTTGTGATTGCTATTAGCTTGAATGCATCAATGTCACTTCAGTGCCATTTTGTTTTATCGCTTTTGAGAGACTGAGTATTATGGGAGGAAAGCCAGGGTAAGTGCTTACAAGGTGGGAGGTCTGGGAGAGCTAAGCAGGGAGGGATGGGCAGTTTTTCAGCAAACTGAAAAACTTGTATATGTACATACAACATGCATGTGCATGTGTGTATCCTACAAGTATGCATGCATCATGTTGAGGTAAACTAGAGTATACACAATTGCTGTGCATTTATACAGTATGGTTTACAAAAACTTACAAATCCTAACTCCTCCAAAACAAATCATGAACCAATTTAGGCAAACACACATAATTGGCTGAAACCTTGAAAAGGTAATGCAATACGATGCAATACGTTCACTGATAAAAGCAATTATATAAATCACATTTTATCATAGTATATTAACTTGTAATAAAATACTGTATTCATGAGAGAGAGAGAGAGAGAGAGAGAGAGAGAGAGAGAGAGAGAGAGAGAGAGAGAGAGAGAGAGAGAGAGAGAGAGAGAGAGGGGTATTGAACAGACAGGTATTAATATGATTGCTAGGTATTGCATTTGGTTCTTGTTCACTTTTTATTCATTTGTAACTGTTAAATTAGACTGCATTCATGGGCAATAGGTACTGCATGCCCATACTATTCACAAATGCAAAAGGAACAATCTCTGCTAGACCAAGCACCTAGGCAATGATCATTGAGCTGTTTACAGCACATGAAAAGGAAGCTATGTCTTCATGACACCTAAGGACCATGTCAAATAAGTCTGGTGAACCTGGAATCATTCATGAGATTTGTATACAGGTATACATGTGATTAATGGGAATGTGATACAAAAACCCATAATGCTACCAAGAAGAAAGATTTATTGTTTTTTTTTTTAAAGAAATATGAAACACCTCAGAATCTGAGCCATGAAAAATCATTGCAATGCAAGAGAATATGGCTACTGCACCTCTATGAAGGAAAAATGTCCAAACTTTCAATAAAAAGAAAACAACTGCTTGGAGTAATCTATCAACAAGGAAAACACTTCAGGTTACTGTTATCTAAATAGTAAAATATTACCAACTAATGGTTGGACAAAGTAATCTGAACATATGGATTTCATGAAATTAATTCCTGTTATAATGGATATGAACATATGAATTTCATAACATCAACTCCTGTTATGAAGGACACGAACATATGGATTTCATGACATCAATTCCTATTATGCAGGATACAAACTTCATTAGCACATTCCCAAATCATAGAGCATCATTCATCAGTAGAGACAAGATTAATGACAATTAAAAGCTGTTAATGACATATGGGAAGTGCAAATAAACTTTTCTAACCTTCAAAATTTGCTCCTTAACCCTTAATGGATGGATCCCCTCATATGCGTAGCAATAACAGGTTTTGGGTGGTGGACGGATCCACTCATATATGCATCAATATTACGTGACATCGATTGAAGGAATTGGGCAGGGAAAGTTTTTCCATTACTTCTATAGCCTATAAATTCACTAATGCCAACTTTAAGACTGGCTAAAATCAAGAGAGTTGGTTATGATCTTGACTTGAAGGGAGCATGCATGTAATGCCTCTCTCTCTCTCACATGACGTCTTTTTATATATTGCTTCACAAATATACCCAGGGGTTGCTGTTGGGGTTTAGTTCTTATCTTTTATGATAGTATGTCAGTTATAATTGTAATTTTGCAAAGAAAAGTGCAAAGAAATATTAGAAAAGACATGAATAACCCAAAAAAAGTTACTGCACCTTTAATCTCAGTAAATTTACACAAATATTTTACAACAAATATACATACTCAGAATTTGTTACAGATTTTAATTCTTATCTGTTATGATATTGTGTGGGCTATAATTATAGTTTTACAAAATAAATTTTTTTATTAGAAATAAAACATGTATAACTTGGAAAAATTTATGATTGTCTTGTAAAAGAGGCCCCACAAGGGGTTGTAAATAGTATTTTCAACTTCTTGTAGAAGGTAGGGATAATTAACAAAAAATCTCACACTTTGTGCATTTGCATATCTTCCTCTTTCCATTGATGTGTTTTTTCCTTAAATTTACCCTGCCTGGGGTGCTGCATATTAATTTTTTACTCCAGTCCTTAAGGGTTACCAAGTTTAGTATTCATGATCCACAGAACATTATTTTTTAGGATACAGAAATAAATATGATACCCATAAATTACTACTAGATATACCTATAGTGATCTTGAAAGCAATTATAGAAAACAATTACAGTATAACCTGAATACCAATTTCTGGGACCATTTGTAAATAAGTTTTAATAGTACCATAAAAACTCAACATGGTCATACCTGATGATAAGAACACATGGATAATCAGGGTTCAATGCAGTAGGTGTCCTAAAACGTGACAAATCAGAAGTGTGGCCGGTGGCATCTCGTCTCACCAGCAAAGCAAGATCAACTATCTGGGCTACTGTTTCATAAGCCAAACGGTTCAGCATTTCTAAAACGAGCTGAAAAAGTAAAAAATCATTTCAGTCAAGGAATATCCATCTCGCAAAAAATTTTTTATACTATTTGCAAGTTTCACACTTATTAACCTTCTTTGGTACCTTCCTTGTTTATTTTTTATCAAATAATCTAACCAAGATTCAATCTTTCTACTGTCTATAGGCCAGAATATGAATTTATTTCAAACAGGCCCCACTTTACCACATCATATGATGGAGTACTGAATTCCTACTTACAATGAGTAACTTCAGGAGTGAAAAAGGACACAAGACTAAGATTAATATGAATAAAATTTTACATTTTCACTACGGCTGCACAATTACGTATACCGTAAGTAAATTACAACTGACCTAGCATAAAGATAATTCAATAATATTTACCGTATGTTTATATTTCATAACTTGTAAGAACACTTAGAATATTTACAGGATAGTACAGTATACGTATAAGCATGAGAAATACTTACTCTTTTTTGTAAATTTAGTAAGTAAAGTTGTTTACACTTATACTTGCCTGAGTCAACTTAACATCCCCACTTTCGTCACGAAGCAGCCATTCCCTGAACTTGTTTACTCTTAAACGAGGACAAAATGAAGCTTTCCTTGCTTCACAGTATTCTTTATATTTTTGACAAGTCATACCCTGCAATAAAACAAAATTAATCAAGATGGTTTTGAATTTTTATATTTAAATACTCTTTATCTTGTCTCATAAAAGAAAAGTAACTCAAGTTCAATGTGACCACAAGACGGTGGAGGAGACATCAACACACGAAAAGCATACAAACAGTAAGTGCCCTCAAGAAATAAATTACAACTAACAATAGTATGCGGATTTAATAAATAGAAATATACCTTATTTTGCAGGGCACACTAAAGATTCATCAGTAGGATCTAACAACACTCATTATTCCCATTAAAACAATGAGAATGAGGGGCTGGAAAGTGGTACTCTAAGCATGACAGGTTTTATGAGAAGATATGTTTTATGCTAAATAAGTTTAGTTTTGTTTCATAATAAATCCATTAACCACACTGAGCCTACATTGCAATGCATGAGAGGATCAAGAAGTTGACAACTCTGAACTTCTTTACAATAGCTGGCAGATTTAAAATTAGGTACCAATTGTAATGGACCGCACTCGGTCCTGCAGGATCTTAAAGAAAAAAAAATGAAATGGAACTGGAATGCCCGACAGCAGTAGGGACAAACAAAGGAGAAGGAGCAGAGCAAATCACACAAAATTGCCATTAATATTAGTTTATTTACAAAATTTTTATTTACATTTATACAGCCGAGACCGGGTTTAGTAAGTAAAGAACAATTCACATACATTAACATAACATAACCAAAGAGTCAGTTCAATGAATTTAAAATACAAAAATAGCCACCAGTAGTTAATTATCAAAAAACTCGTAAAGTCAAAATATTAACTGGAGACAAAATTAACTACAATTCAAAAACAATTTAGCCATATCAAACTAATTCCCACGCAGCATAAACCATTGAATAAATAATAGGCAGCATAAATAATCAAAATACATCATCAATAATAAGCAAATAACCATAAACCGGCAGTATGAAAAAATACTAAACAGGCAGCATACCAATTATACAATAATACATCAGTGGCAAAAATAAACTCACACCGCATCAAAATAGCGTAAATTCAGGTAGCATTACACAGTACATAAAAACTGCAAACAATCTCCATAGAGATAAAGACAGACCCAGCTGTCAACACAGAGAATGGACACAGACGACTATCTCCGCAACACGCCAAAGCAGCACCAACTGCTAACCGGAACAACACATCCATCACATAAGTGATACGGCCGACTCATCTGCTGCCAAACTGGAACAAATCCGTCCCACAGATGACCATGGTTTGATCATCTAACCATCCTCCTGCTACCAAACCCAACAGGTAAGGTATACCCGCTGCAAACGCCTCCATGCTGCTATGCTGCCGAGGACCTGACTCTCTGCCATTACTAAACCCGACTGTCGACTTTCAAGTTAAGACGGACAGACGTAAACTTCCCCCAAAGAAAAAACAAGAACCAGTGAAGGAGGGCAACAACTATGGGCAAATGATTGTTCAACAATTGAACTATACCTCACACAATGCTCAAAGAGTTCTAATTGTAAACTGTACTTAGCATAGTGGAATACCTAGAGAATAATGTAAAAGGTTTGCATTGGCAAAAATCATAAACTAACCATCTGATGGAGATGTAAAAAATCAGATAAAGAATGAAATATAGTGAGAAAGGTGATTAAAAGAAAAAAAAACCTGCACCTTCTGCTGTGAAACCTGATCTGTCACAAATAATGACTTCAATTAGTACAAACTCATTCCTTTGTGTATAAAATCATCAAAGATAAAACACTGAATAGCATCTCAATGTAACTGTGCTGAGAACTACCAAGAGTTCTTTATCTCTCTGAAAGGCTAAGGAAGTGGAGTGAGCCCAAATTTTAAATATGATATTGTTAAACTACAATAAAGTTTTGTACATACTTACCTGGCATATATACTTAGCTATAGTCTCCGACGTTCCCGACAGAATTTCAAATCTCGCGGCACACGCGACAGGTAGGTCAGGTGGTCTACCTTACCCGCCGCTGGGGTGGCGGATGTACGAACCACTCCCGTTTGCTGTCAGATTTTTCTCTTCCACCTGTCGTCCTGAGGGGAGGCTGGGTGGGCCATTAATCGTATATATCTGCCAGGTAAGTATGTACAAAACTTATTTGTAGTTTTAACAATATCATTTTTGTACATGAACTTCCCTGACAGATATATACTTAGCTGATTGGCACCCTTGGTGGAGGGTAAGAGACAGCTAAATAATACAGGTAAGACGGGAAACAACTAATGTTGTAGGATATAAAAACCTTTGTTCTCACCTTTTCAGGATGAAGACTTCATAGATACTGTCTCTTGAGTCTGCATTGCCTGGAGAGCTACAGCTAGGACGTGACCTGATGCTGAAAGACTCTCGGATCTACCACTGGGATATGTGATCCCCTATTGTGGTAGAATCCAAGTCGGATCCTGTTAGAGGGACCTTGTCCGCTTACCTAACAGATCCTTACCACTACCTCTGCAAGGAGCCAAAACCCACCAGACCACCTAACCAAAATACAAAGGGTTAATATTACGACAAAAAGAGGTGCCTCCTGCAACCTCTTTCAGACAACAAAAAACAACAATATAAAATATAGGGTAACATATAAAAAATTTACACAGGATAAGTTTCAGCTCCCTGCCCCAGCACCGAATCCGCCGATACGAAAGGACCAAGGCGAAGCATTTATCATATGTGATTTTTACATCACGTAGGTAGTGGTTTGCGACCGATTGGCATCTCCAAAAAGTCGCCTCCATCAAGTTCCGCACAGACATATTTTTTTCTGAATGCAAGCGAAGTTGCGATGGCTCACCTCGTGAGCTTCACTTTCAGTAGTCTAAAATGTTCTTCCTTACAGGCAACATGTGCCTCTGTAATAAGGCTTCTCAGAAAAAAGGAAAGAGCATTCTTCGACATGGGCCGAGTGGGGTCCTTTACAGAGCACCAAAGCACATCTTGATTAGCCTTAAGTTGTTCCTTCCTCTTAAGGAAATACTTCATAATTCTCATAGGGCAAAGAGTTCTTTCAGGCTCTTCCCCTACTAGAAAAGATAAACTACGAACTTCAAAGCTCCTGGGCCAAGGCCGTGATGGGTTTTCATTCTTTGCAAGGAAATTTGGAAGAAACGAACACACCATAGAATCTTCCTTAAACCCTACATTGCCCTCGATAGCTTGGAGCTCACCACTCTCTTAGCTGTACTAGGGCCAAGAGGAAGATAGCCTTCTTCGTCAGATCCTTGAAAGAGGCTAAGCCAGGAGGTTCGAATCTAGACGATCCAAGGAATTGTAGAACTAAGTCTAGATTCCAGTTCGGTACTTACATGAGGATGCTTAATGGTTTTCAAATGATCTAATAAGATCATGCAGGTCCTTATCATCGGATATATTTAAGCCTCTATGCCGAAATACCGCCGCCAACATACTGCGGTATCCCTTAATAGTTGACACAACCAGATGACATTATTCTTTGAGGAAAATAAGGAAATCCGCAATTTGGGTCACAGAGGTACTGGAAGAGGAAATGTTCTTCCTCTTGCACCAACGTCTGAAGACATCCCACTTTGACATGTATACAGCAAGGTGGAAGGTCTCCTCGCTCTTGCGATTGCTTTAGCAGCTGTTGCTGAAAAGCCTTTCGCTCTGACCAAACTTTGGACAGTCTGAAGCCAGTCAGACTGAGAGCGAGGAGATTTTTGTGGTACCTGTCGAAGTGGGGTTGTCTGAGTAGATCGCTCCTTAGTGGGAGCGATCTTGGAAGGTCCACCAACCCATTCCAGTACTCTGTGGAAAACCATTCTTGGGCCGGCCGGAAAAGGGAGCGATTAGGTTCAATTCTCGTTGAATTGGATTCTACGAACTTCTTGATGGTTAGCCCCAGGATCTTGAAGGGGGGAAACGCGTAGACGTCGAGTCCGTTCCAGTCTAGAAGAAGAGCATCTATTGCTAATGCCTCTGGATCCGATATCGGAGAGCAGTAAGGATCCAGCCTCCTTCTTGTTTCTTTGACGTGGCAAAGAGGTCTATGTGTGGCCTGCCCCATAACTTCCACAGGCTCTGGCATACATCCAGATGAAGGGTCCACTCGTGAAGGGAAGGACCTGATCTTTCCTGCTGAGGAGATCTGCTCTTACATTCCTTTCTCCCTGCACGAACCTGGTGAGAAGCTTGATTCCTCTTTCTTTCTTCTGCCCACAGAAGAAGGTCTCTTGTTGTTATCGTACAGGAGAAGGAATGCGTCCCCCCCTGTTTTCCTGATATATGCAAGAGCTGTAGTGTTGGCGTTGACCTGCACTACCGATTCTGACTTTGGGCTCGAAAGCCTTCAGAGCCAACCACACAGCCCCCATCAACTCCTTTCTGTTGATGTGCCAGGCTACCTGGTCCCCCACCCAGGTACCTGACACTTCGCTGGTTCCCAGAGTTGCCCCCCACCCCGTGTCCGACGCGTCGGAGAACAACACCAGGTTGGGGGTCTGGGATTGAAGAGACAGTCCCTTCGCAAAGAGGTTGGGATCTGTCCACCATAAGAGATGTTTCTTGATGTCCTGGGATAACGACAGGGAGAACGTCAAAATCCTGAGAACGACGACTCCAATTCCGATGAAGAAAGAATTGGAGCGGTCTCAGGTGCAACCTTCCTAGGGAAACGAATTGCTCCCGCGAGGAAAGCGTCCCCAGCAGACTCATCCACTCCCTCACTGTGCATACTTCTTTCCCTAAGAAGGTTGTTACTCTCGGCGAATCCATCGGGCTATCCTTTCCTGAGAGGGAAAAGCCCGAAAACTCAGAGAGTTCATCTGTATCCCGAGATACACACACTCTTGCTCGGGAATTAGTGACGACTTCTTGAAATTGACGAGAAGTCCCAACGCCTTCGTCATTCTAAAGTTACTTGTAAGTCCTTCAAACAACGATCTTCTGAATGGCCCTTATTAGCCAATCGTCGAGGTACATGGATATCCTCACCCCTTTCAAATGAAGCCATTGAGCCACATTCCTCAAAAAATCCCCGTGAACACTTGAGGGGCCGTCGAGAGGCCAAAACACAGAGCCCTGAACTGAAAAACAATTCCCCCCCATCATGAATCTGAGAAACTTCCTCGAGGAAGGATGGATTGGTACGTGGAAGTAAGCGTCCTGTAAATCCAAGGAAACCATCCAGTCCCCTGGACGAAGTGCTGCCAGCACTGAATGAAGGCGTTTCCATCGTGAAACTTCTTCTTTTCTACGAAGAAGTTCAGGGTGCTTAACGTCTAACACCGGTCCCACCCCAATCCCCGAGGACTTGCGGAACTAGGAAAAGGCGGTTGTAGAAGCCCGATGAATGATGTCTGTCACTAGTTCGATAGCCACCCCCTTCTCCCAGCATCTGATTTCTACTGCTAGATGGAGAGCTTGATCATGATGGGTCTCTGTACCTGGCTGTCAGTTCCCTTCGGGATGGTCCGTCAAGGGAGGTCTTCGACGAAAGGGATGAGGTAACCTCTCATCACAAAATAGAAAGGGTCCAAGGATCCGCCCCTTTTGGGTTTTTGGGCCAGACTTCTGCAAACTCTAAGAGTCTGGCCACCCACCGTTGTTTGAAGGACTTGCAAAGTTATTTGGGGACGGGCTTTAACAGACTTGGCGAAAGTCTACCCCTTCTTGAAGGTCTACGACCTCTAAACGTAGAGGTTCTTGATGAAGACGGCCCCTCGAAAGGGTTCTCGAACACTTGCCTTTTCCTCTTAGCCTTGGTAGGGAAGGAAGGGCGAGGTTTTCTTGCCGACTGTGCCAAAAAGGTCCTGGGTGGCTTTGCCGGCCGAAAGTGATCTCGAAATGTAACTTGCACTCGATGTTTAGGGAACAACTGAGCAGAACAGAGGAGCAAAACCAGCAAAGAAGACCTCTGGGCATGGGAGACAGACTTCGTTAAGAAGGAACAATAAACAGACCTCTTCTTCACGATCCCGGCCCCATACAGGAAGGCGATTTCACTCGCTCGTCTCTTACCGACTTGTCCATACAAGACAAAACACACATGAGATCTTCTGGCGAAAATGACTCTGGCACTTCAATTTCTTGGCTAGACCCCCAACGACCAATCAAGGAAGTTAAATACTTCTAGCACTCTAAACATGCCTTTTAGCATGTGATCCAATTCATTCATTGCCCAAGTCGTCTTAGCAGAGTTAAGGGCAGTTTCTCCTTGTCGAATCTACCAGCGCCGAAAAATCCGAATCAGCTGAAGACTGTAGACCCAATCCTAAGGACTCTCCTGTTTCATACCAGAAACCAGCGCGTCCTGATAACTTCGAAGGAGGAAAAGCGAACATCGTTTTCCCCACTTCTTCTTTGGAAGCCATCCCAGGACAACCAAAACTCCTCAGTGCCTTCTTCATTGAAAGAGTTGGCTTCATCCTCACACAAGAAGAATCTTCGCTGTCTTCGCCGTTGAAAAAAAGTGAGTGAGGAGAAGGAGGAGCCGTAGGAGTAAGGGAATCCCCAAAAACTTGCAAAAGTAGCTCTGTAAGCTTCTTGTAAGAAGACACAGCAGCAGAAGTGTTCGGTTCCTCATCCGAACCTTCTAGGACGTCTGTCGAGGCGAGAGAGGAAGATCCTTGGTGACGAAGGGATCCTAGAGAAGGGTAGGAGTTGAGCGAGAGGTTGGAGAACGCCCTCTCTTAGAAGAGTTCACATCCACTGGAGAATGATGAGAAGATCTGGGTTGTCTACGATGAGACTCCCTCTTCGAGGTAGACGGAATCTCAGCCGAAGGGAGAGGGTAGGGCTCCTACTCCGAGAATCCTCGGAAACATCCACAGGGCACTTACGAGGAGGCGAGCGCCTACTAGACTCTTTGCGCCTATCCTGAGGCGAGCGGCTGCCAGGAGAAGAGCGCCTATCAAGAGCAGAGCGCTTGCGCGGCTCTCCATACCTGTCCAGTTGCGTACGATCAACGGAAGTTCGACTGGAAGGCGAAATGCGCCTACTAGGAGAAGGCGCTTGCGAGACTCTTGACGTCTAACAAGAGGGTAACATTCAGGAGAAGGGCGCTCAAAGCTAACGAGCGCCTACCTGGAGAAGGGCGCTTCCGAGATTCCTGGTGCCTACCAAGAGACAAACGGTCAGGAGTAGTGCGCCTAGAAGCGGGAGAGCGCCTACACGGAGAAGGGCGCTTGAAAGACTCTTGTTGTCTGCCCCGAGGAGAATAATCAGGAGTATGACGCCTTAAAAGAGACGAGCGCCTACTAGGAGATCGATTGTGCAGTAGGCTCTGGCGCCTACCTTGCGGGGAGCGGCTAACAGCAGGCCGTCTATCATGCACACGACTCCTACCAGACTCTTGATGCCTGTCAGGAGAGAAGTCACGATCGACACTCGAGGAGAGTGACATCTGGAAGAAGAACGCCTACTTGATAAAGGGCGCCTTCTAGGTATCTTGAGGCTGCTGAGGAGAAGTCTCACGCGAGGGAGTTGATAAGAAATAGCGTGATGAGCAGGTGCAGTGCGCTTACCGGAAGCGGGAATCCAATCTGGAGAAAAAACTTCTTTCTCCATAGAGCGTCCTACCGATGTTTGGCGCCTTGAAGTCGAAGAGAGCCAGGCGAGCGAAGGCGCTCACGCGAGCCCCTACCTTCATACGAAACCTCCCCATATGAAGGAGAACGCCTAAAAAGAGGAGAACGATCCTCTGAAGAGCGGCGCCTAGATCTCTTGATCGGAAGAGAAACGTCCTTCTTCCTACGTGATCTAACTGCTAGAGAGTCTGCTAGCGCCGTGATCTGAGCTTGAAGTCCCGCGAGTACTCTCGTAGGAGAATCTTGTTGTTCTTCCTCGGAAGCAGGCGCCGAGCGCGGAGCGCGAGAAGAAGAACGATCACAGGATTTCTTGGGTTTCTTCGCCTCCACCGACGATTCTTCCGGGAAAACCTCCGGACTAGAAGCCAAAGGAACTGCAGGGAGCATTCCTTTCCAAGCCCTCTTCAACGGGCGCGACGCATCGGGGAGTTCCAACCTCTCTTCGGAGAGGGAGAAGACGAAGAGGAGAAGCATTGGCGTAGGAGCTCCTTCTTGTAGCGATCCGAGGCAGCCTGGGAGCGTACTTCAGGATCTGCCGAGGGGACGCCATGACCGGTGGTGGGTTCTCCCTAGCCCTCTTGCGGCTTTCGACTTTCTACTCCACTGGAACTGGGAGTCTGGAAGAGGTCTAGGCCTAGAGGCACTAAGAGCCGGTCAGACGCACCCTCCACAACACTGGGGACACTGCACTGATCATCTAACACTCTCCTTACCATTCCAACTGACGAATCTTCTGATCCATAGAAAGAATCGTGGCTCTCAGAGCTGCCGCCTCCGAAGGCGAATCTTCGGCTTCGGTGCAGGGAACAGGGGCTGCAACTTGGGAAGAAGGTTGCTAATTCTACGTTAGTATTAGGATCCACATCCAACTCACTCATTCTAGATCTACTAGAAACTTCTAGAGGAAGCCTTACGCACTCTATCACGTTCCAACTTCCTAACATAAGAAGAGAGAGCCTTATATTCTTCATTCAATCCCTTACATTCACTACAAGGGTTAGCAAAAGAACATTCATTCCCCCTGCATTTCATGCAAACAACCGTGTGGGGGGTCTACGAAGCTTTCAGCAACCGCACCCTTACATCCTTCATTCACGCAAACCCTAAACAAACCGAAGTTTTAACTACTGAATCTAGGTCAGACATCGTTAAAGAAAATCCAAATCAAATCAACCGGTCCACAATTCAGCGTATGCCAAGCCAACAAAGCGAATACGTCACCCAAAAAGAAGTCCAAATTAACTCCAGGCAAGCGAGAAATCGAAAAAACTATCGAGAGGAACCGACAACAGTTGTTATCGTTCCCGCGACAGAGAAAAATCTGACAAGCAAACGGGAGTGGTTCGTACATCCGCCAACGGGGAGTGGTTTCCGTACCAATCCGTCCCACCCGCGGCGGGTAAGGTAGAACCACCTGACCTACCTGTCGCGTGTGCCGCGAGATTTGAAATTCTGTCGGGAACGTCGGAGACTATAGCTAAGTATATATCTGTCAGGGAAGTTCATGTACAAAAAACAGCTACTCTTACTGCATATGGCTGCAACATGGCCTGCCTCAACCAGAGGGATGCCATGTTCTCAACAACTTGTTTTAATTTCTGGTCCTGGTCTGTAGATAAGCACAACCCAGTCATTACCCATGATGTAAAGTACTCTCCATAATAGCAGTGGACTGCTCTTACTGAACATAAGCCTTCAGTCACTGGACAAAGATGGGAAAGCCAATGGTATTCCTGTTCTCCAGATTCGCAGACTCACACATTCGCGGATTTCTCTGGGGAACGTTTCCCCGCATTATTCGCGGAAAATTCGCGCGTTCGCAGTATTTTTCTATGATAAATATCCACAAATTCCTGATTTTTTTGATGAATTTCATCATAAAATGCACTTTTTGTGATAAAACTATTAAAAAAACCAAGTTGAAAATTTTTAGTGGGTTTTTCTTGAGTTTTAACTAACAAAATAGGCTGTTTTTAGCATTTTCATAGGGGTTCCAAACATTCGCGGGTTCTAACTATTCACGGGGGGGTCTGGTACGCATCCCCCGCGAATACGGGGGGACCAATGTACTCTGGTATGTTCCTGATTACTGGCTGTCAGAATTTTTGCAACATATCCTGGAGCATGTGAAACACCCAGTGAAGAACTTTTGGCATGAGCGACCCTATCACATAATGCAAGCACTTTGATCCCATGTGTGGACAAAGCAAATGCAAGGAATAATGGAGCAAAGATTGTTGGGGAAACGTATGTGGTATCTCAGCACGACCATGAACCATAATGGAGAAGTTCCCAGCTCAATGGTTGAATTCTTCTCCAACTAAAAGTTGATGGAAAAGAATCCTGAAGCTTCTGAAAATGGTCACTTCCACATGTTGCAGTGCTAAAACCTGTTGAAAGGCAACCCCATAAAACTTAATTGCAAAGATAAGTAACATCTCCTGACTATGCAGATGCAGAAAGACCTGCAATCATAAGAATAAAGGGACTGATATCCTTCTATTACACTAATGGCTGACTTTCCTAACCATGACTGGCACACAATAGTTGAGGTTCTGCCCTTGATGAATAAACTGAGGAAAAGCACTCATAAAAAAAGATCTTAAGAGATATTTCATGGGGTCTTCAATACATTGTTGGCCATATTTCTGGTTCTACTTGATGTCCCTTTAGTCATCAAATCCAAAGGAAATATCATGTTAGAAAGGTTGCTCTCCTGTTTGATCAATGACTGGCACATACCTCTAAGACTACCCAAATGAGAGTCAAGTGTTATCAGGGTAAGACAGCCAATCAGCTACATAAGCTGTGAATCATTCAGGTAGCCAAGGCTTTGGTGACTAGAAGAACAAACAAGTACTCTGAAATGTGCTTTTATGATTTTTTTAAAACTGTTCTTATACCATTAATACTTACACATTGCTTAGAATCAAGAGCAATACACACTTTGAAACATAAAAGATACAAAATAAGTACATAAATGAACATACTACCATCAAGTACTAATGTTCAAAGATCACAGATCACAGCTAGCAACAAATACAAAAACTAGCAACAAAAGATACATACTATCTGCAAAATAGCAGTTTGCCCTTTGCATGGCAACTTAAGCTTAAAACTGTTTCAGCCAGTAAATTTTGCTCAGTGTGACAAAAGACTTTTAAAACTTTATTTCATAACAGGTATATAATACAAAATATCATTTACCTGAGTCATACCATCAAGACGTGATTCTCTTTCAGCTCTGACTGGGTCGTAAATGGAAGACGTATACAATGGTTCATACTGTCCAGTCTGATCAATGCTCTGTAAAAAACTTATACATAACTTTTTCCTAGAAACTTCAGTGCCAGCTTCAACTCCCATCTCTTGTAATTCTGTTCCACTGCCAGATGTAGAGGCCCTAGCTCTCTGATACAGATCACGAACTCCTAAAATGAAATTTTCATTATTAAAATGAAGTTTTATTGTATACTTACCGAACAATTATAGAGCCGTGATTTCCACGAGCGGCAGGATACTAAATTCAAATTTAGCGCGTCGGCGTCGCCAACACTGGTGGTGATGACGTCATCTCCCTCCACTCGCGGGAGAACCAGGTACAACTGCCCAGGTGAATCCAATTCTTTCTGCCCGTCCGTCCACCTAAGGGGAGGAGGGTGGGTATAATCATAATTGTTCGGTAAGTATACAATAACAAACTTCATTTGTTTTAATAATGAAACAAAATTTCATTTTTTTATTGTAGTTTGTCTTACCGAACCAATTTAAGAGAGCTGGATTACACATTTATGGGAATGGTGGGGGATTCAGTGGACCACTAGTATTTTTAAATGGTTACATTTATTGCAATACCTAGTAAACACTCAAGGTGTCTGTTGTACCTTACCTTGTAAGAGAGCTACAGCAGACTGTTACTGCCTCTGGTCGGTGCTCTTCTTACTATTGTAGAGGAATTGGAATTTGACCAAAGTTAGCCTCTACAGGAGTGGAATCCTTCCGTAGTTCAAGCGAGTCAAGGCTGACTGACGGAGGATAGTAACAACAAAGATTGCCCTTGCCCTGGGCTAAGACCAGAAATTCAATCATACAAAACATTTGTCACCAACACCAGATTTAAAAACATATACCAACCATTGTAAAATCTGACCTAACAGACTGGTGAGTATCCCAGGTACTCAGTACCCCCAGCTTCCCTTGAACTCGACAACCTATTCAAGGTGAAAAGTTAGCATAGGAGGTGACGACCCCTGTGCCGTTTCTCCCAACACCATGCCAGAAACCGCCACCGGACCTAACGTTTTACAATCTCGAAAACCGTTTCTATCTCTTTGAGATAATGACTCACAAAAACCGAATTCGATCTCCAGAACGTGCTCTGAAGAATCGAAGCTAAAGATAAATTCTTTCTGAATGCTAAAGAAGTTGCCACTGCTCTAACCCGTGAGCTTAACTCTCAGAACGGAAAGATGTCGTTCTCGGAATGCGAGTGAGCTTCCCTGATAAGCTCTCTAATAAAGAAACGATATAGCATTCTTAGAAAGAGGACGAGAGGGATTTTGAACCGAGGTCCAGAGCTTAGAAGATTGTCCTCTAATACCCTTAGTGGCAAACAGATACTGCTTAATAGCCCTGACTGAACATAAGAGCCTTTCTTCCTCCTCATGTCCAACCAAATCAGATAAGTTCCTTACCACAAAACTCCTCGGCCAAGGATTAGAAGGATTCTCATTTTTGGCTAGAAAGGTCAAAGATACCGAAAATACAGCATTGCCTTGAGAGAAACCGACTCTTTTGTCTATAGCGTGCAATTCGCTGACAGCTTAGCAGAAGCTAGTGCAATAAGAAAAAGTGCCTTCTTAGTCAAGTTCCTGAGTGAAGCCGACTTCAAAGGCTCAAACGGTGGCCCCATGAGGAAACTTAAGCACCACATCTAAGTTCCAAAGCCACTGTATCTTGCGGGAGCTTAGTGGTTTCGAAAGACCTAATGAGGTCCGACAGATCTGAATTGGAGGAAATATCCAAACCTCGATGTCGAAAAACCGAAGAGAGCATGGCTCTATATCCTCTGATCGTCGAAGGAGCCAGTTTCTTAAGAGTTCCTAAGAAATAGAAGAAAATCTGCTATTTCTGTTAAAGAAGTCGCAGAAGTAGAGACTTTAGCACTTCTACACCACTCTCTGAAGATTCTCCACTTCCCTTGATAGAGTTTGTTAGAAGACTCTCTCCTACAACGAGCGATAGCTTCTGCAGCTCTTCTTGAAAATCCTTTCGCTCTGACAAGATTCCGGACAGTCTGAACCCTGTCAGAGCTAGAGCGGACAAGTTTTGGTGGAACCTCTTGAAGTGAGGTTGTTTGAGAAGCCACTTCTCTGGAGGAAGAAGTCTGGGGAAGTCTACTAACAACTGGAGAAGGTCCGGGAACCACTCTTTCCTGGGCCAAAAGGGAGCGATTAACGTTAGTGAGCGACATGAACTTGTTCAGCACCTCTCTTATTAGACCAAACGGAGGGAATGCATAAGCTTCCAGACCCGACCAATCCAACAGCATTGCGTCCACCGACCAAGCTAGAGGATCTGGGACTGGAGAACAAAAGAGAGGAAGACGGTCGTTCCTTGATGTCGCGAACAGGTCTATTGACGGTCGTCCCCAAAGGCGCCAAAGTTTCTGACAAATCTTGTTGTCCAAAGTCCACTCCAGAGGTAACACTTGCTGTTGACGACTTAACTCGTCCGCCAGGACGTTCATCTTTCCCGGAACAAATCTCGGGACTAGCTGAACCTTCGCTTCGTTTGACCACAGGAGGAGATCCTTGGCTACTTCGTATAGAGAGAAAGACTGAGTCCCCCCCGGTTTCCGCACGTACGAGAGAGCCGTGGAGTTGTCGGAATGTACTGCCACTACTCGACCTTCTACTAAGCTCCGAAACTGTCTGAGCCCCAGGAAAATTGCTAACAGTTCCTTTACATTTATGTGGAACTTCTTCTCCTTCTCCGACCAAGCTCCTAAAGTCCGTTGATTTCCCAGTAGGGCTCCCCAACCTGTGTCCGATGTGTCGGAAAAGAACTGTAGGTTCGGGAGGATGGGTCGTAAATCTAACCCTTCTTCCAACCTTGCTCGAGAGAGCCACCACCTTAGGTCCTCTTTTATTTGATCTGTGACAGGAAAGGTAATCGAGTCTGGTTGTGTCTTCCTGCACCAAGAGGCTCTCAGGAAAAACTGCAGAGGTCTCATGTGCAGTCTTCCCAACGTCACAAATTTCTCCACTGACGTCAATTTGCCCAGGAGCCTTATCCACTGATTGGCAGAACTTACCTTTTTGTCCAAGAACTCCTGAACTGTCTCCAGACAGCCTTGAACCCTCTTCGGGGACAGAAAAGCCCGAAAAACTTGAGCATTCAGAATCATCCCCAAATAAAGGATGCTCTGAGATGGAACCAACTGGGACTTCTGTTTGTTGACCAGAATTCCTAACTTTCTGGCAAGATCCAGAGTTGTTCCAAGGTCCTTCATGCACAGACTCTCTGATTCCGACCGGAGAAGCCAATCGTCCAGATAGAGGGAGATTCTTACTCCTAATATGTGCAGCCAGCTTCCTATCGGGGATAGAACCCTGGTGAAAACTTGAGGAGCAGTCGCTAGTCCGAAGCAAAGCGCCCGAAACTGAAACGCCTTGCCTTCGAACATGAACCTCAGGTACTTCCGAGATTCGCGATGTATCGGAATGTGAAAATAAGCGTCTTGCATGTCCAGAGAGACCATCCAATCCCCCTGTCTGTTGGACTCCAGAACCGACCGAGTGGTCTCCATATGAAATTTTGTTTTCTGGACATGCAAGTTCAGGGCGCTCACATCCAAAACCGGCCTCCAGCCCCCTGATGACTTGGGAACTACAAAAAGGCGATTGTAAAAGCCTGGAGGAAAATCTCCTTCTATCTGTTCTATCGCTTCTTTGAGAACAAGCGCTTCCACTTCTGCGGCTAGCGCCAGAAATTTGTCTGAGCCCGGAGAGTATGCCTGGAATGGAATTGGCACAGGTGAGAGCGAGGGAGATGAAACGAGAGAATACGATAACCGAACTTGAGTACTTGCACTACCCAGGCTTCTGCTCCTCTGTTTTCCCATTCCTCCCAAAACAGAGCCAGTCTGGCTCCCACTGGTGCATGAAGAATCGAGCTTTCATTTGGAAGGTTTGTTAACCTTGGCCGAGGCCTTAGACTGAGGTCGCAAATTCGACTTCGGCCGAAAGAGCGCTTTGGGTTTTCTCCCTCAAAAAAAGGCGCTTGGGCCAGAGGAGAAACCGAAGGAACAGTCTCCACAGGAGCTTTAGGTCTCTTAGTAGACTGTGCCAGTAAATCCGAAGTAGATTTCTTATCTAGCGCAGACGAAATTGACAACACTACATCGTCTGGAAAGAGGTTATCTTTCATAAAAGGAGCAAACAAGAGAGCAGACTTCTGTTGGGAAGTAACCCTTTTAGAAGCAAAGGAGCACCAAAGTTGCCTTTTCTTAAGGGTACCAAAGGCGATGAATGCGAAGCTAAACTCATCACATCCAATCCCTAATGGATTTGTCCGCACAGGACAGAACACCAATCCAATCCTCCGCTAACTCCTGAGAAAGAGAAGGACAGTCTTCGATCTTGGCCGCTAAAGCGCCAATAGTCCAATCAAGGAAGCTAAAGACTTCCAAAAGTTTAAATTGATTCTTTACAACGTGGTCCAACTCAGGCGCTGTAAAGAAAACTTTCGCTGCGGCGAAAGCAGATCTTCTAGAGGAGTCGATTAAACTGGAGAAGTCTCCCTGGGAGGAGGCAGAAACTCCCAGAGAAGGAGCTTCCCCAGTTACATAAAACCTATACCTCTTACGAAGCAACTTAGAGGGAGGGTAAGCAAAAAAAGAGCCTTCCCTAAGTCTCTTTTCATAGACATCCATTTCTCCGTCTCTTTCAACGAATGTCTAACCGCTTTAGATAGAACAAGTTTGGGAGGAGAGGGTCTGAAGTTTTCCTCCTCATCAAAAAAGTCGAAGTTGGGGAGCGCGGAGCCGCTTTCTCAAAATAATCTGGATAAGATACCAGAAGAAATCTAAGGAGACATGAATAACACGAGAGGTGATGTGAATCCTCCTCCTCTACTTCTTCTTCATTCTCCAATACCGCGAAGAAGTAGACGGAACTACAACCGGATCTGAAGGTTTCGAACCACCCTTGAACTCATTCATCCAGTTGGTTAACATCTCTAACTGCTTGCGCAAAGGCGCCAGAGACGAATCAAAAACAGTTAACGTAGGCTTGGAAGAGCCTAAATGTTCAGCAGGAGGCGGAAAAAACTACTTGCGCCTCGCTCGGAGCCGCCGAAATTCGAGGCGAAACAGGCGCATCAGGCGTAACAGACGAAAAAGCGCCTAAAGAAACACCCTTAGAACTGCTAGCTACAGCGCTAAAAACCACAATCTCTACTAGTAGATGGAGCCGAAAAAGGCACAGATTGAGGCGACGAACGAGCGCTAACGGCCGAGGCGCAACCCTACTCTCAGGCTCCTTATACCGCTTGACTGGAGGAGGCGAAGAATCGGCGCCTGAACGCCTCTTTAAGGGACGCGAAACGGGCGAATCTCGCCAAGAGCGCCGCGCGACCGGAGACGAATCGCTTGAATCATTCGAAAGGCGTCTGACCGCAACACCTTTCCAACGCTTAACCGAGCCCTGTTGAGGCGCAACAGGCTCAACAAGAGAGGCGCCTGTCTGTGGGCAAATCCCGATCGACTCCCTTGGACTTCCGGTATGTCTTCTCCCCGGTGCGGGGGAGCTGGACAGTGACCTTTGTCTAGGAGACGTGTCAGGACAGACAGACGCACCCTCAACTACACTCTTACCTGAAGCCGCTTTCTCCAAAAACGTCTTAACTGAATTACCAAGTTGCAAAACCGTATTCGCTAGTACCGATTTCTGATCGATTCCAGACTGGCAATGGTGTCGGAAGAAACTACACGGGAAGCCGGAGAAGTGGGATTAGTAGGAGGAATAGGAGGTGTAGTTAAAGGAGACATAACAATTTGAGGAGAAACAGAAGGAACAGATGCATCGCAAGACGAAGCAGAGCTAAGTCTACTTTCCCTAAGCGCTGCTTTTCTAATTCTGTCTTTAGCTAATTTCTCCGAGTATGAACTAAAAAACTTCCATTGAGAATCAGTCCAATCACTACACTCGTTACATGTTCGACCTGCTGAACAAACCTGTCCCCTACACTTAACACATTTAGTGTGAGAATCATACTCTAACTTGGATAATCTAGTTTTACATCCTGAGATGCAAAACCTAACTCCCGACGGACTAGAATCCGACATGGCAACGCCTAAATAAAAAGCAAAATAACAACAACGCCAAAAAAGAGTACTTCACCAATTCCGAAGATCAAATCCACAAGAAAAAAGCGAAGCAAAGTCATCCATCCGCACCGACCACCGATGTTCACCGGACGCCGGCAGGAAAAGAATTGAATTCACCTGGGCAGTTGTACCTGGTTCTCCCGCGAGTGGAGGGAGATGACGTCATCACCACCAGTGTTGGCGACGCCGACGCGCTAAATTTGAATTTATTATCCTGCCGCTCGTGGAAATCACAGCTCTATAATTGTTCGGTAAGACACTACAATAAAAATTACATATGTAAATATGTAAGCATTCAATTAACTACTAAAGACTACATGATGAAAAGTTTTATACTATCATAGTTCATACAATATGAAAAACAACTGCAGTACTCCATACCTTAGAAATCACTGCACTTCCACATATAACAAAAGATGAGCATATTCCATAAATGAGAGATTTACAACAAAATATTGGGGAATAACTGGGATGAACAACTTTCTGTTATAAGTAGTTATGTATACTATACTTGAAGTACATAAATTCAACAGAACTCTTATTACAAAAGATAAGTTTACTTCAAATGTTATTCAGTGCTCTGTTCACCTCAATCTTTCTATTGTACTATGCCAAGAAGTTCAAAACCGCTGCATTTAAAATTCATCCTTGGAGAATGGTCCTTTATATTTCTCATCTATTTCTAAAAAATGGAAGATTTTAAAAATAATTCCCGATATAATTTATAAAATTAAAATCATAAGAGAAAGGTCTATAGGATTCTAGAAATATGACAGCAGTCTTGTTAAATTCCTACATAATATTAATTTTCACTTACCTATTCTATCGAAGCAGTAATCATTCAGTATTAATGATGTAACAAAATATGTACATAATTCAAAATATTGACTGATTAATTCACCTAAAAATGGAACTGACAATTTCTCGTATTGTAGAGACTACAAAATTGTTTAAACATTTCCCTTACCCATGTAATGCACCAGTCGCTGGAGCTTTAATGGATCTTTACGCATTATAAAGAGGATATCTTCAGGACCAACCAGCCTGGAGCCCCTTTGCTCAGCTATCTCTGTGGCCTGCAAAAATCCTATGTTGTATTATTTGTTCACTATCAATTAACTATAATTATAATTAGCTTTAAAATTTAGAGCACTGATAACATGCACTTTGAAACTTACAATTAATGAAGATGTGATTCAAAACTTTCAAAAGATAAAAAAAAAAAAAGTTACAGCAATTCTTAATTAATAAAACACAATTTAAATAAATTTTTCCATAAACTCAAACTTTTTCTTCCATGTTTATTGCCTCAAAGGTTTTCTGAATTATGTGCTAATATTTCAAATGATCACAAATTCCTTTGCTAAGGAAAATCCCTAAAGCATTTAGTCTATAATTTAATTACATGCTTTGGCAAACTGAAGCAATTATTGCAAAACCTCACATGGAAAAGCAAGGAGGAGGATATCCCAGAGTGGAAAAAAAGTATTCATTGGATATAGAAATTATTGTAAATTATTTGCGTTTTGTACAATGTACTAATCTTTTTATGTTCTTGTAGGGGCACAAATGTTCTATTTCAATCCTGCTAAACTGAAAATAACACTGAAAATAACACATAAACACAAAGGGGCTCAATTCCATCCTATACTGGTAGGTAGGGTTGGGTAGGGGGAATGACATCCTCATCTCTTTTTTTTTTTTTTTCTTCCTTTTTTATATGTAATGCAAATTAAATTTCACCAAATAATGCCTGTTCCTGATTTCCATGAACATGCAGTGAATAATTTTTCATCTTTTATTTTTATGTATGCTTGGGTTCTGTTCAACCTGGTTAGCCCTACAATTAAAAATAAAAATGTACAGAAAATACTAAATAAGTCAGACAAATTACTACTCTCTCATTTGTTTAATGAACTTTATGCATGCAGGGCAATATTCTCATCACTGCCACGACTTCACTCTAATTTTATTGTCTTTTTTGCCATGTAATGGGATCTCCTATCTGTATGGCTAATTTGTCTTATAGCAGCCATATGCTAGCAAACTTCTTCCAGTAGTACTTGAAAAAAATTACAGTAAGCAAAATCCATTTTAACTGTACTTTATTGCTTTCTTCCATGGCTTGTGCACTTGGAATATTTTACTTCTGTTCCCGTTTGAATACAAGATAAGGG
>NC_061106.1:17809765-17876615 GCF_015104395.2 Macrobrachium nipponense
TTGTGACAACACCATAAGTATATAAAATTGAAACTGGAAACTCCTGGGAGGTTGCAGGCAAACCCGGGTTGCAGTTCAATTAGAATACTTTTCGTCTAAGTCGCAATCCGTAGAATAACCAGGATATGCGCCTACCCCCACCCCTCGGACCATTCAACTGCTTAGCAGAATCATGTCGCGAGGTTAATATACGTAGTTATATTTGTAGGATTCTGAACAACGATCTCCATCCTAATTCTTTCCTTCAGAAAACAAGAAAACAAAATAGTATTGGAGATCGACCACCTTCGTTCTCTATTAAAGAGAGTGAAGGAGAAGTCTTCCTCGAGGAAAGCTTCAATGGTGAACAGAATACTAAGACGATAGTTCCAGCCAAACTGGATATTCCCGTCCGTTCTTCTCTATTCCAGGTTGGTCGCCTACTGTGAGATAGTCTTCTTTCAGCAGCAGTCTTCTTCCTAATGCTAGAAATTCCAGGAATTCGAGCATAGGCGAGGTTCCCGATTATCGTGTAACATATCGGGGATTCTCGTCTCGCTCACTTTGGACCGTGGTCTCGCCTAAGTTTTGGAGATCGTAAGAAACTCTAACACTCTGAATGCGCTAGAAATTCCGTAGAATTCTAAGCAGTCTGCGAAACCCCCACCGAATTCGTCAAACGATATCGGCTGGTGGTCCTCTCGATTCCCGTAGAAAATCGAGAATGGGGCAGGATCCCTCCTCAACGACCGGGGCTTACGTCAGGTAGGAAACCGAAGGTCCCCCCGGGAGCGCAGTCCCCAACGTGGGATCCTACAGAGAAATCTCTGGAGGATCCTTCCCCTTTCCCTCGTAGCCGTAAGGAGAGAGGGAATGGGGGAGGAATTGGATACTCGCTCGCCTCCAGTGGAACTAGCAGTTGGAGAAGAGTAGGAGCAGCCATCGGGCCTCTCAGAGTCTGGGGAAAAACGTATCGTCCAGGAGAAAACGTTTTCCTTTTCCCCGAGGAGGGTTACGAACTCTCCATGGAGGTAAGGGATGCCGCCCACGGTGAACGTCGTCTGGGTGGGCTGATCGACACCTGACAGGAGAGAGCCGATACCTCCGACTCATTCCAGTCCTCGTCGAGGTCGAAACCTCTCAGGAGGACCGAAAGGAGTATTTAAATACGGTGTCCGAAGACACGTAGAAACGCCGCTGTCGCAGTAGAGGAGGTGGAAGTAGCTTGATCGACGGCCAGAAATGAGAGCCTTCTTGTCCGGAGACGAGAGACTCTGGTTCAAGACAGAATCGGCAAGCTCCGATCGCGGCATACCCACCGTCGGTTTGGGTTCCCTCTCGGGCCCCAAAAACGACTTCGAGCAGAGACATGGGGCTCTGCTGGTGGGAGCGGCGATCCTTCCCCCCGTCGTTGTGCTGACGAATCAGTGCAATAACCTGGGTAAAGTTACTCTGAATCTCGGAAGTTACAGCGTCTTGAGGAGTAGGGACCGCGCCAGTCCCTCCAACAAGAGCAGCTCCCAGGACCCTCCTCCTTCAGAAGAAGGACAGCAACAGATCCCTGACGGTTGCCTCCAATCACTTTGCGCGTACGTCCTGGTTGGTCCTAAGACCAACCTGGCAACGTGCGGCGTCGTGGACGGATCGTGAGCGGCGCATCTCTCACGATCACTCCTATATACCTCGCTCTTCCTGGCGTATGCCGAGGAAGTTGAAGGTATCGGAGAGACAGAACTGACGCTACCCCTCTCCCCCTGACCCACGGTCGCCTCGGCAAGCACTATTGCGCGTACGTCCTGGTTGGTCCTAAGACCATACGTGGCACGTGCGGCGTCGTGACGGGATCGTGAGCGGCGCACCTCTCACGATCACTCCTAGCTACCTCGCTCTTCCCGGTGTAGCCCGAGGAAGTTGAAGGTAGTGGAGAGACAGACCTGACGCTCCCCCCCCGCTCGCTGGCAGGACCAGCGTACGTGGGGGGCTGCAGCCGATCACCAAGCCCGGTGGTGGGGATCGATCTGCAGGCCTGGCCGTGCCGCTCACCTGTGGCGAGCGGCTCGACTGAGCACGTCGACCCCGGTCCCGTGCGTCAGACGAGCTGCTGCTGGTCACTGTATTCGCCCGGTCCCTGTGGGAGCGGCGGTCAGGTGACCTGCAGAGCTCGCTTTCGCCGTGAGACCGGTGAGCGTCCTCGCGGCACGTTCAAACCGCTGGTACCAGCCGAGGCTGGTACCGTCGGTCGAGGGGACCTGGGGGACCTCTTCCCAGCCTTAAACCGTGGCCGGTCAGAGACCGTCACGTCCACCCGAGGTACCGGCTGGTCGCTGCGAGAGCGGCCGCTGGCCTGGCGAGAGTCACCTGAGCGGCTCTCGACAGTCTTCTGCTCCGTGCCTCGGTCATGACGCTGAGCGACTCAGGCGTCTTAACTTTGGCTGCACGGTCACCCGAAGGAGATCGTACACTCGGAACTTCTCGCGGACGAGAAACCGAGCCGGTACCTGGCTTAGCAGCAGAGCTGCCAAGACCAGGCGAGGGTGTACCAGCGGTAGCCAGCACACCCTTGGTCCCCGTCTTCTTCTTCTTCTCAGAAGGGGAGACGGGCCCCGTTCCCGAAGGAACAGGAGGACCAGCAGAAGAACCCCCCCGTCACACCGGAATGTGACGAGCCCTTCGAAGTTCCCGAAGGAGTCTTCTTAGGGGGAATAACAAAACCCGGTTACCAGCTGGTCGCTGCGAGAGCAGCCGCTGGCCTGGCGGAGAGTCACCTGAGCGGTTCTCGCCAGCCTTCTGTTCCGTGCCGTGGTCTTGGCGCCGAGCGAACTCTGGCGCCGAAACTTTGGCTGCACGGTCTCCCGAGGGAGAGCGTACACTCGGGATCTCCCGCGAACGAGAGCACGAGCCGGAACCTGCGTAGCGGCATCGCCGCTAGCACCAGGCGAGGAAGTACCAGAGCTAACCGATACTCCTCTGGTCCCCGTCTATCTCTTCCTTACGGAAGGGGAGACGGGCCCCGCTCCCGAAGGAGCAGAAGGACCCCCCGTCCCACCGAGGTGGGACGGGCCCTTAGAAGTTCCCAAGAAAGGAGAGCTTCTTAGGGGGGGGAGGCCAGCCTTCTTCTTCTTCGGCTTATGGGCCATTAGAAGTCGAAGGGGAAGAGGCAGCAACAGACGAAGACGAAGATGACACCTTCCTCTTCTTCGTCAGCTCACGACAGGACAGTCGTCAGGTCCTCCATCCAGGCCGGAGTCGGGCCTATTGCCGAAGCAACACGGCCCGACTGCACCTGTCCGGAAGGACCTGGGACTGGGGAAGACACACCATGGGCAGGACCAGCATGGACAGGCGCAGGAACCAGGAGCGACAGGAACAGCAACCAGCTCAGGAGCGGCAGGAACAGCGGCAGCGGTAAACACAGAAGGGACAGCCAAGCCAGTAGCGGGAACCACATCAGCGACAGGTACGGCAGGCCCAGCCATCGCCTCGTAGAATCATCGGCAGCCAGCGTGGTACTGGCGGCCGGTCCAGGGCGAGCTGCTGGAACAGCGGAAGTCTGGGGCAGGCAACACGAAGAAAACACAGGCGGCGGCGGCATACCCCTCCTCGGTACGGCGGCGACCGGCCCTAGAAGCGGGAGACGGCGTCACCGACACAGCATGGGGAGTGTAGACCAGCGGGGGAAGCAGCATAAGCGGCCGTGAAGGTTGTAGTGGAGACCACTCCAAGGTCACCGCCCCAGACCTCGCTAGACTCTGCAGCAGATCGTGGATGCTAGGCACGCCCTGCAGCCGCAGTGGTCCATACCTGTCCAAGGTCGTCTCCTCCCACGGCTGTAGCACCTGCTGGTAGCACAGATAGATTAGTAAGAGGGGTTCCCTCACGCACGGGGGGGGGGAGACAATGCCCCACCCCGAAACGGAAGGAAGACCCCCAAAAACAAAATACGAGGAAGCTGAGCGGGGGGCAGGAAAGAAGACGAAGAATCGGATACCAAGGGAGTCGCGGGAGAGCTTTCCGACGACTTCCGGCAGACCTTCGCTTCCCCTACCCCGCACAGCAGTGAAAAGTAATATGAAAATGAAACAGAATACTGCACTTGCGATTCACTTCATAGAACTTAAAGAGGGAAATCAATTCCCAATCCCCCGGTAGACGGAAACTTGATCCATAATAATATGATGCTATCATAAATATATATGAAAATGAACAATACTGCACTTGCTATTTTCACTTTCACAGCAATAAATCGTAAGGATTAATTCCCGGGTAAGAGCGGAAATTGATCCAAAATTAAATTTGATGCAATTAATAAATGAAAATGAAAAGAAAACTGCATTGCGAATCCACTTCATTGCATTCTATTCATACAAAATAAGAGGCTCTTGCCGAGCGCAATCAAGCTCTCGGCAACGAACGCACAGGGCAAAAATATAATGAAAAAGAGTACTTACATCTTTCAATTACACACTTTCGCCCAAAATACATGACTCGGCGCGAGTGCGCCCGCACCCTCGGCACCGAGACATAATTCAAGGGTTCAATTCATGAAAAGAGCGGAAATCGCCGTCTCTACGGCGATAGCTCCATGTTGATTCATAATTAAGTAATGAAAATGAAAACAGTGTACTTACAGTTTCATTTTCAAGTCAAACAACCATTAGTAGAAAACACAATATAAACAAAGCAATACTACGAGAAGCGGGCGAGAGCGATGACGACACGTCCTTCACACCCGCGGCCGAAAGCAAAAGTGATTCTTCACCTCTCGGGCGCGCAGGCGCGCGCACGATCGGACAAGCAGTTAACTACCGTTCTCCCTTGTTCGAAGCTTACGACCGTCCCAGCTGCCGCTAGTTACCTTCCTATTGTTAAAGGACCGAGGGTTTGTATTACGTATCGGAACAAATGTACAGCAATCATATTTGTTTGGACATATATATAATATATATATATATATATTATATATATATATATATATATATATAATATATATAAAATGTACCGCAATCATATTTGTTTGGACATAATTGAGTGTTTCCATTAAGGTAATCTTGTAGCCGAATATAAGAAGCTAGTGTAAATATAGGTTTAACTTTAGCTTATATTCCGGCAGGAAATTTAGTGTAGTGCCATAAATTTTTGCTGCCAGAGGTGGTGAATTGGCTGTAGGAAAGGGTGGGCCTTTGTATTCAGCAAAGCTACTTACCTAGTAATATACTATCATACATACATATTATAATATATATATATACTATATATATAAATATATACATATATTATTATATAATATATATTATATAATATATGTATATCTATATATATAGATTAGATATATAGATAATATATATACATATATATCTCTCTCTCTCTCTCTCCAGATTCGCGGACTCACACATTCGCGGATTTCTCTGGGGAACGTTTCCCCGCATTATTCGCGGAAAATTCGCACATTCACGGTTTTTTCTATGATAAATATCTACAAATTCCTGGGGTTTTTTTATGAATTTCATCATAAAATGCACTTTTTGTGATTAAAACTATTAATAAAAACAAGTATGAACATTTTTAGTGGGTTTTTCTTGAGTTTCAACTAACAAAATAGGCTGTTTTAGCATTTTCAAAGGGGTTCCAAACATTCCCGGGTTCTAACTATTCACGGGGGGACCACTGTAGTATATAAGTACATGTATATATATATACATTATATATATATATATATATATATATATATATTATATATATATATATATAGTTATTTCTATAAGAAATTGCTTTTAAACTTATTTCAATTTTAATTTATTAGTGTCAATAATACAGATGTTGTCACGCCAGTTTTAATAGATATAATCAATAAATCAATCATGATATTGATTTGATGTAACCTAAGCTTAACCACCTCAAGTAGGCATATACTTAAAAAAACTAATGGTTTTGTTGTAAGTAGCCTGTCAGTGGCACTAGGTTAGGGGGCTCCATGCTTAAGACAGACTAGCTAAACAACGACTTATTCTAAATACAGGAATGGCCTAGCATTTCTGCACACTAAGTTAGGGTAGAAATAAGCCAAAGCTCCCCATCAGGTATTACTCTGGTTTTTCCTACAGTATTTGGTTGCGTACCTACAGTAAAATACCAAACGGCTGGCTTCTACCATAGCACGACCACCTTCCCAAAAATCGGAAATGATGGCCTTAATTTGTGGCTTGGGAGAAAAAACTTACTTCGAGAGGAAAGTAGACGTCTTGAGGCGTTGCTTCGATGGATGCTGGCTCTTGACTAATGTCTATATCCTGGGTTACAAGACGTGTTAATGTACTTTTTCGGGAAGGTGGTCGCGCTACAGTAGAGGCCAGCCATTTGGTATTTTAACCTATTAAGAATTTGCACACATACCTCCATGACGCTTTCGAAATTTTTACTTACAACTCCGAATATTTAGAAGATTGACGCCATCTCAATGTTTGCCGAGTCGCTTGTGTCAATAAACTTCCCATTCCATGTGCTAAATCCGCACACCACTTGTACCCATAGACACTGGGGGACTTTCTTTACAAAGATAGTACACAATGACTTCCAACCACGACTTATCCAAGGAAGATAATATTTTTTGGTAGGAGAGAAGAAGGAGCGTGCACTAGATAATTATTTAAATAAATAGTTAAACGGCAGTATAAGGTCATGAATTGCATAAATTTTTTACATATTCATGATTATTAATTTGAAAATATTCATTGTTGAAAAAGTAACTAGATTCCTGACTCAAATAACAGTTTTATTGTGAACAGTACCTACGGGGTTCTTCGCACTCTTCTATTGTTTATTAGTGTTGCCAATTGGTATGTGTTTACCCTCCAAAACCGGGGAAATAAGTGAAATTAGCGTATCTATTTGTAGTATATATACATATTAGAGGAATTTTATCATTATTGCATTACTATGACAACTAGAATTCATGGAAAGTCTGTAAATGCACCGGCGTACGTTTGAAGCTCCACTAGTTTGGGAACGATGAGTCATTTTGCCGTCTGCTCGTATCTACTTTAGAAAAAGGGATAATAGACATGAATTAAATAAAGATTTTGAAGTAACAAAGTAAAGTTAAACTAAATAATGAGTAAAGTAAACAATTAAGGGAATAAAGCTTTGCACCTCATAAACCGTGTACTCATGTGGTGCCCGCAACTGAGTTTGTGGAGTGAGTGCTTAGGAACCAGGAACAGCAACGTAGTTCAAGTGCAATTTGGAGTGAATTAAGATCAAAACATGTATAATTACAACCAAATAAGCACTGTGGAGTTTCAGTTGCAATGGCAGTAAGGATAAAACCACTGATTACAAGGTAAAAATGAATTTCAGTTCAAACCTTGACCTGGGAATAAGAAGTTTCATAGGGTGAAGAACTGCATGGACTGGCCACTCACCAACTACCACGGCTAGGCCACCCTCCGAAAAGTACTTTTAACAATCCTGACACCGGAGATGGTCATCAGCCATGAGTTGTTGGTGGTGATAAAAGGAGCTCAAGACCTCTACTCTCCTTTCGAAGTAAGTATTTTCTCCAAATTTAGAAATTAAGGCCATATTCTAAGATTTAAACAGAGGGTAATGAAAAAGGTGGCCAACGGAGTGCCCACAACCCCAAAACGCTTTCGAAGTTTTTACTTACAACTACAAATATTTCAAAGATTGACACCATTTCGATATTTGCGGAGTCGCTTGTGTCAACAAACTTCCCATTTCCTGTGCTAAAACAGCACACCACTTGTACCCATAGACACTGGGGCACTTTCATCACAACAATCATAACCCCGACTTCTTACCAGCACTTATTCGTACTTATTCAAGGGGACTATGGCATTCTTTGCGGCGTTTTCGCGGCGTTTTGCACTCTTTAATTGTTTATCAGTGTTGTCAATTGGTAAATGTTTACCCTCCAAACTGGGTATAAGGACTTACACAAAACAGGGGCAAATAAGTGAAATTAGCGTATCTATTTGTAGTATATATACATATTACAGCAATTTTATCATTACTGCATTACTATGACAACTAGAATTCATGGAAACAGTTTGTAAATGCATCGGTGTATGTGTGAAGCTCCACTACATTGGCAACGATGATTCTTTTTGCCATCATCTGCTCGTACTTCAGAAATATCTGTAATTTTTTGGGGTTAATTTGGTAGCAAAAAAGGGATAATAGACATGAATTAAATAAACATTTTGAAGTAAAGTTAAACCAAATAATGAGTAAAGTAAATAATTAAGGGAATAAAGCTTTGCACCTCATAAACATGTAGTCGTCTGCTGCTCGTAAATGTGTTTGCAGAGTGAGAGCTTAGGAACCAGGAACAGCAACGTGGTTCAAGTGCAATGTGGAGTGAATTAAGACCAAAATGTGTATAATTACAATGAAATAAGCACTGTGGAGTTTCAGTTGTGATGGCAGTGATGATAAAACCACCGATTACGAGGTAAAAATGAATTCAGTTCAAACCATGACCACGGGAATAAAAAGTTTCATATTTTCACTAATATAGGCAACAAAATATTGTTTTATTGTGCTGATTACAACTGCAATCTTGAGTAAGATCAATAAACGTTACATATAGCCTATATACGCTAACATTGTTAAAATGAGTGCTTGGAAGGCTGGGAAAGATGGTGGATTGTCTGTGGTTAGACCAGCCAGCCACACGATTGCTTCACATGCTTATTTTAGTTCGTATGGGGCTTTCATATATCACATTATGTTGACGAAACTTCAATCTTTTGAATTGTATGCTTAAAGTTGTAATTGTATTCTTGTTTCACCAATTAAATATCGAGTGAATAAGGCCTGGCCAGCACAATGACGATGGATCGTCTGCGATTGTTTACCCTACTTTCACTTCTATAGGCAACAAAATGTTATTTTATTGTGCTGATTACAACTGCAATCATGACTAAGAACAATAAACGTTACATATACTATACACTAAAATTGTTCAAATGACTGCTGGGAAGGCTGGGAAAGATGTTTGATCCGCTGGGCTTACGAACGGCACCTCAAGCGGTTGCCGCTAAATTGGATTAAAAAACTCCCTCGAAAACATTTTATGAAGACCTCACATGCTTATTTTAGTTCGTATGGCGCTTTCATATATCACATTATGTTGAAAAAACTTCAATCTTTTGAATGGTATGCTTATATATGTAATTGTATTCTTATTTCACCAATTAAATATCGAGTGAATAAGGCTGATCCACGCGATGACGATGGATCCACTTGCGGTGTTTTCCCCTACTTAGGCGGGGCCTCTGCCCCCGGTGAAGGAAACTCTACTTGTTTAGAACACCAAAGCTATTTTACAGAAAGATGTTAACTCACCGGTAACAAAAGACATGGTAAAAGTCCTGTAGCCTAGTATGCAGAGGGATAATGGGATCGTAGTATTCGCTACTCGCATTCCCTAAATGAAGAAACACAACAGTAGTAATCATAGTAGTAATTGCAAAACGTTTCCTCTGAAACGGCTCTCCTGGCCACTCCGGTATGCTTGAAATAGTTATTGAGTGGTACCACATATCTACTTCTGATACATCTTCTATATTTTTAGTTACTTCATTTAACAAACATAGTTAGTATTTACCGTATCATTAAAAGTTGGTCGGTAAAGTAAGAAATTATCTAAATTTTCATTTAAGTCTTCTCATTGTAATAATTGGCTAGACGACGTTATTGACAAAGTCAAAATCTCCTTTATCATAGATGTTTAAGCGTTCTTGTGGCTTTTCTCGCTGTTTTCATTTAAACTGGCTTTTATTTTTTGGGGAAAGAGTTGTTTAGGATGTTACCTTTTTTTTTTTTTTTGTCTCTTCATAGCTTATGGTTATATTGTAAGGACAATCTGCTAATTTTTTTATAAGTATAAAACTCTGCATTTGATATAATATATATGTATGTATATATATATATATTATTATATATATATATATATATATATATATATAAATGATGTCTTTTATTGTAATACAAAAGTATAATATGAAGATAAGTGGCCCATGAAACACTATTTGAATGTTGCAACCATATATCTGTCCATATTTATCAGTGAGCAGGGGCACAGAAGGAAGTGCTCGATATACATGGTTACAACGTTCAAAAAGTGTTGTGTTTTATGGGCTTTTGATCTTCATATATATATATATATATATATATATATATATATATATATATATATATATATATATATATATATATATATATATATGTTGTAAGTTTATTTGTACATAATATTAACTTTCCAACTTTATCAAATTAACAAGTCATTGCTGAGAGTTAAAATAACTATACTCCATTCCCTTAGGGAGCGTAGCACAATTCTTATGTATTTTATAGGGTTCGTGCGAGTTGGATATGTCTGCAAAGTGATCCATGTAAAGTGCCGAGTTTGCTAGATGTTCAAAATGAGTACGAAGAAGCGGAAATCAAAAGAGGAAAATACTGTGGAAATTAAATCAAGTAGAGGAAAGATCTAACTAACTCACGAACATTATCTCATAATTTTCTAAGCGACACGTAAAGATGGAATACTAAAGAAAATACTGGATGAGGATGAGTCAATTCAAATCGAGAGAGAGAGCAAGTGGCAGACATTGCTCTGATGTTGGCGACGAAGGAACTTGCTGCGAAATATGTGATACATGGTTCCACTACAGATGTTCAGGTATTAAGGACAAATACACACCCATACTTTGAAGTGACAACATATTGTATACAACTGTAACAATTTTAAGAGGCCTTGAACAAAGAACAAAATTAAAACACTCATTGAAGATGATCTTGAAGAAATAAAAGCAAGCACAGAGATATTAGCAAAGTTGACGCAGGATTCGGCTCTGATAACTATAGTATTATCACATCAACCGTGCATTTGATGTCTAGGCCAGTCCCTTACGACGTATCCCTCAGGAGAGGTGCAACATAGATCCCACCCATGTGAACTCTCTCGAGAGACGGAGAGTTTCCAGCCCTGTGATTGGCTTATCAACAGCCAATCAGGCGCGTCGTAGGGGACTGGCCTAGAAATCAATTTCACGGTTGATGTGAATCTGTGGTAGAACCTGGATACAACAGGTCTACATGGGTACTTTTGATTCGCTGAAGCGACTAGCGGTGTGTATGGAGAAAGGTTCACAGCTCTCTCTCTCTCTCTCTCTCTCTCTCTCTCTCTCTCTGCGGCCAGGAAGATATTTTCTGAACTCTAGGTTCATGTTCATCAAGTTGATTGGAGGGTAAGTCGTAGAAACACAGAGGTGGCAAAATATACTGAATTATTCAAGCTTTACATCTTGAGATAGCTTTGCAGAGAAGACTTGAATGTCTATACGAGACTATGGGAGAAGAGGAAGTGTTTATTACAGCTTGGTTTACAAATCCATAGGCTAGCAAACCTAACAAAAGATACATGTGTACGAACGAACACTACTTATCTAG
Source organism: Macrobrachium nipponense (assembly GCF_015104395.2). Classification (NCBI taxonomy): domain Eukaryota; kingdom Metazoa; phylum Arthropoda; class Malacostraca; order Decapoda; family Palaemonidae; genus Macrobrachium; species Macrobrachium nipponense. Next base: position 17,821,220 of record NC_061106.1, read on the forward strand.
ACCAAGACACGTCATCTCATGAGAGCCGAAGTAGGTTTCCCAGGGAATTAGGTTGTTGTTGTGTGTTTCTATTTGTGCTTAGCTAAGGGTCACACGCATCCTGGGCTGTGGTTTTTGGCAGACTTTCCTGTTTAACCCATGACCTGATTACGTTATGTGTACTTCCTTTAAGGAATGTTCCCACATTACTTTAATCATGTAATAATCATTACATATCGCTCAGTCACGATAACAAGATCAAATATATAAGAACAGTCAGGTCGGAAAGTAGCCCTGCCACTGGATGTGTGCAAATGTTATTATATCAGATACAGATAATACAAAGTTATGGTAAATAATTAACTCATATAATCAAAACATGATTATAAGGTAAATATTAATGGTATATATGCTAAGAAAGATTATATGGATATATATGTAAAAATCATAGATGCTTTGAATGGAAATCCCAAAGAAAAAGAATATCTAAAATATTTGCAGCAGAATTACATAATCAAAGATAATATTCTGTGTAGATCCGTGCCAAGGAAAACCCGAAGTACACCGCAGGTGACTAACGGCCAGGTAGTAGTACCAATCTCTCTTATACCGACTTTCCTAAACTTGTTGCATTCCAATCCCTGACATGGTCATCCTGGGTTCACTATCATGTCACAGAAAGCCAAATAACTATTCTACTGGTCTACGATGCTTACAGATATATATAAAAAAAAAACATAGCAAATTGTCACATTTCCCACGAAAACAAAGGAAATTCAATTTAGTCATGGCTCAATCATTGAAAGAACCGAAGACCTATTTCTTACGTCAAGTAACGTAATTGTGGAAGTTGATATGCAAGCAATTTTCTTGCCAGAGAATTGTGTAATTAACCTGAAAACAGACTTATCTCGATTTGCTGAGTCACTGAATCAACTGTACAAAACTTACTTTCCCTAAAGTGACGAAAATCCGCTTGGTCAGACCTTGGGTATCGCTGAGTTATTGTCCTTTGATTTGCAAAATAAGCCGGCCGAAACAGAATGCTTAGCACACGACCTTCTTATGTGGACCGTAAGACACACCAGTGTAGAAAGGCGTAACCCTTTTATATTTGCTGCACTGTTTAACCCATGACTTGATTACGTTATGTGTACTTCTTTTAAGGAATGTTCCCTCATTACTTTTATCATGTAATAATCATTACATATCTACTATAGTGACGTAATGCTGAACATTGATGAAATTCAAAGCAATTGACAATGTTGATAAAGATGTAAAGACTGTGACAAACAAAGGCAAAACTTTTGCTGAATTACTAAAGACAAATGAAAAGAGGCAAATTATGATTAGAATAACGAAACCGGTTGATAGGTTAAAACAACAAGAGTTGTACACTTAGTTGTAAGATTCCCAGACGGGGAAAAACTTAGAAAAGGCAGAAAAGGAGATTCAAGAGATCAGCAGCAATGTATCAGTGAATGAGAAGGGTAAACTTAAAATAAAAATCGTATATGTCTCGAAGGATGAAGATGATCATCGTCAATAATATTGTAAAGAAAAATCCTTGGATATGTAATCTCATTCATGGAGAGGACAACCTGAAAATTGTAAAGAGAATGAAAGCCTAAGATGTACACCACATATGCGAAAGGTTATCTATGATAGAGATGACAAATTGTATACCTAGATCTTGTGTTAGGGTAAGTTCACACCAAATGCGTCGCGTCGGGTCCGCTAATTCATGACTCACCTTGAATCGCCATCCCAGTTTAGCGCTGCTTTCTATGGTCGTTTGAAAGAAACCGTTCACACCAAATGCAACGCGTGACGTCATGTCGCGTCGAATCAAGTCACAAATAGAGCTGGATCTATTTTTGACGTCAGTCATAGTGGGTCTAGTGTCATTTGGCCTTAAATAGAAATGGGTTGTTAGGGTTTTCTACTTTATTTCTATATTGCATTTCAATTTACGAACCAAGTTATGTTCTAATAAAACTGTACTCCTTTATATCTTATTTTCACTTTTGAATAGGACAAAATTTAATATAATTAATTTTTTTTATATTTTCTTTATAGATTTAAAATCTTAAAACTTATCTGAGGTTTTTGAAAATCATTTTTCTTGATGTCCTCGGGCTAATTCATTTAGAATTGTATCTTTTAGTTATCTTGTAAAATTCAATAAAAATAAAACTTAGCTTAGAAAAATGGCCATTTTTCCTCAGTTACAATTGCCCGCCTGTAGTTAGCAATTTTTTCTCATAGACTAAAAGGTAAATAAAGGACAATCCCTAAATTTATTTTAATAGATAAGATAAAAAAAAATCCCGCATGGGGAGAGAGAGATCAGACAAAAAAGATACGTAGTGCAAAAAATCCCTAACGCTTTTACAAACTTGAGAGCTTCCATTACACACACACACACACACACACACACACATACACACAGAGAGAGAGAGAGAGAGAGAGGAGAGAGAGGAGAGTATATGAACTGGGTTTGGCTTCTGCAGCCTGCAGGTAACACACTTCAGCTGTTGTTGGGACGTTGTTGTCCAGATGTTCGAAATACAGAGAGAAGTCTAACGCAGGAATAGTCATCTTGCTAACTGTGGCTGCCTATTCACTGGTGAGGTTCCTCCTGACTGCTGATGATGGAGCTGAACAGCCCAATGAAAAGGAACTATACAAGAGAATTGTGGCCTCGCGAAACACCATCCAATGCCAGAGAGAGCAGCAGGTGAACTTGGACAGGATAATTCTTCAGCTGCAACAGAGGCTCGACTACCATGAAGAGATTCAGAAGGCGGGCGAAGGGAAGAACACACTTGTGTGATCCAGATCACTCAGGAGGTGTTGCAACAGCAGGCCTGGCAAGACAGGGCCCACTCACTCGAAACTGAAACTTGTTTCTGAAGAAGGAAAACGATCACGAGAAGAGGGAGAAACGGTAGCTGGTAGAGAAGATCCTCAAGATGACAGAAGAAAATCAGCAGTGAAGGACAACGCGAAGGAAACTGGGCAGAGAAACGATGTCCTATGTGAGAGGATAAAGGAACTGACAATGCAGTTGGCAGAGGCAAACTGCCAGGCTGAGAGGTTCGAGAAACTCTTACGACAGAAGGAGAAAGGCCTGCAGCTAAAGACCGAAGGAGCGGCGTGAATGGCAAGGCTCCTCCAGGAACAAAAAGACGTGACCGAAAAGCGGGAATCCGACAGGAAAGACCTCGAAGTCAGGTTCTAGCACCTGCAGAAAGAAGTGGAAAACCTCACGAAGGAAAAGTGTGTACTCCAGTGTGAAGTTCAGGCTGCGAGACTCAAGAGGAATGAACTGACATACCTTCTAAAGGAACGAAATCATCGCCTGGAGTCGCTGAAGAGGAAGACTGGTATCCAGGGCGAACGGAACGACCTGCTGGAAGATAAGGTTCAACAGCTGCGAGGAGCGAAGGAGAAATTGGTGTGCGACCTCAAGAGCCTCAAGGAGACATACAAACGCCTGGAGAAGGACAACTGTAAAATGCAGGAGCTACTATTGATCTTCAAGGAATGGCGTGATCAAGTCTGTGCTGGCCTCATTCAGATGGATCAAATGTGAAAAATTTGAGGAGAATGTTTGTTGTATGGAAAGTTTGATGTTTATTTGAAATAAGTTTGAAGAAAATTGAACTTGAACGGAAATAAATATGTTGAAATGTTTTCTTGGAGGTTTATTGATTCCTGAAAGCGAGAGGAAAATGGGAGATTGTAGAAACCGTGAAGAAAATTAGAGGATTCGTGGAGTACCAGGACAAGAAGCAGAGGATTCTGAGAAGCCCCAGGAGGATTGGGTAGGATTCATGGAGTGCCAGGGGAAGAAGCAGAAGATTCAGAGAAGCCCCAGGAGAATTGAAAGGATTGAGTAGGATTTGCGGAGTGCCAGGAGAAGACGCAGGATGTTCAGAGAAGCCCCAGAAGAATTGAAAGAATTCAGTGGCATACTCTGGTTCTAAGGCTAAGCATTAAGTGTTGCTCTCTCTTGGGACAGGCAGGCAAGGCCCACCTCATGTCCTGGGGCAGGTGGGCAGGCGGGCAAGGCCCGCCACGTGCCCCAGGACGGGCGGGCGAGGCCCGCCACGGGTCCTGGGACGGGTGGGTGAGGCCAGCCACAGGTCCCAGGATGGGCAGGCGAGGACCCCCCCAGGGGTCCCAGGACGGGCTAGCGAGGGCACCCCACGTGTTTCCGGGACAGGCGGGCGAGGCCTGCCTTCTGATGTCCTGGGATGGGTGGGCGAGGCCCGCATCGTGTCCCAGAGCAGACGGGTTGAGGTCCCCGCCTCGTCCCGTGGGTCGGATGGGCGAGGCCCGCCTCGTGTCCCGGGACGGAGGGCGAGGCCCGCCTCGTGTCCCGGGACGGGAGGGCGAGGCCCGCAACATGTCCTGGGACAAGCGGGCGAGGCCCGCCTCGGTCCCCGGGACGGGAGGGCGAGGCCCACCACATGTCCCGGGACAAGCTTGCGAGGCCCTCTTCATGTCCTGGGATGGCTGGGCGAGGCCTGCCACGGGTCCCGGGACAGGCTGGCGATGCCCGCCATGGGTCCTGGGATGGGCTGAGGCCTGCCATGAGTGTTCCAGGATGGGGGGGCGAGGCCCACCTTGTGTCCCAGGACAGGCGGGCGAGGCCCTCCACGGGTCCCAAGATGGGCGGGTGAGGTCCGCCTCATGTCCCAGGACGAGCAGCGAGGCCCGCCATGAGTCCAGGACGAGTAGGCGGGGTCCGCCACATGTCCCAGGAACGGGTGGGAGAGCCCGTCACATGTCCCGGGACGGATGGTTGGGCGAGGCCCACCCGGGGTCCTGGGGCGGGACGGGCGGGTGAGGACCACACAGGTCCAGGGAATGGGGCGGGCGAGCGAGGCCGCCTCATGTCCCAGAGACCGGGCTTGGGCAAGGCCCATTCACGCGTTCCATGACGGGAGAGCGAGGCCCGCCATGTGTCCCGGGACGGGCGGGTGAGGCCACCTCATGTCCTGGGATGGGCGGGCGAGGCGTGCCACGGGTCCCGGGACAAGCTGGCAAGGCCTGACATGGGTCCTGGGATGGGCTGGCGAGGCCCGCCTCGTGTCCCGGGACAGGTGGGCGAAGCCCTCCACAGGTCCCAGGATGGTCGGGTGAGGTCCGCCTCATGTCCCAGGATGAGCAGGCGGGCCCGCTATGGGTCCCAGGACGAGTGGGCAAGGCCCGCCACATGTCCCAGGACGGGTGGGAGGGCCCTGCCAGTGTCCCGGGATGGTTGGGTGGGCGAGGCCTGCCACGTGTCCTGGGATGGATGGTGGGTGGGCAGGGCCTGCCACATGTCTCGGGACGGGATGGTTGGGTAGGCGGCACCCGCCACGTGTCCCGGAATGAGCGGTTCTTTCCCTAAGAAAAGGGATCATGAGTTGAAAGCCAAAATTATGTATTGATAATGTATTTTTAAATACGAAAAGGTTTTAAAAAAACAGGGAGCTTTCAACCGCTGTGCAAAAGCTTGAAAGTCCCCTGTTTTTAACCTTTTTGTAGTTTGGAAAAATGCACTATCAATACATGATTGTGGCTTTTTAACTAGTTAGTCCGGTCACGGCATAGTCATGCACCACAGATAAAAAAAGGATCAGAGTCAATACTTGCAGCTCAAAGTATTGGGTATTCATGAGGACCATTCATCCACCTAACTGATCCAAAAAAAGTTTCTAAACACTTGATTCATCCTCTAGATCAGGGCTCTCCAAACTATGGCCCGCGGGCCACATGCGGCCCTCCACATAATTTCATCTGGCCCGGCAAACAAATCCCTGTGTGGTGACCTTGAAAAATAATTATCGCACGACTGGCATCAGAATGTGAATGGATTTGGAAATTGGCATTTTTTGCAGATATGACAGGTCATATGAATCAATTGAATCTGAAGTTCCAAGGCACAACAAATTTGATCAGTGACTACTTTGTTCATGTCAAGGCATTCAGAACAAAACTTGCGCTACTTGAAGGCCAGGTGAAAGTTAAGAATTTTGCTCATTTTCCATGTTGTGAAAAATTTCATGCAGAAAGTAAAGTTGAATTTCCTTCTTCATTTGCAAATGAAATAATTTCAGAGTTGAAAAAAACAGTTTCAGGAGCGATTTGCTGACCTTGATGCCAAAGCAAATGAAATCAGGCTCGTTCATAATCCATTTGACTGCAATGCTGAAAATCTTCCAACTCAATTTCAATGGAAATTATTGATCTCTAGTTAGATGACAGACTGAAAGATAAGTAGAACCGAATTGCACACAATCATTACACGTCATATTGGATTTAAAAACTGCCTTGAACACATATTTTACGAAGACTTCACTTGCTTATTTTAGTTCGTATTGCGGTTTCATATATCTCATTTTGTTGTTGAAACTTCAATCTCTTCAATGGTATGCTTAAATATTCAACTGTATTGTTATTTCACCAATTAAATATCGAGTGAAAAAAGTGGTCGCACAGCATGTTTTGACCCTGATAACGCCCTCCGAAGTCGCCTGATCTAGGAATCGTATTTCAGCCTACATTAAAATGAAAACCTAGTTTAAACATCGCTATCTTAATTTACCCCTAAACTGAAACAAGTCATAGGTATCTAGCATATTACGCCAATAAACCAATGACCTGTAGATAGGCTCCTGGAAACAGTTGAACGTTGATAAAATTCCCACCACTTAGCCTACTGACATGTTAGGGCAATGGCAAAGAGGGCATATGGAAGCAACAATTCTTTGGCTATATATGGACATATTAAGGATTCGGAAAGGATATGGGGGTTAGGATAGGTAAAACAGGGAAATGGAGGGTATATGAAGAAGTACTCCTTTTGCGTATTACCTATTTAGTTATAACACTACACTAAACAAAATATACTTTGAATTAGCAAGTACCAACGACGCGTATAACGAAAAACATGCGAGGAAACTAAACAGTTCTTTATCACTCACTAAATTAGTTTATTTTGCCAATTTGAAAGAACATATAGATTTACATGTATATAAATTAATCTTACGGTATTGGTGCATGTAATAAAATTCTAAATGCTAAGAATAAATAATCAAAGTATAGGCTTCACTTTGTTCACTTTGTTTCGTTTTATGTTGTACAGCCCTCCACAGGGACGATCACCTCACTAACCCATGTATATTTTCAAAATAAGATGCTTTTTGTAATTTGTAATTGTCTTTTAGCGTTTTTTCAACATCTTAGGCGGTCTTAGCTCTTGCAGAATAGGAGAGTCTTCAGTTTTTTATAAATTTGTTTTCTTCTTGTATGATCTTCACTTCAGGCAGAATTTTGTTTTATAGTCTTAGAAGATAAATAGTCAAAGCCAGAGCCATATTATTCTTCACCTTTGACATTTCTTTATACCTATATATCATGCACTTATTGCCATATGTTTTATGTTTAGTATCACTATGGCCTTTCTTTACATAGTTTTTACACTTGAAGGTGTTGGATTTTGATGTGTGATTTCCACCTTATCTAGGACAGACTTGGTCATTTCTACAATATAATATTGTTGCGCTATGACCAAATTCCTGATACTTTTAGCATCGATAGGGCATGCAACAGTCGTATCTTTGCATCGGCCAAGATCTAGATAAACAGGCCTAGCCGCCTAACACTCGTGAGCAGTGGCAAAATATGACTTCACTGAAGCCCGTCTTGCTACATGAGCCTAGTCAGTCGGCTTAGTTTGAAATTGCACTTGAAAGCAAAAAGTTTCTTGGTTTGTATTGCTCAGTTTGCGGTTGTAATAGCTAAGAGAATAACACCAAATGGCAAGGTATAAGTTTCTTGAGATTTCCTATAGAAAGTGAATTTGAAAGTTCCTTTTAAAAATCCATGCGCAGATAAGAGTGTATTTGCATTTGCTTATGTGCCTCACATGAGTAAGCTAATAAGGAACAATTTTATGGAGCATAGATTTCACACAGAAAGGGGAGATTTTATTTCATCTGCTTCTGTACAAGAATTGTTGGATAAAACGGCAAATGAACACAATTTAACACCAAAACTGATTCAAATCACTGTGCCAGGAACTCAAAGGCAACATGTAAAGTATGCAGCCCAGTTAATGTCCAAAACATGTGCGTGCACTGCTGTAAAGCTTCCAGGAGAAAGATATTTAATTTAATTCCAAGAGTGGTTGGTGACAGCTGATTTCGTAACAGATAACTGATTTGATGAATTCCAGGGAAAGGGATCGAGATGTAAACTCAAGAAACATGAGTGAAAGGTTATGCAGGTCGTTATTTGAGTTTTCAGTAAGGTATTTTTCTAGCAAATTTTCTATTGGACTATTGATATGTCAAGCTATTTATATAGCCTAGATTATATAATGATCTAGAGCAGGGGTCTCCAAACTTTTCAATGTAAGGGCCACATTATATATTTCCCACATTTATGCGGGCCAAAGGAAAAAAAATCAGTGTCAGTAATTTAATTTCCTCAAATATTACAGTATAAACATGGAAAAATTAAAACATATCTTGTTGGAAAAAATCAGGGTAAACTAAATAGATTCCTGCCTTTAGTTTTATGCAACCAAATTAGTGTGACGAATAATACTGACGTTTTGACTTCCAAATTTCATTGAAATCAGGTTCCAGATTAAATGAGCCAATTGTAAGAATTGATTTCAAATGATCATCGGACAAATTTGCTCGATAGTTAGATTTCACATACTTCATTTTGGAAAATGTTTGTTCACACAAGTATGTTGTACCAAAAATGGACAAAAAACTACAAGCAAACCTTATCAAATTTGGAAACTGATCTGGCTGCAGGCATTTATAAACCTCAATCAGATTTCCTTCTCTACTTATCTTTCAGTCTGTCATCTGACTAGAGATCAATAATTTCCATTTGAAATTGAGTTGGAAGATTTTCAGCATTGCAGTCAAATGGATTATGAACGAGCCTGATTTCATTTGCTTTGGCATCAAGGTCAGCAAATCGCTCCTGAAACTGTTTTTTCAACTCTGAAATTATTTCATTTGCAAATGAAGAAGGAAATTCAACTTTACTTTCTGCATGAAATTTTTCACAACATGGAAAATGAGCAAAATTCTTAACTTTCACCTGGCCTTCAAGTAGCGCAAGTTTTGTTCTGAATGCCTTGACATGAACAAAGTAGTCACTGATCAAATTTGTTTTGCCTTCGGAACTTCAGATTCAAATTGATTCATATGACCTGTCATATCTGCAAAAATGCCAATTTCCAAATCCATTCACATTCTGATGCCAGTCGTGCGATAATTATTTTTTCAAGGTCACCACACAGGGATTTGTTTGCCGGGCCAGATGAAATTATGTGGAGGGCCGCATGTGGCCCGCGGGCCATAGTTTGGAGAGCCCTGATCTAGAGGATGAATCAAGTGTTTAGAAACTTTTTTTGGATCAGTTAGGTGGATGAATGGTCCTCATGAATACCCCAATACTTTGAGCTGCAAGTATTGACTCTGATCCTTTTTATCTGTGGTGCATGACTATGCCGTGACCGGACTAACTAGTTAAAAGCCACAATCATGTATTGATAGTGCATTTTTCCAAACTACAAAAAGGTTAAAAACAGGGGACTTTCAAGCTTTTGCACAGCGGTTGAAAGCTCCCTGTTTTTTTTAACCTTTTCGTATTTTAAAAAATACATTATCAATACATAATTTTGGCTTTCAACTCATGATCCCTTTTCTTAGGGAAAGAACCGCTCATTCCGGGACACGTGGCGGGTGCCGCCTACCCAACCATCCGTCCCGAGACATGTGGCAGGCCCTGCCCACCCACCCATCCATCCCAGGACACGTGGCAGGCCTCGCCCACCCAACCATCCCGGGACACGTGGCAGGGTCCCTCCACCCGTCCTGGGACATGTGGCGGGCCTTGCCCACTCGTCCTGGGACCCATAGCGGGCCTCGCCTGCTCGTCCTGGGACATGAGGCGGACCTCACCCGACCATCCTGGGACCTGTGGAGGGCTTCGCCCACCTGTCCCGGGACACGAGGCGGGCCTCGCCAGCCCATCCCAGGACCCATGTCAGGCCTTGCCAGCTTGTCCCGGGACCCGTGGCACGCCTCGCCCGCCCATCCCAGGACATGAGGTAGGCCTCACCCGCCCGTCCGGGACACATGGCGGGCCTCGCTCTCCCGTCATGGAACAACGAGTGATGGGCCTTGCCCGCCGGTCTCGGGACATGAGGCGGGCCTCGCTCGCCCATCCCTGGACCTGTGTGGTCCTCACCCGCCCGTCCCCAGGACCCCGGGTGGGCCTCGCCCAACCATCCGTCCCGGGACATGTGACGGGCTCTCCCACCCGTCCTGGGACATGTGGCGGACCCCGCCTGCTCGTCCTGGGACTCATGGCGGGCCTCGCCTGCTCGTCCTGGGACATGAGGCGGACCTCACCCGCCCATCTTGGGACCCGTGGAGGGCCTCGCCCGCCTGTCCTGGGACACAAAGGTGGGCCTCGCCCCCCCCATCCTGGAACTCATGGCAGGCCTCAGCCCATCCCAGGACCCATGGCGGGCATCGCCAGCCTGTCCCGGGACCCGTGGCAGGCCTCGCCCAGCCATCCCAGGACATGAAGAGGGCCTCGCAAGCTTGTCCCGGGACATGTGGTGGGCCTCGCCCTCCCGTCCCGGGACACGAGGCGGGCCTCGCCCGCTTGTCCCAGGACATGTTGCGGGCCTCGCCCTCCCGTCCCGGGACACGAGGCGGGCCTCGCCCATCCGACCCGGGACACGAGGCGGACCTCACCCGTCTGCTCTGGGACACGATGCGGGCCTCGCCCACCCATCCCAGGACATGAAGCAGGCCTCGCCCGCCTGTCCCGGAACACGTGGGGTGCCCTCGCTAGCCCGTCCTGGGGACCCCTGGGGGGCCTCGCCTGCCCATCCTGGGACCTGTGGCTGGCCGGCTTCACCCACCCGTCCCAGGACCCGTGGCGGGCCTCGCCCGCCCGTCCTGGGGCACGTGGTGGCGGCCTTGCCCGCCTGCCCCAGGACATGAGGTGGGCCTTGCCTGCCTGTCCCAAGAGAGAGCAACACTTATGCTTAGCCTTAAAAACCAGAGTATGCCACTGAATCCTTTCAATTCTTCTGGGGCTTCTCTGAACATCCTGCGTCTTCTCCTGGCACTCCGTAAATCCTACTCAATCCTTTCAATTCTCCTGGGGCTTCTCTGAATCTTCTGCTTCTTCCCCTGCACTCCATGAAATCCTACCACAATCCTCCTGGGGCTTCTCAGAATCCTCTGCTTCTTGTCCCTGGTACTCCAACGAATCCTCTAATTTTCTTCACGGTTTCTACAATCCTCCCATTTTCCTCTCGCTTTCAGGAATCAATAAACCTCCAAGAAAACATTTCAACATATTTATTTCCGTTCAAGTTCAATTTTCTTCAAACTTATTTCAAATAAACATCAAACTTTCCATACAACAAACATTCTCCTCAAATTTTTCACATTTGATCCATCTGAATGAGGCCAGCACAGACTTGATCACGCCATTCCTTGAAGATCAATAGTAGCTCCTGCATTTTACAGTTGTCCTTCTCCAGGCGTTTGTATGTCTCCTTGAGGCTCTTGAGGTCGCACACCAATTTCTCCTTCGCTCCTCGCAGCTGTTGAACCTTATCTTCCAGCAGGTCGTTCCGTTCGCCCTGGATACCAGTCTTCCTCTTCAGCGACTCCAGGCGATGATTTCGTTCCTTTAGAAGGTATGTCAGTTCATTCCTCTTGAGTCTCGCAGCCCCTGAACTTCACATCTGGAGTACACACTTTTCCTTCGTGAGGTTTTCCACTTCTTTCTGCAGGTGCTAGAACCTGACTTCGAGGTCTTTCCTGTCGGATTCCCGCTTTTCGGTCACGTCTTTTGTTCCTGGAGGAGCCTTGCCATTCACGCCGCTCCTTCGGTCTTTAGCTGCAGGCCTTTCTCCTTCTGTCGTTAAGAGTTTCTCGAACCTCTCAGCCTGGCAGTTTGCCTCTGCCAACTGCATTGTCAGTTCCCTTATCCTCTCACATAGGGCATCGTTTCTCTGCCCAGTTTCCTTCGCGTTGTCCTTCACTGCTGATTTCTTCTGTCATCTTGAGGATCTTCTCTTCAGCTACCGTTTCTCCCTCTTCTCGTGATCGTTTTCCTTCTTCAGAAACAAGTTTCAGTTCGAGTGAGTGGGCCCTGTCTTGCCAGGCCTGCTGTTGCAACACCTCCTGAGTGATCTGGATCAACACAAGTGGTTCTTCCTTCCGCCCGCCTTCTGAATCTCTTCATGGTAGTCGAGCCTCTGTTGCAGCTGAAGAATTATCCTGTCCAAGTTCACCTGCTGCTCTCTCTTGGCATTGGATGGTGTTTCGCGAGGCCACAATTCTCTGTATAGTTTCCTTTTCATTGGGCTGTTCAGCTCCATCATCAGCAGTCAGGAGGAACCTCACCAGTGAATAGGCAGCCACAGTTAGCAAGATGACTATTCCTGCGTTAGACTTCTCTCTGTATTTCGAACATCTGGACAACAACGTCCCAACAACAGCTGAAGTGTGTTACCTGCAGGCTGCAGAAGCCAAACCCAGTTCATATACTCTCCTCCCCCCCAACCCCCCTCTCTCTCTCTCTCTCTCTCTCTGTGTATGTGTGTGTGTGTGTGTGTGTGTGTGTGTAATGGAAGCTCTCAAGTTTGTAAAAGCGTTAGGGATTTTTTGCACTACGTATCTTTTTTGTCTGATCTCTCTCTCCCCATGCGGGATTTTTTTTTTTTATCTTATCTATTAAAATAAATTTAGGGATTGTCCTTTATTTACCTTTTAGTCTATGAGAAAAAATTGCTAACTACAGGCGGGCAATTGTAACTGAGGAAAAATGGCCATTTTTCTAAGCTAAGTTTTATTTTTATTGAATTTTACAAGATAACTAAAAGATACAATTCTAAATGAATTAGCCGAGACATCAAGAAAAATGATTTTCAAAAACCTCAGATAAGTTTTAAGATTTTAAATCTATAAAGAAAATAAAAAAAAAATAAAAAAAAATATATAAATTTTGTCCTAGCAAATAAAGCCTAGCCTATGTTAGCGGTTGCTACTGTAGCCTAGTCTATGATTCTGACATCTAAACTAAGAGCTAAAAGCTTAGAATATGCCAATAAAATGTATAAATAATCAGTATGTACTCATTTCAAATAATTATTAATTAATCATTAACTATAATACACAAACAAACAAAAAACAAACCTTCCGATCGATTGTTTACATCCAGCTCTTACCCATCTTAGAGTATCGAACGAGCGCCAAGCGATCATTTTTCCTAGCACAGTAAGCCATAAATTGTCATTAGTATCTCTCTTCAACTAATGAAACCACCAAACAGTATAATAACCATTTATTTCTATTCTTTATTCTATCTTTACCTAATGAAGATACCGAGTTACTGACAGCTATAATGAAACATGCGTATACGTAACGTAATAATAAAACAGAAGAAGAATTCTAAAAAATACGTATTTGTTGGCAGTCTGATTTATTTTATATTTTATGATATCTAATTCACAATTTTTTATTAAATGTATTGCATGTACTCATTTTCAAATAATTATTAGGTAACCATTAACTATATAATAAACAAACAAAAAAAGCTTCCAAACGTCTGTTTTACATCCAGCACTTACGAGTATCGAACGATCGCCAAGCAATCACTTTTACACAGTAAGCCATAAATTTTCATTATCTCTCTTCAACTACTGAAACTACCAAACAGTATAATAACCATTCATTTCTATTCTTTATTCTATCTTTACCTAATGTTTTCTTTATTAAATGTATTGCATGAATAAGTTTTTCAATTTACAGCAACCTTTTACCAATAGAATACTTAAAGCACAAGGGGTAGATGCTGACCAATAGGAGAGCAGGACCTTGTGGGGTGACTAGCATCAGGAACCAATGGGAGAGCGGGAGGATGGTGGCGAGTTTACTCAGTTGGCGGCGCGGGAGATTTAAAATTGTTCTCGGTGGTCCGGGCGAATCTCGGGACTTTACAGCAACAACCTTTCGTATCTTGAAAACTTTTCGTATGTAGAGCAGTAAAATTGTTCTCATTGGCTTTTGTAACTTGGATTTTTCGTAAGTTGAGCCTTTCGTATCTCGAGGTACTACTGTATATATAAATATATATATATATATATATATATATATATATATATATATATATATATATATATATATATATATATGAAAATATTAATAAAACATATTATACATACGTGTACCATAAAAATCTCTCAATCTCAGTGTGAGAGAGAGACCTTACAGACCTTACAGACCTTACATCTTGTTCGGGTTGCCCCAGGTCCCTCAGTGTGAGGCACCTCTAATGTCTACCAGAGAGTTGCTAGTACATCTTCCGGTATATTTTGCATCTTCCAATCTTGGATGGTCTGGGATGCAGTTTAGATATTTGTCGAGCTTATTCTTAAACACATCTACGCTCACTCCTGATATATTCCTCAGATGAGCTGGCAACGCATTGAATAGACACTGCATTATCGATGCTGGTGCGTAGTGGATTAATGTCCTGTGTGCTTTCCTTATTTTTCCTGTATAGTTTTGGGCACTATTAATCTACCTCTGCTTGCTCTTTCTGATATTTTTAGTTCCATGATATTTTCTGCTATTCCTTCTATCTGTTTCCATGCCTGAATTATCATGTAGCGTTCTCTTCTCCTTTCTAGACTATATAATTTTAAGAATTGTAGTCTTTCCCAGTAGTCTAGTCCTTAACTTCTTCTATTCTAGCTGTAAAGGACCTTTGTACACTCTCTATTTGTGCAATATCCTTTTGATAGTGTGGGTACCATATCATATTGCAATATTCAAGTGGACTACGAACATATGTTTTATAAAGCATAATCATGTGTTCAGCTTTTCTTGTTTTGAAGTGCCGTAACAACACCCTTCCCATTTTTGCTTTACATTTTGCCAACAGAGTTGCTATTTGATCATTGCATAACATGTTCCTATTCATCATCACACCAAGGTCTTTAACTGCTTCCTTATTTGTGATGGTCTCATTATTAGGTCCCTTATATGCATATAGTCTTCTTTCTCTGTCTCCATAATTTATTGATTCAAATTTATCAGAGTTAAATACCATCCTATTTACCTCTGCCCAATCATATACTTTGTTAAGGTCTCTTTGTAGAGCGTTCCTATCTTCGTCACAAGTAATTTCTCTACTTATTCTTGTGTCATCCTGCGAAACTACTCACTACCGAATCCTTCACATTATTGTCTATGTCTCAATCATAATAACAAACAGTATTGCAGCTAACACCGTACCTTGCGGCACACCGGATATTACCTTGACTTCATCCGATTTCTCATCGTTTGCAATAACTATCTGTTTTCTGTTGTGTAAAAATTCTTTTAACCATCTTCCTACTTTATCCACGATATTGTGTTTTCTAATTTTCTTCGCTAATATATTATGGTCTACTTTATCAAAAGCTTTTGCAAAGTCTAAATAAACCACATCTGTTTCATTTCCGCTTTTCATATTTTTGAATATGTTCTCACGGTGGACTAACAGTTGGGTTTGTGTACTTTTTCCGGGTACGAAACCATGTTGTCCTTTATTAAACAAATTATTTTTTATTAAATGTTTCATAATATTTTTCTTCATTACCCTTTCATACACTTTCATAATATGTGATGTTAGACTACAGGCCTATAATTACTTGCCTCTAGTCTTGATCCACTTTTGAAAGTAGGGGTAATATATGCTAATTTGTGCTCATCATAAATCTTGCCTGTATCTACACTTTGTCTTAATAATATTGCAAGTGGCTTTGCGATAGAATGAACTACTTTCTTTAACAAAATAGCAGGAATTCCATCAGGCCCTGCAGCAGCTCCATTTTTAATTTCATTAATAGCCTGCACAATATCAGTTTCATTAATATCTATGTCAGCTAAATATTCACTATTTTCATCCCTTACTTCTATATCATTATCTTCATTATCTATTCTAGGGTGAATTCTCTCTTATATCGTTCTGCCAGTATGTTGCAAATTTCCTTTTTTCATTCGTTTAATCTCCCTTCAATTCTCAGAGGGCCTATTTCTATTCTTCTTTTATTCATCTTCTTCGCATATGCGTATAATAGTTTGGGAGAGAGAGAGAGAGAGAGAGAGAGAGAGAGAGAGAGAGAGAGAGAGAGAGAGAGAGAGAGAGAGAGAGAGAGAGAGAGTTCGAAAGAACTAAAATCTTACTAATTCATTAGTATTTTCTTTATTGAAGTGATTGCTCTTTACATTAATATTAATATTTGAAAATTAGTAAATCATTTATCATACAAAAAGCATACATCTCTGTAAGAGAGAGAGATAATTATTATTATGTGATATCATTTAATCTTATTAAAAAACTAACTAATACACTATTGATAATAAATCAATATTTTTTAAATTAGTAAAATCATTTTTGTAAAATAAAAAATGTATTTAGGCATGAAAATAACATCAAAATACACTAATTAGTGATTATTTGTTGTCGGAAAATCCCGCGAATAGGCGAATTCACCGCAAATAATGGGTAGATATGGTCCAGAGAAAAATCCGCGAATCCGGAAGTGAATAAGGGGGCCCACTGTGTGTGTGTGTGTGTGTGTGTGTGTGTGTGTGTGTGTGTATGTGTATGTATATGTATATGTATATGTATATATATATGTATATGTATATGTATATGATATATATATATATGATATATATATATATATATATATATATATATATATATATATATATATATATATATATATATATATATATATATATATATATATATATATATATATAATATATATATATATATATATATATATATATATATATATATATATAATATATATATATATATATATATATATATATATATATATATATATATATATATATATATATATATATATATATATATATATATAATATATATATATATCTATATATATATATATATATAGATATATATATATATATATATATATATATATATATATATATATATATATATATATATATATGTATGTAGTATATATATATATATATATATATATATATATATATATATATATATATATATATATATATATATATATAATATATGAGAGAGAAGGGAAGGTGATGGAAGGTGGGGGAGAGGGTGAGTGGAGATTTTTTTTTACTTCTGTGTTCGTATCCACTTCTGGATAATGGAGTTTTTGTCTCTTGGTACAAGGACAAGTGTCGTTATTCTTTATGATTAGTGATTCATGATACCCTTATAAATTATGGCACTGGGTGTAATACACTATAGCAAAATCTCGTTCTGATACGAGTGATTGTTACAGAAATATTGCAAAAAAACGTGCTTGCACTGTCTCTGAAACCTATAGTAGGTATGCTGCTTGATTGTCAATCAAGTTTTTTATAATCAAGCATTTTTTACAAGATAGCTATTGTATAAATTTGTATTTTTCTCAATCAAAACATATGCTCCTCAATGCTAACTTTCCTCTTTTAACGACTTTCTGGTCATTGCAAATTCGGCCCCATTAATTCCTTATGGTGCGAAAACAGACAAGAGGCCCAGGGAGAGAAAGCGATTGCGTCACACTACGGCGGTAATCTGGAAGTAAAACATCTTCGTATATCCAAAAAGTAAATAATTAAGATATATATGCGCACTATGATTACGTATAACAATTACATGAATAGCTGATAACAATCTGCATGAATAAAACTGGTAAACTGTTCTGCGAGAAGTTGAGTATAGCAATTAATTTACAATAGGTACGAAAGTCAAAATCGTCGATATCATAATACAGGACTTAAAAAAAATGTTCTAATTTCAAAAAATAATTACTTAAATTTAAATCAGGAATCGAGTTTCTTTTTCAATAACAAACATTTTCCAATTAATCGTCATAAATATGTAAAATATTGATGTTTTACTATTATTCAAATAATTATCTAGTGCACGCTTGCGTCGTCGTCTTCTACCAAAACATAGTTTCCTTAAAAACGTTGTGGCCAGGACCATTTTCCAATTGTTGTGATGAAAGTGCCCCAGCGTCTATGGGTACAAGTGGTGTGCGGATTTATAATAGGAAATGGGAAGTTTGTTGACACAAGCAACTCCGCAAACATTGGTTCCCTGATGCTAGTCACCCCACAAGGTCCTGCTCTCCTATTGGTCAGCATCTACCCCTTGTGCTTTAAGTATTCTATTGGTAAAAGGTTGCTGTAAATTGAAAAACTTATTCATGCAATACATTAATAAAGAAAACATTAGGTAAAGATATGAATAAGAATAGAAATGAATGTTATATTACTGTTTGGTAGTTTCAGTAGTTGAAGAGAGATAATGAAAATTTATGGCTTATGTGTAAAAAGTGATTCTTGGCGATCGTTCGATACTCGTAAGTGCTGGATGTAAACAGACGTTTGGAAGCTTTTTTTTGTTGTTTATTATAGTTAATGGTTACTTAATAATTATTTGAAATGAGTACATGCAATACATTTAATAAAAAAAATTGTGAATTAGATATCATAAAATATAAAATAAATCAGACTGCCAACAAATACGTATTTTTTTATTTTAGAACTTCTTCTTCTGTTTTATTATTACGTTACGTATACTCATGTTTCATTATAGCTGTCCAGTAACTCGGTATCTTCATTGGTAAAGGTAGAGAATAAAGAATAGAAATAAATGGTTATTATACTGTTTGGTGGTTTCATTAGTTGAAGAGAGATACTAATGACAATTTTTTTTTTATGGCACTTACTGTGCTAGGAAAAATGATCGCTTGGCGCTCGTTCGATACTCTAAGATGGGTAAGAGCTGGATGTAAACAATCGATCGGAAGTTTGTTGTTTGTTTGTGTATTATAGTTAATGATTAATTAATAATTATTTTGAAATGAGTACATACTGATTATTTATACATTTTATTGGCATATTCTAAGCTTTTAGCTCTTAGGTTTAGATGTCAGAATCATAGACTAGGCTACAGTAGCAACCGCTAACATAGGCTAGGCTTATTGCTAAGGGACATACTATGCTAAAGTCCTAATATATGCAGTAAAAATGGGGTTGGAACATTACATGCAGTTGAATATTACTCAAGTATGTACAGTATTTTGCCTTTTTGGAGTCCTATTTCTTCCGTCGTAACCCTAGAACATGTGTTTTAGGCCTGGAAATATAATTTACTGGGGGTGTTTTTGGAGGGCTTGGAACGGATTAGCCAGTTTACATGTAAAATGTGTTCCAAGTTACAAAAACTCATAATACGAAGGCCGTCTCGGAACGGATTAATTTCGTATCTCGAGGTACCACTGTATATATTATATTAATATATATATATATATATATATATATATATATATATATATATATATATATATACACAAATAGGTGCTCTAAAAACTTGATTCCACAGTTTTGTGTAAGTCTTATCCCCAGTTTGGAGGGTACACACATGTACCAATTGGCAACAGCATTGGCTGGGTTTTGAGTAAACTTTTGTTTTCTTATGTTTTCATTCTTATTTACTTTTGCTATTTAGATTGATATTTCTTCTTCATATTCCCCCTGGTTTTAATTTTTATAATATGTGTATGTATTGATGTTTTAATGTGCCTTTTGGAAGATGGTTTGTTAATCATTGCAGCCTTAAAAATGCAAAGAAAGCATCTGTTGTGAAACGTTTGCATAATATACTTGCAGGAACAATGCTGCCTTATCCCTTCGTCTTCAAGATTGCATCCTGAGTAGAGAGTCACGCTAATTGGATATTGGCAAATTTTATTACCTGAAGGGATGTTTGAAGTTAGAGGAACCAACTCTTAATTAAATATATCCTTGTCACAAATGAAAACTACCGAGATGCCATTGACATGCTGAAGAAAACTTACGCTGATCCAGCAAAAATAACCTCTGCTTTAATATGTCAAGTAGCAGGCATGCCAAAACCTTCTGCAATATGTTAGAGGCATACAAAGAAACAAACCTGATCCAGAATTTCAGATCACTGTACCTGGATACTTGGTCCTTTGGTTTTCCAAACCATCTAAAAAGTGGGATGACCTATTGCCACCAGAACTTCAGGAACATTGATCAAAGATCAAAGGCCTTGAGAACATGACCACAAAATCCCAAAAATCCCATGCTTCCCAGCCAACAGTAACACTACTATTCTCTTCATTTATTCTGTGATTATAGTGAAAAGGCCAATTGGGCTGTAGCCTATTTGATGGGCCAACACACCAGTGCAAACCTGGTTTCTCCAAAGCAAGAGTTGCCCCATGGGAGTAGTGCCATCTGTTAACCTCATGTGGTAACACTGTAGGCATTACTAAAGGTTCTTTGCTGATGCCTTTGGCCCCTAGCTGTCCAATCATTTTCATTATTTTTATTGTACCTCCTTTCATATTCTGTTTCCTCTCATCTTACTTTCCAACCTCTCCTAACAATTGATTCATAGTGCAACTGTGAGATTTTCCTCCTGTTACACATTTCGAACCTTATACGTACACAGTCATTTTATATAAGTAACTTAACAAGTAATACTTAGCTAATGATTAGCCTCGCACGGCATCCTAAAATTAAAAACATTCGCACACAAGTAACTGTTCCAATGCGTTGGTGACAGGTCCACCCACTGCAGTGAGAACTTGCGAGTGACGTTAGCCGATAGCGTCATTCTTCTTTATGCCATGCAACCAATAAGACATTGTCTAATGCTTCTCAAGTTCATGTTCACCGCTCTCTCGTTGCTCTGAAGTCGGTGATGTACTCGCTTTAGTTGGTTCTTTCTTTCTGCGTCTTATGGATGATTTTGGTAGCCATCATTAATTTTGTTCTCTTCTCTTAGATTAGAGTATCACATGTGTCTTTCTGTAGTACTTCAGTCTTCGCTATTGCAGCAAAGGCAGCAAGATTAGACTAGAGAAAGTGAACCAAGTGCAGAGGTCATATGTACAAGAGAGCATACATGTGATGAGTGTAAGGAGTGGGATGAGAGTAGGTGGAAGTTTTTAGAGTCCCACCTTAATAGGTCTGAGAAAAATAGGATTAGGAAGGCGGCCGCTAGAGCCGAAAGTAGGGACTCTTCCCCTAGGCCTAAGACAGACTCCAGTCTGCCTCTTCCTTTTACTCCTGGAAATCATCTTTCTCCCATCGTCAGCCCTCTGTCTCTCCCTCCTCCCACTCCAGTGCTCAGCTCCCATGCTTCTGAACCTGATGCGAGTTTTGGGAGCGGTGGGCTTGCTGAGGAGCAGAGCCATGGATCGTTAGAGTATTAAAGGAGGCTACTGCATTCCTTTCTCGGAGACCCCTCCTTTAGTCTCGTCACCTATCGCATTGATGGCGTACTCGAAAGGATCAGAAAAACATTCTGCCTTTGCGAAGGAAGTGTCATCCCTTCTTCGGAAACAGGCTATAGAAGAGGTAATAGAAGTCCATTACCTGGGATTTTACAATCGCCAAAACATCAGGGGACTGGAGACTGGTACTAGACATTAAGATTCAAAACAAATCTAAAAGCATTGTGAATTCTAATCGGCTCCATGTAGACTTGGTAATTCCCAGAAAATTCCCACAAAATGCCATCCAGAGTTAAATGCCTAGGCAGGTTACTGGATAAGAGTGGACTTTTAAGATGCAATGGAAGACCACAAAATGCTGATCACCTCCCATATAGCAGTCAATTTCCTCTGCTTTTACCTCCAAATTCCCTGTTGACTGACTTATAGTCATTCATGCACATGTAAAAGTTCTTCATGCAGGTGTACAAGACACAATTTGCAAAGTGAGAGAATACAGGATACCAAGATTTAGACAGTGTGTCTAGAAGATGAAATTGAAGTGCCAACAATGTAACGATCTGGATGTCCCCAGCCTTATGTAGACCACCTGTTGTATTCACGTGCTCCTCAACATGAGCTTGTCACCTGGAAGTTGTAAAAGACTTAACCAGTGCTTCCTTTCTAAATGCCTTCCAGAGGTTCAGGTGACAAAGATCTAGCCATCGTCAAATGATTTCTGACAATCCAACTAACTTCAAGACTTGCTTTTCATTGATTCAGTCTTTATATGATGACAATTACATACAGTTCACATTGAATAAAGAACAGTGTTAATGGGCAATCACTTCTTGGGCACCCCATCAAGGAGGCTTCTATGAAAGGATGGTCAAATTGGCCCTGAAGAAATCTACGTATTTTCATGAAGAGGATTAATTTTATGAAGTTAATACCATTGTCACTAAGATAAATCATTACATTAACAATAAACCTCTTACCTATATGGATGCTATATCTCCAGATATCGTTGATCCTTACCCCTTCTCACCTGTTGTAAGGCTACCGGTTTAACTCTACCTACTACCATAGACCAGGAGTATCTGAATGACCCAGATTTTGAGCTTGACCACAAACGATGCAATGAGAGATTCAAGTTCATATCTCGGGTAATCATGCATTCCAAGAACAGCGGGAGAAAGAATACCTAAAGTAGTCCCTAAGAGATATACTGTATCAGTGGTGATCCATGCCAACCTTTCCAAACTAAGATTAAAGTAGGAGATGTGGGGTTAGTACATAATGACACCCCTTGCTGCATGTGGAAATTGGCAAGGGTCTGATGGACTGGTCAGAGACATGAAGTTACAGAGCAGCAACAGAGAGACAACTAGGTCAATTAACAAACTATCCCATAGAGGTCTCTAAGCCAGAAGATGTGTATACCGTAGATGCTGTGGAACAAAATTTGGAAGTAACCAATCTGAAAGCTATCAAGCAGAAGAAATGAGACCAAATAGCAGAGTTCATGTGCAATTACTTAAAAAAAACTTTTATTACTTTACCAATACCATTAGATTAATTCAATAAGTAGAGATATTAGGTATTCTTTCAAATCAGTAAAGAAATTAATTTAGTGGGTCTAGGCTGACAGCATGTTTTTTGGGGCTACAGTAAATTCAGACAGCATGGTAGACTTTCATCCCTACATGCATTAACTTCGACTTCAAAGTATATTTGTTAGTGTAGTATAAACTTGATAATACGTATGCTCTCTCCTTTTTTCTTGTTTTACCTATCTTAACCCCCATATCCTTTCCTAATCCTTATCTGTCAGGATACAACTAAAGAATTGAAGTGGCCATTTGTTCATTTTGTCATTGGAACGGATGTTGGTAAGTAGCATGAATTTGATCAAAGTACAACTTTATTTCCAGGAACAGATGTAGAGGTCATTGGTTTACTAACCTAATAGATAGGATTTGTTACAGTTTAGGTGTAAATTATGACTGTGATTAAATTAGGCTACCTTTAATGCAGGTGTTTAAATTAGGCTAACTTTAATGCGGGCTGAAGTCCAATTCCTAGATTAGGTCACCGTTGTCTTGGTCAGGCGACTTACTTAATAGTTCAATAGGAAGCAGTTTCGTCGATTAACGTTTGACTGACTTGGTTTAAAGACTTTACTGTTTTCCTTACTTTATTTACTTGTAGAGGTGTTTACTTAATTAGGCTGTTGTAATATTGGAGCTTATGAAAATTAACTTCTTAGATTTAGACTGAAAAATTTTACATAGATTTACGTAATTCCATGGGTATTAGAATATTAGCCAATTAGGCATGCTTGCTTGTTTACCTTCAATTTTGGTGGAGTACTTAGTTTGCCTTAACTTTACCTTAATCTAGTCAAAACTTACTTAATGAATGAATTCCTTGGCCTAACTGAACTTGCATGGCCTTCGTTTAACCTGATAAATGCCTCAGTATCATTTTACAATAGTAGTCCAGTGTTGCAGCTATTGTGACAAAAATGCTATTCTTCAGAATCTAATAGGTATATAACTTTACCAATGCCTTTGTAATTACTTTGTGCATATACATATCAGCAAAATATTTTTTCCCTAATTCTCCTTATTTTGTTATAAACCATCAAAGTTACTTATATTACGTGACGTTGCATTTTGCCCGACGAGTGTGAGGTAGTAACCACAAGTAGCGGGTATGTCAGTTGCCACTCATGGTGTGGGGAGGTAGTTGGGTGAAACAGGTTGTTGCTGGGCCTGATAGAGATAGCATATTTTCATTTACTACACCCCCTTGGTTACGTTGTGATGCTGTAGCCTATTTTTGACAAGTAACCATTAATTACAACTTATTATATTGTATATCGGAGAGTGTAATGATAATGAAAATACTTTTAATTTTGTAAGAGCATCCATATAATACGTTCTGTACTAGAACCACAACCACTACCTATCGCAAGAATATACAAAAAGATATAGTAAATTCTTGTGTGTGTGTGAGAGAGAGAAACAAGAACACAGAAAACAAAATTCATTGGTATCAAAATTACCCTTTATTTTAAATAACCACTCATCAGATGCTCAACAGAAAAACATTCAGGAGTGTTGCCATAATTTACACAGGCAACCGCATGTTGACATAGGTTTTTGGAGTTGCCACGTCTATTATTTTCCTAACTGAGTAGGATATTATGTTGTGATATTGTGTATGTGTGTTTGCATATGCTGTTATATGTATATGATTTTTTTTACTGTGCATATTTCTAATATATTAAAAAAACGTTAAATTTGGTCGGTGGGAATTTTTTTTATTATACATAAATATCATGACTAAAATAAACGTTCTATACATTCAAAATTTTACCAGACAAATAGTTATATCATGGAAAAATAATGCAAGTTAAGTAATGTTATGAGGAAATTTTTTGAGAAGAGATAGAAAATGGCATTCTGAAGAGGCTTATAGCAGTTCCCCCTACAGCCACTCAGAGGCTTGCAGCAGTTCTTGAGTGAATTAAGTTCGAGTCCCTTGTAGGCTGAAAGAATTTACCTAAAATGTGCTTTTACTTGAATGTATTTACGATTTACAAAGCAATTTATGAATCCTGTGGTCTTTCTGGCACAAGTCTGAAAACACGTTATGTGCAGCAAAAAGAATTGTACTGAACTCCCCCCTTCTTTACTATTTACCTTATTACCAAAGAATATTCTACTGGAGAGAGAGAGAGAGAGAGAGAGAGAGAGAGAGAGAGAGAGAGAGAGAGAGAGAGAGAGACCTTTACCTTACAAGACCTTACATCTTGTTCGGGTTGCCCCAGGTCCCTCAGTGTGAGGCACCTCTAATGTCTACCAGAGAGTTGCTAGTACATCTTCCGATATATTTTGCATCTTCCAATCTTGGATGGTCTGGGATGCAGTTTAGATATTTGTCGAGCTTATTCTTAAACACATCTACGCTCACTCCTGATATATTCCTCAGATGAGCTGGCAACGCATTGAATAGACGCTTGCATTATCGATGCTGGTGCGTAGTGGATTAATGTCCTGTGTGCTTTCCTTATTTTTTTGTTTTTTCCTGGTATAGTTTTGGGCACTATTAATCTACCTCTGCTTGCTCTTTCTGATATTTTTAGTCCATGATATTTTCTGCTATCCTTCTATCCTGTTTCATGCCTGAATTATCATGTAGCGTTCTCTTCTCCTTTCTAGACTATATAATTTTTAAGAATTGTAGTCTTTCCCAGTAGTCTAGGTCCTTAACTTCTTCTATTCTAGCTGTAAAGGACCTTTGTACACTCTCTATTTGTGCAATATCCTTTTGATAGTGTGGGTACCATATCATATTGCAATATTCAAGTGGACTACGAACATATGTTTTATAAGCATAATCATGTGTTCAGCTTTTCTTGTTTTGAAGTGCCGTAACAACATTCCCATTTTTGCTTTACATTTTGCCAACAGAGTTGCTATTTGATCATTGCATAACATGTTCCTATTCATCATCACACCAAGGTCTTTAACTGCTTCCTTATTTGTGATGGTCTCTTTATTAGGTCCCTTATATGCATATAGCTTTCTTTCTCTGTCTCCATAATTTATTGATTCAAATTTATCAGAGTTAAATACCATCCTATTTACCTATGCCAATCATATACTTTGTTAAGGTCTCTTTGTAGAGCGTTCCTATCTTCATCACAAGTAATTTTCTCTACTTATTCTTGTGTCATCTGCGAAACTACTCACTACCGAATCCTTCACATTATTGTCTATGTCTTCAATCATAATAACAAACAGTATTGCAGCTAACACCGTACCTTGCGGCACACCGGATATTACCTTGACTTCATCCGATTTCTCGTCGTTTGCAATAACTATCTGTTTTCTGTTGTGTAAAAATTCTTTTAACCATCTTCCTACTTTATCCACGATATTGTGTTTTCTAATTTTCTTCGCTAATATATTATGGTCTACTTTATCAAAAGCTTTTGCAAAGTCTAAATAAACCACATCTGTTTCATTTCCGCTTTTCATATTTTTGAATATGTTCTCACGGTGGACTAACAGTTGGGTTTGTGTACTTTTTCCGGTACGAAACCATGTTGTCCTTTATTAAACAAATTATTTTTTATTTAAATGTTTCATAATATTTTTCTTCATTACCCTTTCATACACTTTCATAATATGTGATGTTAGACTCACAGGCCTATAATTACTTGCCTCTAGTCTTGATCCACTTTTGAAAGTAGGGGTAATATATGCTAATTTGTGCTCATCATAAATCTTGTTGACCTGTATCTACACTTTGTCTTAATAATATTGCAAGTGGCTTTGCGATAGAATGAACTACTTCTTTAACAAAATAGCAGGAATTCATCAGGCCCTGCAGCAGCTCCATTTTTAATTTCATTAATAGCCTGCACAATATCAGTTCATTAATATCTATGTCAGCTAAATATTCACTTTTCATTTTCCCTTATCTTATTCTATATAATTATCTTCATTATCTATTCTAGGGGTGAATTCTCTCTTATATCGTTCTGCCAGTATGTTGCAAATTTCCTTTTTTTCATTCGTTATCTCCCTTCAATTCTCAGAGGGCCTTTTCTATTCTTCTTTTTATTCATCTTCTTCGCATATGAGTATAATAGCTTGGGGTTTTGCTTGATATTTAATAGGGTTTTTTCTTCCAAGTCCCGTTTTTCATTTTCTTTTGATTGTATAATCTTTGTTCTGCATTTTCTATCTTACTTTTTAGTTCTATAACTTTCCATGCATTTTTTCTTTTGCAAGACCTTTTTTCCACTTTCTGATTTTCTGGAACAAGATCCTTCGTCCTCTTGGTATTGCATGAATGATGTTTTTACTTTTCTTCTTCGGTATATATTTTTCCACTATTTTCTCCAATAATTTTATATAATATCTCCGTATTTACCCTTATGTCATCACTTACGAAAATGTTATCCCAATCTTTGTTTAATTCTTCATTAATTTCTGACCATTTTATATTTTACTGTAGAGTTGTATTTTCCATATCCTTCCCACTTTTTCATTTCTTGCTTATCTCTATTTTCACTTGCTTTGGAATGAACTGTTAATTCTATGACATTATGGTCTGAAATATTCGCATTATAAACTATTATTTCTTTAACATAAATTCATCTCGTTCACAAATACTAGGTTCTAAAGTATTTTCCTTTCTTGTTGGCAGGTGATTTATTTGTTGAATGTTGTATTCTAGTAGCATATCTAATAGCTTTTCAAATTGCCTCTTATCTTCTGCACTACTATTACTCTCTTTTTTATATGTATAAGTACAACCACAATCTCCTATTCGTTCTTTCCATTCTACGAAAGGAAAGTTGAAGTCACCAGATAGGAGAATAGTCCAGTCCTTGTGATTTCTACATATATCATCCAATTTTTCAATTATTAAGTCAAACTCTTTAGTATTAGGAGGTCTATATATTACTATGTTCATCAATTTTTCAGATTCAAATTCTACCGCTATTAGTTCACATTCTGAGTTACTATATTTCTCATATATTTTTCCTTGTTTTTTGTCTTTCCCATATATTGCGGTTCCCCCTTGATTCCTATTTTTCTATCTGATCTATAAGTTTGGAACCCTTTTATTTGATCATCATTCCCCAGTCTCTTGGGAATACCAGGTTTTCACTTATATTCATTATATCTATTTTCTTTTCATTTTGGGTTAGTTCTTCTAAGTACTCTATTTTTCTTTTTGAGTTACTCGTAACTAAACCCTGCGCATTCATCACTATGATGGTTTGCGTGTTTTCTCCTTCATTTAATACTGGTAGTAATAAGGATTTTCCCATGTCTCTTTCCTGTTCTGGTATGTTGTTCTTTTTTTCATTTCCGAAAATTCTGACATTGAAAAGAAAAAATCCAACTTTTCCATAATATTTGATCTTCCTTCATCATAATTATTCATTTTGTGTCTGAATCTGCAATTTTCTCCGTTTCTGCAATATCCTCGTTGCATAATAAATACAGTTATTATCTCTTGAGTAGAATTTCGGAGCTGATGCTTTGAAATTTTTTGCTGACACCTCTGCATATCTCATTGGTGGTTTGCTTTTCTCTTTTACCTGATATTCTTGATTTCTCTCTTTATTTGTTTCTTTCTTATTTTGGATTTTATTACTTGGTTGGTTATTTATTTGATTATGATTCATGGCTACAGGGTGCATATATTGCATTTTTTGTCGAACTTACATCCTTTTCCTTCTTTTAGGTTTTTTACATATTTTTTGGATGCAGATCTCTGCAATCATCCCCATATCCATCTAAGTATGCACATTTACCATATATTTCATAGTTTTTGACATATCTTAGGATGTTTGTAGTAACATCTTTCTCCAAATCTGCAATTCCCTCTTTTCAAAAAGGTTGCAGATTTTGTCTCTTTCTTGTCTATTTTTTTCCTCTTTCCCGTCATTGTATAGATCTGGGTAGAGCCTCTTCGGGATTTGCTTTTCTGTTGTCATATCGTAATTTATTTCTTCGTAGGTATGCTGCTTTATTGCCTCATATGTAGTATCAATGAGTATCTCTGCATCCATACTTTTATCTTGTTCTTTGTTTTCCTTATTTTTTTCTGTCATTTCATTTTTGTTTACTTCTCTTCCGTTTTCCTCTTCTTCTTTTTCTTCTTCTTCTTCCTATTCCTCTTCTTCTTCATCCTCAACTATTTGTACATTCATCTTGATTTAATAACATTGTCTATCCAATGATAGACATGTTGAACAAAAAATTCTTGTATCTTTTCTCAAATCTTGTCATTACCTCAGCACACTGTGGATGGGTCGGAATGTTGCATGCACACATTTTCTGATTAGGTTTTGTGGATTGACTATGCTATACCAAACCTTACACAGTTTGCATGCTTTTGGCATTCTTTTTTCCTAATGCATCAATTAGGATATTCACAAGATTCACCTTATTCATTTTCTTTGTCGAATATGTTGGTTTTATGTATATTTTCTTTATGAGTCTCTTGACCACTTGGATTTTATTTGGAACTTCTTCAATTATTTTCAAGATGTTTTCATTAGATTTGTTCCAGTTTGAAGGCATTATATCCTTCTAATATATCTATGAATGCTTTTGTATCTTTTTGGTTAGGACTGTTGCTGATTTCATAGATGAGAAATGCCAGTTCCCTTCCTGCTACCTCATCGTATTGCGAATCTGCTAAACACGCTAAATTACGCCACCTTCCCGCAGTTGGAACTACTGCCATCTTGTTCTGATTTATAGTATTACACTTGATAAACTAACTTAGAAGACGCTTTATCCTACTATTTTCACACTAATCTTATCACCGATAGTTCACGAAACACTTCTAGATATTCTCAAATTCTAGTCGTATGTTTAAACTTGTGATATCTGTTGATTATCTGACTTCACGCGGGTACGACTCACCAAGCAAGATGGCTACTTACGAGAGAGAGAGAGAGAGAAGAGAGAGAGAGAGAGAGAGAGAGAGAGAGAGAATAATACATATATATATAATGTAATTATATATGATATACTATATATCATATAATATAATAGATATACATGTAGCATGTATATTGGAGGTGAAGAGGGCATTGTGGCAATTGTACTATATAAAATGTATATGTAATTTT
Organism: Macrobrachium nipponense; assembly: GCF_015104395.2. Classification (NCBI taxonomy): domain Eukaryota; kingdom Metazoa; phylum Arthropoda; class Malacostraca; order Decapoda; family Palaemonidae; genus Macrobrachium; species Macrobrachium nipponense. The sequence goes on from NC_061106.1 coordinate 17,851,240, forward strand.
AATAGCCTCAAGGGCTCATATATATATATTTATATAGATTGGAATGACAAAAAAGCATTATTTTCTTGTTTTTTTATTCTCTAATGACGTATACATACAATGTGTAATGATTTTGACAAAATTAACTAAAACAGTAACAAATAACAATCAAGAAATGCATCTTTTGTTTATTAAGAAATATATCGTTTTTATACTAAAATTATAAACACTACTTGTCTAAAAATAAAGACTCCTTTTTCTACAAATTTCAAATAGTATTCCATGTACAACATTCTGGTTAAAAAAATATGAAGATAATTTTTTGTAGTGTATGTAGCTATTGCAAGTACAATACAGTATAATTCAATATTACTTGAGATACCAATTGAATCACAGTTATGAGAAACATTCAGTCATTGGTCAAGAGTTTCATGGGCATTTTCACCCTTTTTTTTTTTCCAGAAAGCCGAGAAAATAAAAGAAATAAGCACCTTTCTGTGAAACAAGAATTGATCTTGACCAGTCATAGTCAACATCATTAATTGTATCATAAGGGTCCCAAAGAAAGATTGATTTCCAGTATTTAAAGGATGAGTGGACCGGCAACTTGGGCAATCTGAACTTTGCTGATGCTTCTTATAGGGATTCATCTGTTATCTATTACTACATCCTGATTCTAAAGTGAGATGGAAATATCACATTTACTAACAATAAAGGGAATTAATAACAAGTATAAGAAGGCTGTTGAAAATCGATTAAGATTCCTTTTCATCATTGTAAGACCATAGCCAAAGTTTATGATTTTACTTTACCTTAAGTTTATGATTTTACTGTACCTTAAGATTATGTCTTGTTCAAATGAGATGTCAGTCTAACTTAAGTCAATTACAATATTTTTAATTATTTGATCAATATTATGCAGACTTACAGTTTATGTGGGGAGACAGAGCTCTTGAATTCTACTGCTAACAAGTGACATGATAGTTAAAAGACATGTAACACCTATCTTATTAAATGAGTCTCTTGTCTCGCTTTTTGATATTGTTCTTTCACTGGTTTGAATGCATATAATGTTCATAAGGTAGTTTAATAAGGCCACCGAGTCACATTATAGACTCGTAGGACTTGCCTATTAGAAACAATTACAACAGATGTAAGAGAATGGGATAGTTGTATAGGGAGATTGATTGATTGATGTTGCTGGATGGGAAGACACCAATAGGGATAGATTCATATTAAAATTGCTAGAGCAAAGCGGCTAGGAAATTTAATCAGTCTTTTGTATTGTCCAAGGGGTGCCATGAAAGTTACTGCTTTTTGAGAGTTCCAATATTCAATTATCAACCGAGTTTCAAAATGTGAAACAGTGTTATTATTAAACTAGTACTTGAAAAATAATAATAATAATAATACTATTGATAATAATAGTAATAATAAGGCAGTCCCTGGTTATCGGCGCTCCAGTTTTTCGGCACTTGTCTAGCGAGGACAATAAATTTAGCGCTGATCTCAAGGTATTGGCGCTATTACAGCCGATATTTCGGTTATCACACTGGCGGGAACGGAACCCCTGCCAATACTTCAAGTTTACTAAATGCTGAGGATTATTAAAATATTTTAACTAAGCTATAGCTAAATCACTAGTGACAGAATGACATCAATTAAGTTGCTAACTGCAACCTAAAGCATGAAAGAAAAACAGGATTAATACTTATCTGAGATCATAACTGTTGCTATTACTGTTCAATATAAACCTTGTAACTAGCATAATATTACTCTGATTCAGTCCACTTTTAAAAAACACAATTAAAAACCAAGTATTATAAAAAGTGTGAACTATGCTTAATGCAGTATTCATCTTCATATAGATTCTCCATTTTATAACATTGGCCGCTCATTAGTTTTTTCACACTACTAAAAAATGCAGCACTTTTCAATATTACCACACATGTGGAAGACCTTTTTCATAATTTACTAATGATAAACGTAATGCAATTTTGTGATAGCAGTACTTTTTTTTTTTTAACCAAAGTTCATGTTACATAAAATAAAATAGCAACTATTTTTTTTATAATTGGTCAATTATGATTTACATATCATAACATTGTGCAGTACATATACAAAACAGGCAACTCTCCCAGTTTTTTGTGCATAAATATCAATGAGGCAACAACCATTCAGACTGTTAATAAGTAAAAAATATATATGTATGTATATCTGAAGTTACTGATTTAATAATAGACAAGGAATGACATTGAAAACCTGTTTTTAATTAAGTACATACATTCTCTTGTCTCTTTATCAATACTATATGTATGTATGTATACTGTACACTGGTTTGGTTAAACTATTAAATATAATAATAATAATAATAATTAATAATAATAATAATAATATGTAATATAATAATAATAATAATAATAATAATAATAATAATTACTTGTTTTCAAAATGAACTAGTCTCATTTCAGAAATGAACATGTTTTATGAGTAGCAGAAAATGATAATAGGCAAATGTGATAAGCTTTGGAAAATAGTTGTGTAAAAGCTGCAGGTAAATAAAGATGCAATTCCCAACAATAACCTATGTTACCAAGTGGAAAAAATTGATGTGCAATTCTTATTTATAAAGAGCAAAGTCATATACGTACTAGTGACATGTGCTTACTCTTGCTGACACTATATACTATGATTTTGGATACACCAGCATACCTCATAAATTTAAGTGTTTAAAAATTAATACTGATTAATGTTCATATAAGAAGTAAATAGACTGGTTCTTTTGACATAATTGGAAGCTGCTAAATGCAGATGAGATATGATAAATAACTTTATCTGGTTTATGATATATCACGGCCAAAAGTCATCACAGTAAACTTGGAAGATACTTAGTCATGAGAGGCATAAATTGGTTACAAAAAATGCCCTCTGCTGACATGTTTGTGTATAGTACTACAGTACGGGCACTTTTACAAAGGTGATAAGTAGACAGACTTTGAAAGATTGCTGTTGATAGCTGAGCATTTATCTCCAGTATTTCAACAAAGTTTACTTTGATAAGACAAGGAGGAAACAGTTAATCAGTACATGAGACAATTCTAGTACTGTAAGAATAAATGATTCTCATACTCACAAATTAGCTTGAAAATCTCCTTGAATAAGAAACAAGATAGTATATGGTTTCTTCCAAGGTTTTATAACAAAGAGTTGTAATAAAGACAGTCGAGTAATCATGGTAAAATTATATTCACAATATATCAATCATTACTTGCACACTTAACACAAAGCTGCAATAACAATAACACATTTAACACAAAGCTGCAATAACAATAACAATACTGTGCTAAATTCTATACCCATTAATACAGAATTACGAAATACACAACCACTGAACAAGACAATTACTTGGCTGAATAACTGGGATTACTGATTCATGCTTTAGTGCCATGAATGTCTACTAGATGGTCAAACATTTAAGACAGTATTCACGGGTTACAAACACCTTGACAATTTAGTAATACTTGAATGATTGTAACTATTAAGACACTATTTATTAAGATTTTTAATATCAATCACTATCTAATTGTAATTGTTTCCCAGAAATTAAATACTCACTTGTTGCAAGTGTGAGTAACTTAATTCCTCATCTTAGCTCTGACTGAAAAATCAGGTGGAGTCTGGTTTCTTGGAGTGCTTGTGAACGGCGTCAACAAAAGCTGCCAAATTTTCTGGGTCCATATCAGGGTACATTCCATGGCCCAAGTTAGCTATGTAGCGGTTACGGCCAAATTTCTCAATCATTTCTTTTACGGCATTGCTGATGAATTTCTGTAATGAAAGAAAAAAAAATGTTGTATCATAATAAAGAACACATCTGCCTGAATATATAACAGTGGAAAAATTCAAAGAACTACTTCTTCTGCTAACCAGTTTCAAATTACAAACCCAAGCAAAGAGGAAACTATATTCTTGCTAAATACATTACATGTTACAAACAAGAGACTAATATAAAAAGTGATGAAAGAAGGAAGCAGGTTCAAATACACAAAGTAAATACATAATGTACACCTAATATACTGGTTAGGATTGAAACTCAAAACCAAAGGATATTTCTATTTGTAATAAAATCATAAGCTAGAATTTCTGCAAAGGATAAGAAATATGTTATTGTCATGATACAATAAAGTTTGTTCATACTTACTGGCAGATATATATATATACCTGGCAGATATATATATAGCTGTATTCTCCGACGTCCGACAGAATTTCAAAACTCCCGGCACACGCAGTGCGGCCAGTGTGGTTAGTACCCATTCCTGCCGCTGGGAGGCGGATATCAGGAACCATTCCCATTTTCTATTCAGATTTTTCATACCACTGTCCCCTGAGGGGAGGTGGGTGGGTACTTTAATTAAATATATCTGCCAGGTAAGTATGAACAAACTTTAATTGTATCATGACAATAACATTTTGTTCATGAAACTTACCTGTCAGATATATATATAGCTGAATCCCACCATTGGAGGTGGGAAGGGACAGAATAGAAGGATTTTGGAAACACATTAAGTGCAGATGATTGACATCTTGGTTCCTTACCTATTAGCATAGCTGACTTCTTGATTACTATCACCGAAGCCTGCTTTTGCTTTACTAGAGTTGCCAACAAGGTAGTTGGTGCGCTCTAGATGATCTGTCAACGGGAGCGTGACCACAATGTGACTAGACCATATTGACCATACTGTGAGGGCAACGAAGCTAAAAACCACCACCTGACCTAACCTATCGAAGTTAGTCCCATAACTTCTAGGCTAAAGAAAGGGAAAGTGCCTCAAGCAACCAACCCTTCAACCATAAACCAACACCAAAATTAAAAGCACACCACTATCCCTTTTCTATAGGATAGGATTCGTGCTGCTCCCTGCCCCCAACAACATTTCTGCGGATATGTATGGTCCTAGCGACTCGCAGTTCTCATATGCCGTCTTCACATCCCGCAGGTAATGTGAAGCAAACAGAGTTGCTTCGCCAAAAAGTAGCACTAATGATATCGTTAAGTGCCATATCTTTTGAAATGGCCATTGAAGTTGCACAGCTCTCACTTCATGGGCTTTTATTTTCAAAAGTTTCAGATCACCATCCGGGCAGGACGCAGGCCTCCCTGATGGTGCTTCGTAAAAAGAATGCCAGTGCATTCTTCGACATAGGAAAGTCGGGTCTCTTAACAGAGCACCATAGATTTTCAGAAGGACCCCCGACAATCTTTGGTCTTTTGCAAATAAAATTTGAGAGCCCTGACAGGGCACAGGACTCTCTGGCTCTTGTCCGATGAACTCTGCTAACCCCTTGATTTCAAAGGTTTTTGGCCAGGGGTTAGATGGGTTCTCATTCTTAGCTAAGAAATTAGGATTCAAGGAGCACACTGCACTGTGTCCTCTGAAACCCACATATTTACTAAGTTGCATGAATTTCACTAACCCTTTTTGCTGTGGCAAGAGCAGTTAGGAAAATCGCCTTTCTAGTAGTGTCTTTCAACGAGGCAGCATGCAGAGGTTCAAAGGGAGCCGACATCAAGAACCTTAGAACTACATCAAGGTTCCATGATGGGACCTTCGGTTGCAGTACTTTAGTTGTCTCAAACAATCTCAAAAGATCGTGAAGGTCTTTATCATTTGTCAGGTCTAACCCTCTGTGACGGAAGACAGCTGACAGCATACTCTTGTATCCTTTTATTGTGGGCACTGCCAGTCTGTCCACATTTCTCAAATGCAGTTGAAACTCAGCGATTTGGTTCACAGAGGTCGTGGAGGAGGAAATACCTTTCTTCCTACACCATCTCCTGAAGACAGCCCACTTCGACTGATAAACTGCTCGAGAGGAAGCTCTTCTCGCATTGGCAATAGCCTCTGCCACTGGTCTTGAAAAACCTCTCGCTCTGGCCAACTTCTTGATAGTCTGAACGCAGTCAGACTCAGAGCGGAGAGGTTTCCGTGGTACCTCTCGAAGTGGGGCTGTTTGAGAAGATCTACTCTCTCTGGCAGGGTTCTCGGGAAGTCTACCAGAAGAGACATGACCTCCGTGAACCAATCGCTTGAGGGCCAAAAGGGGGCGATCAGAGTCATTCTCGCTCCTGGCGACGCCGCAAACTTCCTTGTTACCTCTCCTAAGAGTTTGAACGGGGGAAAGGACGTTAAAACCTTCATCCCACCATCCAGTCCCATAGTAATTGGCATCCTACCGCTATTAGCTTCCAGGTCGAGAACTGGAGAGCAATAAATCGGAAGCCTCTTCGTTTTCGAGGTTGCGAAGAGGTCGACTAGCGGCCGTCCCCACAACTTCCATAGCTCTTGACAAACCTCTAGATGTAGGGTCCATTCTGTGGGAAGCATCTGATGTTGACGGCTTAAAAGATCCGCTCGAACATTTTGTATTCCTGAAATGAACCTTGTTAGGATCACTATGCTTCGAGCTTTCGCCCATAGAAGGATGTCTCTCGCTATCATGAACAGTGATCGAGAGTGTGTCCCCCCCTGCTTTTTGATGTAAGCGAGAGCCGTAGTGTTGTCCGAAGAATTGAAGAGCCAACCGAATGGCCTCCAACTCTTTTAAGTTTATGTGCCAGGACCTCTGTTCCCCTCTCCAGAGGCCTGACACTTCCTCCTTGCCTAGTGTTTGCTCCCCAGCCCACCATGGAGGCGTCTGAGAACAACACTGGTCGGGGCTCAAAAGGTTGAGGGACAGTCCTTCCGAAAGTTTGATCGGATCTTGCCACCACTTCAGTTGATCCTTGACCGCTTTTGAGGGATTACCAAAGTCGAGTCTAGATTCTGTTTGTCTTTCCAGTTTTCTGCCATAAAAAACGAGTGGCCTGAGGTGCAACCTCCCCCCAGGGAAACAAACTTCTCCAGCGAAGAAATGGTTCCCAGCAGACTCATCCATTCCTTCGCCGAGCATGTTTCTTTCCCTAAGAAGGCTGACACTTTCTCTAAGCATTTCTGCTGACGTTCCTTTGATGGAAAAGCTTGAAAAGCCGCTGAATCCATCTGAATCCCCAGATACACGATGGACTGCGTGGGGATCAGATGGGACTTCTCGTAATTGACTATAAGGCCCAGGGCCTTCGTCAGCTGCAATGTCGTCTGAAGGTCCTCCAGGCACCTTGACTCCGAAGACGACTTGATTAGCCAGATCGTCCAGGGTAAACGAGACTCTTATCTTCGATAGGTGAAGCCATTTCGCTACATTCCGCATGAGGAAAGTAAAAACCATCGGCGCCGTACTCAGACTGAAGCAAAGAGCCCTGAACTGGAAGACCTGCCCTTTTAAGACGAACCTCAGGAACTTCCTTGATTGAGGATGGATCGGGACGTGGAAATAAGCGTCTTGTAGGTCCAATGACACCATCCAATCCCCTGGTCTCAAGGCCCCTAACACAGACTGAGATGTTTCCATCCTGAATTTTTCTTTCTTTACAAAAAGGTTCAGTCTGCTGACGTCTAGGACAGGTCTCCATCCCCACCCCCAGACTGCTTCGGAACCAGGAATAACCTGTTGTAGAAGCCTGGGGAATCCAGCATCAGGACTTCTTCTACGGCCTTCTTTTCCAACATTTGGTCTAGAAGGTCGAGTAAAATCTGTTGCTTCTCTGACTGGTATGCGGGCGACAGGTCTATCGGCTTCGTGCTCAAAGGAGTCGCAGAGAGGAAAGGTATCCTCTCTCGATCACATCTAGGGACCAGGTGTCTGACCCTATCGTCCTCCATGCCTGAGCAAATAAGGTGAGTCTCGCACCTACAGGTGCCTGAAGGGCAGAAATGTCAATTTTTTCCCCTTCTTGATAGAAGAGGTCTTGCCTCTAAAGGACCCCCTTCCTCTCGAAGAACCTCTAGAGGAAGGTGCTCCACGAAAGGGCTTAAATTTCTCTTGGGGCTTGGGGGCTGGAGCTGTTGAAGTAGAAGCCTGAGGAGTAGGGCGTCTGGAAGATTGAGTCAAGAGGTCCCTCGTTGCTTTCTCTTGCAAGTTTACCGACAGATCCTTAATCATGGACTGCGGAAATAGATGAGTAGAGAAGGGGGCGAACAATAATTCCGCCTTCTGAGCGGGGAGAAACTGCTTTCGCCGCAAAACTGCAATAGAGAGCTCTCTTTTTTAGCAGACTGGTAGCAAAATGAGATGCTAACTCATCGAGCCATAAACCTTACTGCCCTATCCATGCAAGCTAGTACACTTGAAAGCTCTTCCAACGAAATAGAGTCTTGACTCCTAGATTGTAAATCCAAGGCCCCCAGGCACCAATCTAAAAAGTTAAACACTTCCAGCGTCTTAAATATCCCCTTGAGATGATGATCTGTCTCCGTCATCGTCCAGGAAACCTTTGCTGATGACGAATAAGACCTCCTCGGAGCGTCCACTAAATTTGCGAAATCTCCTTGAGAAGAAGACGGTGCTTTCAATCCTGCCTCTTCTCCCGTTTCGTACCAGATCCCCCCTCTCCCGCTCAGTCTAGATGGGGGAAGTGCAAAAGAAGTCTTCCCTTTAACCTTCCTTGAATCCATCCATTCCTGGATTCTCTTAAATGCTCTCTTCGCAGAGAGCAAAGTGGCCATTTTAACGAAGCCAGGAGCCTTCCTGGCCTTCGATGAGGCAAATTGTGAAGGGGGAGAGCAAGGAACGGGCGCTTGAAAATTGTCTGGAAACAAGTTCTTAAGTAGATTCGTCAAAGTCTTATAGTCTGAAGCCGCTGACGCATTTGGTTCGTCATCATCTGTAGGGCACAGATCACTAGAAGAATCCTTCTCTCGGTCATCAGCGTCCTTCAAAGATCGCGATGACAATAATCCTTGAGGCCCCGTTCGCAAGAGGGTGCCTCTAGATGCAGAAGAGTTTGAAGTAACCAATCTCTGTTTCTTTATCTTCGACACTTTTAACATGTGAAATATCCTGACGCTTCGGACTCAAACATTCTTCCAAGACGTCCTGTTGAGCGTCCTGGCAGGCGTCCCGATATGTAAGACGCCGCGCGTTCTGAGAAGCATCCTGCTGAGCGTCATGTGTAGGACGCCGTGCGTCCTGAACAGCGTCAGCTCGAGCGTCCCGATGTATAAGATGCCGCGCGTCTTCTCGAGCGTCCTGGCAAGCGCTTCGCTGCTTAAGACGCCGAGCGTCAAAAGAATCGTCTTCCCGAACATCCTGAAGCTGATTATCATCATGTAAACCTTGAACTTCCGTCAAGGATCCTTGAGCGTTCTCGGCCTTTTGACAAAGACGCCGGCCGCCTGTGCGGCAACTCACGTCTCTGTCAAATTCGTCTCTCCTAGACGCCCTTTCATGAGGAACGTAATCACGTTCTCTAATGCGTCGGCTACTAGGAGGAGACTCAAAGGCCGAAAAACGCGGAGAAGGAGCCAGGGACTGCCTAGTCCTCTTAACAGGCAGCCACCGATCCTTCCTCCGATGACTAGGTTCTGCCTCCTTTTTCTCAAAATAGGAAGCTAACTGTTTCTGCATTTCCAAAAGCATTTTCCTTGATGGGAAAGTTCTCGATCATTAGAAGGACTCATCATTGTGGCGAGGAAGATGGCGAGGGGATGCCCTTTCCTTCAACTCAGGAACATACTTAAAGCAACTTGGACGCTAGAACGAGTCCTCCCCTGATGAAGTCTTGTTCATTTTCTGTGGCGGAAAAGCTTCAAAATCTTCAGGTGATGAATCTACGCACTGATCAGAAGGACGTGAAGCGTCCTCTTCTCTGAAACCTCTCTTAAGAGGGCGACAAGGGCGACGGCCGCCTGTGGCGGCACTTGCGCCCCTGCCGCTCTCCCCATGAGAGGTCTTCCGAGAGTCCCAACCTCAGCGAGGAGAGGAAGCCTCGGAAGAAGAGAAGCACTCTTTAAGTATCCGTGCCCGTGCACGAACACCGGCAGCCTGAGATTCATCCTCAGTTTCTGCGAAAGGGAGTCAGGACCGGTCATTAGAAATCCCGTAACCCTCCTTCGGCTTTCGGCTTGCCCTCTCCCTATTCACATTTGATTGTAGAGCAATCACTTTCGATTCCAAGGCGCGAATCGACTCCATAATCGTAGATAATACGTTTCCTTCTGCAGACACTTTCCTTATTGTTCGGAGGCAATACAAACAGGATTAGGTGAATTACATCTACAGGAGGAGGTTTAATGGAGATACAATTCCTACCTGACTTCTATTCATGAAGCACTTCTAGAGGAAGACCTCCTGATTCTATCACGCTCAAGCTTTCTCACGTAAGAATCATATGCCCTCATTCAATTTCAGTCAATTGCTCACACTCGATGCATCTATCATTCAACATACATACATGACTTTGACATTTCGAGCACACCGAATGAGGGTCTACCGAAGCTTTCGGCAATCTCACCTTACATTCCTGTACCTTACACACCCTGAACCTAGCAGAGCTAGATCCAGACATCGTAATCAAAGAAAAGTCAAAGCCAAAATCCAAATCAAATCCACTATCACGTATGCCAAGCCAACAAGCCAAATCAAAACCAAAAGTCAATCAGAATACTCAAGTTAGCACAAGAAGTTTCAAAATCCTAGGCGGAGGTCTGTAAACAGTTGTTTACCGACCGGCGACAGAGAAAAATCTGAATAGAAAATGGGAATGGTTCCTGATATCCGCCTCCCAGCGGCGGGAATGGGTACTAACCACCTGGCCCCCCACTGCGTGTGCCGGGAGTTTTGAAATTCTGTCGGACGTCGGAGAATACAGCTATATATATATCTGACAGGTAAATTTCATGAACAAAAACCCTTGTAAAAGCAAAGGATATGTTTTTTTTTTTATTAAAATACAATAATTTCAGATTTGTAAATGTAAGAGGAATTTCAGTAAAAGCATTGTTTTTTTTTATTTTTATAGTTCAATGATATTTCAGTTTCATGAAAACAAAACAATTTACCAGATTATGCCTTCACAACAGTCCATAATGACACAGTGATCCCCAAACCAGAATTCTTTTGTTCAAAAAAGAAAGGGAGCACCCAGCCATCTACCACCTCATACACCAGAATGAGCAGGAAGCTATAACTGGCATCTTGGGTTGGGGGAGGGCCACCACTGTGAACATAATTGTTAGTTTGAATGAAAACCAATTTTTTGTGTTAAGCTAATGGATCCATAAGGGTTCTTGGAACTCAAGTATTAGGGACCATGGCTTTAAGAAACTCAAATGGTTTGACCCAAGGTGTTGATGAAACAAATAGAGTACAGGAAAGGGTTCATGCATGGTCTAGTATTGTAAGGTCATGTGTAGAAACAAATCAACTGACAACTAAAATGCAGTGATAAAATTTGGATGACTATATCCAAAAATAACACTGGGATATGAAAATGTGGAAGACAGAGCTTTAACATCTTCCTCCAAAGTAATGTTACATGTACCATGATTACTGTTTCGATAAATTTAACCATTTACCATAAGAACAATACACTTAGTACTGACATTTAAAAAGTTAATAATTAAGCATCAAATGATCACCTGCCCATTTTCATTCTGTGAGACTTAACAAGGTAACCAAAAAAGACTAGCCTGGTTAGCAGAACACTGCCATTGGCTGGAGGTCTGATTCTGTAGGAAGTGCTGAAAACCCAACACTAAGTCAGGGATATAATCCTTCCTGTCCCCAAAGTGAAGGTCAAAGCAGAAATGCTGAAGGATGGATGGATGTATGATATTTAGGGCTAAAGCCCAGGCACTGGGGCCAAGAAGGCCATTCAGCGCCGTAATGAAGGTTAAATAAGTTGAATTATGGTAAATGAAGGAATGAATTAGTGAAAGAAATTATTCATAAAATTAGACGTGACTAATAAATAAGTTAAAAATATGAATTTTAGTGAATGGAGTAATATATATTTAAAATAGGTTTAATGTCTTTAAAAATCTGTATATGATTTATAAAAATTTATCTAAATATTATTAAAAATTTCTATACTCTTTAAAAAGGAGATGAGAGCAGAAATGTCTGCTTCATCTCCCAAGATATTTGAGAGGGATTTACCCTGGAAATATCTTTCCCTTTGGTTAAAATATCTGGGGTAAACCATCAGAATGTGCTTCACGGTTTGTATCTCGTCACAGTAAGCACACAAAATGCTGAAGGGGTGAATGTAATGGAATGGAATGAAACAAGGATTTTATGCTCTGAAGGGGTGAGAAATCTTGGCTACTTGTTGACTGAATCTTTGATATAAAAACATTTATGCTCATACCCTCAAAATGAAAACACTGATGTGAGCATTATTTGGCCATCCATGGCAAAAATATTAAGTTTACAAGGCTAGCATCATCGGCAAGACAACTGCAATCAGTGTGAAAGCTGTCAAGCCTTGAAAAATGTTGCTTCAGTTTGGTCAAATTTGGGAACATGAGGCTGATCATCATCTAAGTAAACCTTGACTCAATGACTGTTGAAGAATGGCAGACCTTTGGCTGTAATGGAAGAAAGGATGGCGTTCCTGTCCCAGATACTAAATTGAGGTAAAGGCTTAAGCACAAGTCTGACACCTGACAGCTTAATAAAATTGGTTTCCTGGATGGTCCCCCACACCCATGACTCAAAATAAAATATTGTTGTTTTTGGTGTTGGTGAACTGTACCAGTTTGAAGCAGGAACAAGCTCCAACTGCCCTAGTTAAAGAGGTCACACCACTGGTCCAAAAGTTGTTGCAGCCCTATTGTAGCTGCCTCTATTATCAATGATTCATTTGGTGCACAAGTGATGTTAATGACACCAAAGTTTCGGTAAGACTGTCGAGTAGTGGTTAGGTGCAAAAACCTGTGTCTAGAAATGGAAGACATTCTTTAAACATTTGAAGTACACTTGGAAAGTGGATGAACAGAATTTTTAACTGCACCTTAAAGGTCCAAAGAACTAGGACACTCAAAACTGCAGGGGCATACGTACTGATTATTACAACTTAAAGACTGAAAACAGAGATGTGTGTTTAGGCAACCAAAACTGCACTAAATAATTGCTGCTACTGCACCAAACACATTTCTGTTGAATGACTATACATTTCACTATTACCACTGTACACCCAGAAGGCCACTGGCTGCACTAAGATTGACTTTGGACATCTTTGCTTATCAAGTATTCTTCATCAACAAACAAAATACTGAATTTTTGTTAAAAAATAAGACCACTATCTTTTGTTTGTTTTGTCAGGTTAAGAATTTCTTTTGTGTAATTCTATTACTAGATCATCTGTAATATTCCAAAATCAAGTATTAAAGTTATCTTTGGAATAAATGTAGAATCCAGTTTCAAACAGTTGAGTAAAAACTCTTGTGACTAACTTACAGGTTTTCATTAAACTTCCAAGCTTGGGTAATTCATCTTGACTTTTGCTAGGAAGGATAGGTTTAGCATTATCAGCACTCAATATTACGGTCCTGGCCAAGTTTTTAGAAATAAAATCCAAGAGAGATTGTGGTGTGTGTGTGTGTGCCAATTCACATTAATAAAATCATCAAACATAATTCTTAAAGTTTTATGTTAAGAGCTGCCATGGGCAATATTCTAAATTTTTATTTTGGTACGTATAGCTATCGGAAAACTAATCTTGATTTCACTATCAACTTCTGCAACCATTAAATCTGTTCAAATGTGAAATAAAGAGAGTGCTTAAGGTAACTCAAAAACTCGTGAAACGGCAAGCACAGAGCATAAACATTACATAAAAATCCATAATATTGACTTGGCAACCAGCTGAATAAATGCTCTTACTTTATCTGCATATAGGGCGCATGGGTCAAGATTTCCCTGAAGAGTTTTATTTGGCCCAACAATTTCTCGAGCCAAGGTAGGATCAACGGTCCAGTCGATTCCAATAACTTCATAATCAAGAGCAGCAAGATCCTTCAGAGCAAAATGTCCCCCTTTAGGAAATACAATCTGTGGGAAGGAAAAAGGAAAGATTTACAAGTAAAGCAACATTTGGCAAGTCCTTATGAATGAATACTCTGATGATTCATTATATTAAAAATAAAATGAAATGGTCTACACATTGTCAGACTACCACTACTAGAAATTAAACAATACTATTCTCTCCCTCTTGACTGATGGAGCAGATTCAGATATACTAACTTGATTTTAAAGATCTTTAAGGCAGCTGAGACAAAGTAATTTTATCAAGGATGAATGGAGTGAGTGGTAATGACTAACTGTTAAGAAATACACAATTTTAATTCAAACAATAAAATAAGTTATTTTAATAAAAAACAAAAAAACTAACACTCAGCATTTAGGAACGTTACCAACATTGCAATAGGCATAAAAAAATGGTTGATTAAAATATAATACCTACCATTGGAACGTCTTCCATGCCCAACTGTGCTACATTTTTTCTTCACATCATCACAGATTTGCGTTAAGGTAAGGCAAGGCAAACTCACGGAATAAATAAGGCCCTAAATGTTCTGCGTGTGATTCAAAAACCTGTAGAATCGGAATGTAAAGACTTGTTAATACTCTGAATGGTTATAAAGAGCTTTTATCGAATCAATTATTATTTCCCTTTAAAACTTTGAGTGGGACTGCACACTCAGTTTGAGTACAATACATGAATATGTATATGGTATGGGCTTGCAAGCCAACAGCCCTTAAACTTTGGTATCAGTAATAAAAAATCAAATACAGAAAATTGCCAAGCAAGATGGTGGGTTAATGTGGCTTTTCTTAACAACATTCACTCCAGGGTGTGACATCCTTGCCTAGATGAGTTAGGGTAGAAGAGAGACTAGCCTTGGCAGGCAACTCTTTCAGGAGTAGGACACTCTGGGAAATCAAACCAGTGGGTAGAAGGGATCTAGCCTTGGTAGGCAACCATTTTAAGAGAAGGTTACTATAAATACAAACCTTGTTCTCCAACCTTGGATTGTGCCATGGTCTTTGGTTTGAGTTCCCTTGCCTGAGAGGACAATCAATAATTTTTCCTCTTATTCACTTTCCTGTTCTTTTTTTTCGAAAAGTTTGTAGGACAGGCTGATAAAGTAAAAGTTGCTTGGTGGATTATCAGGAAAGTGCCTTCGTCTTTACCCAATCTTTTCCTCTGAGTGTTTCATTTCTAAATCCATCCTGACTGTCCTCCCGCCCCAGTTGTTGTTGACAACCTGGCAGATTTCTTTTGCCTTACAAGGTATGCTGGCCCCACTTTGTTGACGAGTTGCCTCAGCACTTTTTTTAATATGTGGTGATTTATTCATACTACCTACTCTCAAAGGAAAAATAAAAATATATGTAGTGTGTATGTACTGTTGTTGTTGATGTTATTGTTTATTGTTTTGTTGATTTTTACAAAGTTACTTTTGTTATGAGTCTATTCACATATTAGTTTTGATACTGATTTTGTTAACTTTTGATTTAGTAAATCACAAGACACTTATTTAAAAACCTCAGAATCCTGGAGTGGGTTGATATGCTTTAGGATTACTTCAAGATTTCCTTACAGGCAGGCAGCAGTGGGTTGCTGTGGACGTGATCTTAAGTGAACCAAGCCCTATTTTGTCTTGAGTTCCACAGGGCAGTGTTCTTGGTTCACTGTTATTTTTAGTGTATACAAGTGATATGGTTGTTGGCCTGAAAATCACGGTTGTTCAGTATATTGATGATGTGATTCAACACTTGTGGGTGTAGTCAAGTCTCAACTTGTGAGAAATGAAGCTGCCCTCAGCCTCAGTCGAGACATGAAGTGGATCAGTGAATGGTGTAGTTGGTGGGGTATGAGTCTGAACCTTCAACTATTCTAGGTGTAACTTTTGACTCGCATCCAACTTTTGAGAAACATCTAATGAAAGCTTCAGAAAATGTTGCGCAAAAGTTTGGTATCGATAAAATCGGTATATTCTGTTTTAGGTCATTTGTACTTCCTTTACTAGAATACTGTTCTCCAGTGTGTGGTTGTCTGCTTCTGCCAGAGATTTATCTCTTTTAGGTAGAGTGGTATGTGGATGTAGGATTCTACTATTTCCTAATATAGTACGTAGCAGTTATGATTTGGCCCATCGACGGCTGGTCTAGTTTGTCACTTTTTCATTAAGTTGTATTTCAACAGAGAGAGACATTTCCCAATCACAATTGATCCCTGATCCCCTTTATCTGCCAAGGTCAACTATACTCTGTTTTTTTCCATCTGTCCATCCGCCTGTGGTGTTTTTGTATGGTAACACTGCGTCCCGGGCTTTAAATAGTTACGGTATGTGTAAGTTTTAGGTAAATAAAAGGATATCTGGGTGTACATTTACAACTGAAAAGTGTTTTAATAATTTACTGTATGTGAAGTACACCGTTAATATTCGAAATAGGATATTGTTATAATTGTTGAAAATAAGCCGAATGTAACTATCTAAAGCCCGGGACGCAGTGTTACCATACACAAACACCACAGGCAGACGGACAGATGGAAAAAAACAGAGTATAGATTTACTAAACAGCAGCACCAATATGTAGTAAATGTTTAGCCTCGCTGTCGAACTTCTCAGTTCCAGAGGTCCTTTATTCTTCACACCGTTCAACTGTGGAACAACCTTCCGGAGGATGTTGTGCAATTGGAACTTCAGAAATTCAAGCAAAGATGCAGTGCATTACTACCCTAATATTACTCCTCTTGAATTTTAATGTGTTTTTATCTTTTTTTCTTTTTTTATAAGTGGGATCTCTTCTTTTTGTAATTCCCTTTACCTTCTTTTACTTCTTTCTAATGAACACTATATTCTTTGGAAGCTTGAATTTCAAGTCAATGGCCTCGTTTGGGCTTGTTCCTTATGAATAGGTTTCATCTACCTATTATTAATAATAATAAAATAATAATAATTAATATAATAATAATAATAATTATTATTATTATTGAACAAAAATATAACATTTTGATTTTCAATAAATTACATAATTTCAAATACATATAGAATTTGTTAAGAGTTGACCAAAAGTAAAAAAAGCACTCGGTGCCAAGCAATAAGTTCTATTAGTTTCTGGTGGTCAGGTTAGTCTGCCAGGCAATTGCAAATCTGACCCACAAACCTTTCTAGATGAAAATTCAGATAATATTTTTAATTATGCCTATTTTTAAACAAATGATTCATAAAATTTCTTCCATTTCTGAAATGCACCAAATTCTAAGGATTATATGTCCTTGAAGATTCACTAACTTTACATCTTGTGGCAATAATCTGTTATTTACCATACTGAATAGCAACCTGAATTTATTCTGGTAATATATGAGAAAATATCCTTCTTTTTAAAAGAATTACTAAAGTTATACATACAAGATACGTACATGGTACTACAGTACGTACTTCCAAAGCCAAGCTAAATAACAATGCCCAAGGAAAAATGGACTTACTTGTGCTCCAGCTTTGACTTGACCAACCAGGTAACTGACAGTTGCGTCCGTAATGATTTTAAGAAGTTTGTGACTGGCGTCTGGAAATCTATACAGCCAACCTTTGGCATTACTCATTGTTTTTGAGCCTTTCCCTTCAATCATATAGGCCATGATTGTCCACTGCAAATGGTAAAATCTGTTTACACATGATTTATACATACATTGAACTGTCAAAAGAGTTGAAATACCAACTCATTTATAACTACAAAGGTGCAACAGCAAAATCACAACAAAAAGTAATGTCTAGTATTTAAAAGCAAAAACTCATTTCTGTATACTATATCAGTAACAAAATTACTCAAAATCAATGCAGTAAATAGAAATACAGATGGTTAGTTTCCTACACTTTACTTTGCACAATCTAATAAACACACACGGCAAATTACATGATGTGTTCAATAAAGTTTTTCATTTGTACATCAAAATTATTAATGACACGATTTCCTTGACAACAAGAATACGATAAGTTCATATTTACATTCACGTTCACCTTAGCTCTGGAGCTTCCAGTTTCTGACTGAACACAGGTAATTCTTTAAAAATTTAGCCAACACAGCAATCTGCTTGAGAAATGTGCTGAAGCATATGATCCAAATATAAATTATTACCTAGCAAACTATGCAAACTTACCGGAGCACCACTAAATCCAATAAGAGGAGCTCTACCTTGGAGCTCCTTTCTTGTGAGGGTTAAAGCTTCAAAGACATAATTCACTTGGTACAAACATCATCTGGTGATCCAAGCCTACTGATATCCTCTGGTCCACGAAGAGGAATGGAAATACTGGGCCCTGTATGAACAAAAGGAAAGGGGGTACATATCAGTGAAAACTTTCAAAATGATATTGTCATGATACATAAAGTTTGTTCATACTTACCTGACAGATATTATATATAGCTGTATTCTCTGACGACCGACAGAATTTCGAAACTCCCGGCAAACGCAGTGGTCGGCTAGGTGGTTAGTACCCATTCCGCCGCTGTGGGAGGCGGATACCGGGAACCATTCCCATTTTCTACTCAGATTTTCTTTACCACTGTCCCCTGAGGAGAGGGTGGGTGGGTACTT
Organism: Macrobrachium nipponense; assembly: GCF_015104395.2. Classification (NCBI taxonomy): domain Eukaryota; kingdom Metazoa; phylum Arthropoda; class Malacostraca; order Decapoda; family Palaemonidae; genus Macrobrachium; species Macrobrachium nipponense. Next base: position 17,869,706 of record NC_061106.1, read on the forward strand.
GATTATATATATCTGTCAGTAAGTATGAACAAACTTTATTGTATCATGACATATCATTTTGTTCATGACACTTACCTGCCAGATATATATATAGCTGAATCCCACCATTGGAGGTGGGAAGGGACAGAATATGGAATTTTTATTTTAAAATTAATATTAATAATACTTACCTGTATAATTTATCTAGCCCTAAATCCCCAAAAACCGCACCAAAATTTACCACATTGGCAACCCTGTTACCTCCTATTCTGTCCGCCAGTTTGGCAACACTCGTTGCACAGATACAAAACTTCCCTCAAATCAGTTGTGATAGACAGATCGTGGGGAGGATGGTAGGGTGGGACTAGATAAATTATACAGGTAAGTATTATTAATATTAATTTTAAATAAAAATTCCATATTAATAACATTACCTTAATATAATTTATCTAGCCCGATTAAACCCACATTGAAAAGGAGGAGGGAATCTGAATACAATTTCTTCCCCTTCGACAGAATAGGAGAAAACAAACAAAGAATATATATCATAGGCAGTCAAAACTCAACCCAAGGTCTAAGATACTAACAACTCTCAGTCTCCTACCATAATGCCACCAAACTGCGGTAGCACAGGACAAGGAGTAAGTGCATAGTCAGTCCGTCTGTACTAAAGTCAAGTGACCGACCAGTGACCAGTCGACGAATTGCGGACAGCAAGGCTGCACCCTGAAGACTATCAAGCACTATTCTTTCCCTAAAGGATGAGTTGTCTGGACTGTCTGGGCGATTCAAAGCTAAGCAAACCTTGGGGGTGTATCAACGCAACCCGACGTCGCCAGCAACGAATCGGCTCCTGAGCAACTCCTAACTCGAGCTTTCTGGTGCCAAGAGAAAGAGCGCGGAGCAAAAAGGCGATTCAGTCCGCCCGAAGGACGAATGCCTGACAGTCCAACCTGGTCTCATGTTACACGATCATCGGGGGTGTATCAACGCAACCGACTTCGTCAACAAGAAACTCAGGGCTACTAAATGTCGCCTGATCCCACACGAGTGTCTGACTCCGAGAAAACAGGTGAGACAAAAAGTAGATGGTGAGCGAGTCACCAGATGACAGCAGACGATCCATCGACCTAATTCCCTCTCCAGGACAGTGGAAGAAGCAGGAGTCGTCAGGACAAGCGAACCAGTGGCTAGTCCTAGGTCAGCATCGACTCTGGGAGAAGCGTAGTCGCCAGTGCCGACAACCCAGTGGCTGGAACCATTTCACACTGACAATGGAAGCAGCATGAGTTGCCAATCAGTCAGTCCTTGTCATCACAACAACACCTAAATACCAAACTGCCTAATTCCCATTATAACTACGTCAAAAACTGCCATGGGTTATAATACAAAAACAAAAAATATATACACAAAACAAAAATAATGAATAATATACAGGTAGCAACCAAAACGTAAAACCAGGAAGACTACCTAATTCTCCTGTCTGACGACCTGTCCTGCCATCACCGGGAACGGGCCCCAAAGAACGAAGGTCGCCTAGAACTAGAGAAATATCCCTCAAGTTAAAAAGAGGGCAAAAAAAGAAGTTATTAACGCCAAGTCGCCGCCTCAAGCACCTTGGCGACTGAGACGTTCTTCATAAAAGCTACTGATGTAGCAACTGCTCTAATACTGTGTGCTCTCGGCGTCTGTCTTCCCCAGCAGCCGAAACCACCAGTTTTTAACGATCAGATCTCTGAGAAAAAAAGGATACACCATTCTTTGAAATAGGTCTCTTGACATTTCGGGGTGAAACAAACACAGATGACGGGGACGACCTGAATGTCCTTCGTGCGGCGTAAATAACATGAGAGTGCCCTAACAGGGCAAAGAACTAATTCCTCATTTAAATTACCAACAAAGTCGACCAGCGACTTCAGTACGAAAGACCTGGGAATAGGATTATCAGACGGATTCAGTCTTTGCGACAAATTCAGGAATGGTATTACAAAATCATGTCTTGTCCAGATCTGGCAACCAGAAAAAGAGAGTGCTTGCAGTTCACCTCCCCACACCCTGGCTTGGCTGTAGCCAGTGAGACAAGGAAGAATGTTCTTAGAAGAGAGGTCCCTAAATTTGGCAGAATTCAGAGGCTCAAACGGAGGGAACCTTAAGGCTTGAAGGACTTTGTTAACGTCCCAATGTCGGAGGCGAACACTGCGGCCTGGGTCGAGATAGGGAAAAAAGATTGAAGTAAATCTCTAATGACATAAAGATGAAGAGATCTCAGGAGCCTTGCCTTAAAAAAACAAAAACATAGAAAGCATAGACCTATACCCTTAATGCACGAAGGTGACAGGGCCCGTCATGATGTAAATTGAACAACTAAAAACTCCGCTTACTTTTCGGGTAAGGAAGGTCTAGAAATTGAATGTCCTTGAGACTTACACCAACGTCTGTAAACCGACCATTTAGCCTGATAATTTACTCTGGTTGATTGCCGTCTGGCAAGAGCCAACTGTCGCGCCACTCTGGAGGAGAACCCTTCGTGCTTGGAGAACCTCCTGACAGTCTCCAGGCATGAAGATGAGCATGTGGAGCCTCTGATGGAACCGATGAAAATGGGGTTGTTTGAGAAGATCTGGTCTCTCTGGCAGGCGAATGGGGGGTTCCACCAGTGCTTCCAGAAGGTCGGGAACCACTCCTTCTGTGGCCAGAAGGGGGCGATCAAGGTGAGATCCAGACGCTTGGTTGCCCTCACTTTGTTGAGGACTGACCTCACCAGAGAGAACGGAGGAAAAGCATAGGCTTGAAGTCCCTCCCAGTCCTGCAAAGAGAGTCTGTCCCGCATCAAACTCTGAGGAGTTCTGGTAAGGGGTGAAGAATATCTGGCAACCCGGAAAATTCAGTGGGTGGCAAACAGATCGACTGTGACAGGCCATTTCTTCCTGAGGCTGTCAAAGACTTCCTGGCAAAGTGTCCACTCCGACCCTTGAACTTCGTTCGGTCTCGACAAGGCGTCTGCTAAGACGTTGTGATGGCCCAGGATAAACTGAGGGACCAACGTAATCCCCCTGTCTTCTGCCCAACACAGGATTGATCGGGCTACTTGAGTGAGAAGATCCGACTGTGTGCCGCCTTGGTTTCTCAAGTACGAGACTGCTGTGGTGTTGTCGACAAAGATCGCGACAACCGACTCCAACAGTTTGTTCCAGAAATGAAAGAAGGCCTAGGTAACTGCCCTCAGTTCCCTCCAATTTATTGACATGATCCTCTCCTCCTCTAACCAAACGGCCCGAAGCGGCTTCGGAGCCCAGTGTGGCGCGCCCCAACCTTGATCCGAGGCGTCTGACCAAAACATTAGGTCCGGAGGAACCGAAAGAAGAGATGTCCCTGACTTGAGGCGGTGAACTTGCATCCACCAACGGAGATCCTTCCGACATTGTGGAAGAAGAGGCGACTATCGTGTCCTCGGACACGAAATCCCATGACTGGCGAAGTGTCGACTGAAGGACCTCATTCTGAGACGACCTCCGGGAACCAGTTGGATGAGGGATGACAAATGGCCCAGGAGAGACCTCCAAAGAGAAACTGGCTGCGTTACGGAGGACAAAAATTCTTCTATCAGACTCAGAAGCTTGTCTATCCGTTTCTGAGCGGGAGAAGCCCTCAAAATCTGGGAATTCAAAACAATCCCCAGATAAGTCATGATCTGGCAAGGGATTAGATTGGACTTGTCGAAGGTTGAACACGAATGCCCAACTCAACACAAAGAGACAGAACTATCTCCCTCGACCGGAGACATTTCTCTAGAGATTCGGCCTGGACTAGCCAATCGTCCCAGATACCGAAGCATCCTTACATTTAACTGATGCAGAATAGCTGAAACAGGAGCCATCACCCGAGAAAAGACCTGTGGAGCAGTGGTGAGGCCGAAACAAAGGGTCTTGAACTGGAAAACTCCCGAGTCCGTGAAAAACTGAAGGTAAGTCTGCTTCTTGGATGGATGGGGATTTGCAGATAAGCATCCTGCAGATCGATGGAAATCATCCCGTCCCCCCTCCTGACGGATGAAAGAACAGTCTGGACCGTCTCCATCCTGAACTTGGACTTTAGAATGAACTTGTTCAAACCGAAAGATCTATGATGGGGCGCCAGGCACCCGAGGCCTTTAGAACTACAAACATCCGAGAGTAAAAACCCGGGAGAAGGAGGGGCTCGCTCTATGGCATCCTTCTCCAAGAGGGGCCCGAAAGCTCCTTCTCCAAGGCTTGACCCCTGATTGAGTGAGGGGAATAACTGCTGAACTCGAGGACGATTGGAAAGTGAGGTCTCTGGAAACAAAAGGGATCTCGTAACCTTCCTTCAGGACCTCCACCACCCAAGCATCCACCGCTCTCCTCCCTGCCAGCTGACCAATGGCGGGAGACAAGCTCCTACTGCGGTCATCCAGGCGAGGTGATGACTCCTACTTCCGAAAATTCGAAAATTCTTACGCAGAGACAAGGAAGAAGAAGAAGGTCCTCCTGGAGGTTGAGCTCTTTCTCTGCCCTTAGAGCCACGCCAAGAACCTCTCCCGCGTTTCAAAGGGTGAGCACCAGAGGATGAAGTAGAGGCACCAGCAACCTGAGATGTACTCTGGAAAAAAGAGCCAGAAGGAGGTTGTTGGGCTGGAGCAGAAGGTACAGATCTGGTCCTAAACTTACGCTTACTCCTTGAAGGAACGGGAGGAAGACCAGAGGAAAAAGCTCTTGATAAGGCCCAGTGAGCTTGGGAAGAGGCATCACCTTGATGTTCCTTCAAACCTCAGAAAGCACAGAAATATCGAAAAGGAAATCGCCAAAAGGAGAAGAGGACAACAGACGGGTTCTCTGAATCTCCGATACAGAGGAGGGTAACTGCGACAAATACAGGTTACGCCTTAGCCAGAACAAGAAAGGCCTGCATTGAAGCAGCAAGCTCGTTCTGATGTACAGAAGCGATTGAAATGGATGAGCAGAATTTCTCAAAAAGAGGAGCATCAGGAGGAACAAACCCGGAGTCCTTGATATACATTAAAAGCCCTCCGAGGACCCACATATTGAAGGATTGAGCTTCTTGTAAGGAGCTCATAACAGACTCCATAGCAATAAAATCTTCAATTGAGACAGAGACCGAAGCCTTAGAAGGCAAGGGTTGACTTGAAAGTCGGACAAAATCAGGATTTGGCTTGGGGGGGTCGAGAAGAATAAGAATCCTCCGCCACCTGGTAAACTCCTCTCCAGTGTCGTAGAAGAAGAAGAGAGCTTCCTCTTCCCTTCCCCGATCACCTTCGAAAAGTTTAGCGGCAACGTCCGCCCTCACTCTCGCGAACCTCTGGGCAAAGGGAAAACGTAAAAATTCCCGTGACCGGGAAGGACCGTCAAGAAAAATCCCTTCTGTAATACAACGAGGCGGAGGCTGCTTCTGCTCTTTAGGCCTCGCCTGAGGAAGAAAACTCAAAATTAAATCAAAAGTTTCTTGAATTCTACATCATGACATCCATTCGAGGAAACATCAATATCACACGAATCCGTGTCATCATCATCATCGTCGTCAGATCCTAACTTAAAAACTTCCCCATGAAGTAAAATCCTGACGACTAGCTATCTTAGGCCTGACACTAATATCCCTCCCCCCTTCTCCTAAATAAGTCGCCCTTTGGCACTGTTACGGGACTAACAGGAGGGGACACGTTGGGTAAAGATTCGTTAGGCACCTGCCCTCCCGGACCGGATCCCCCCCTAGGCCTTCGCCACGACGGGGTTCACAAGCCGGGGTATCTGTCGCACCGTTACCCATGGTGCTTGTCGACAGGTTACCTGACGAGGTGCTGAAAATGAATCTAAAAGAGTGTTAGACATTCTAGTAAAGGCTTCTTGAAAATTCTCTGACAGATTGTTAAACTTAGCTGAAATATCTCTATCTAGACTAAGCTGTAATTTCTTAAAATTCTGTTTCCAGGTAGTTTCCATTGCCAAAATCTTTGAATCTACATCAGAAATAACTTCACTAATTACCGGTTGTACAGGGGCAGCAAAGCATCCATTAATTTGGAATCGGAGTCATACGATAGCGAAACCAAACCGAAGAGCCAGAACCATGAGCGCCCAAGTCAAAGAATTCGTTAGATACAGTTCTAGCAATCGATTTCTTTTTCTCCTTAACCGATCTTTTACGCTGCAATGATTGTTTTTGGCGTTTCATATAAGCAGTCATATCCTCGTCAGACCAGGGCTTACATACTCACAACGAGAAGTCAAGTCCACCAAACCTGTCCACGACAAGAGCTACAAATGTCATGGGGTTCATACTCCCTGCTACTCATACTTGTCCCACAAACCGGGCAGTTCCTGATGTTGCTGGCAGAAGGAAGCATCGTAATTTCTTGGCAATCCATTGTAGAATTGGACAGGTCAGTAGTTCCGGGTCGCGCAAAAGTTCGTAATTTAAGATAAGAACCACAACAGAAATCAAAGTTAATTCACTATTTCGTGATGTAATGCGTGAGTGGTAATTCACATAAAGTCCTCATTTAACAAATAATGAAGCTTTAAAGGCAGCAAAAATGTCTAAGGAAATTTATAAAGAGCAGCTGTGATGTAAACAACACGGGCGCTCGTTAACAACTGATTTGAGGGAAGGTTTTTGTATCTGTCAACGACAGTGTTGCCAACTGGCGGACAGAATAGGAGGTAACAGAGTTGCCAATGTGGTAAATTTTGGTGCGGTTTTTGGGGATTTAGGGCTAGATAAAATTATATTAAGGTAATGTTTATTAATAGAAGGATTTTGGAAACTGTCAAATTAAACGTAATTTATGATTGTTTATTTTCTTAAATCAGCCTTGTAACTTAGTTTTTAAGTGTTCTCTTTATATTTAGTTCAGCAGCTGTATTGTTTTTACGTTAACGTAACGTTCAGTGTTTTTGCT
>NC_061106.1:17877115-17905728 GCF_015104395.2 Macrobrachium nipponense
AGAGAATTTCAACTTCAGATTGCTTTTCCCGAAATATAAAATTTTCGAGTAAGACACTCTTCTGGCAAATGAGCGAATATATACTCATACCCCAATTTTGATCCTCATTTAACTTTGATGGTTAAAATTGGTGATATAAGTAAATTATAATCAAGTCTGACGATTTGGTTTGTTTCTTCATTTATATCTATAATGAATAGAACTCGGTTATTTATTATTATTATTATTTTATTATTATTATTATTATTATTATTATTATTATCTCTCTCTATCACAGTCCTCCAATTCGACTAAGTGGTATTTATAGTGTGGGGTTCCGGGTTGCATCCTGCTCCTTAGGAGTCCATCACTTTTCTTACTATGTGTGCCGTTTCTAGGATCACACTCTTCTGCATGAGTCCTGGAGCTACTTCAGCCTCTAGTTTTTCTAGATTCCTTTTCAGGGATCTTGGGATCGTGCCTAGTGCTCCTATGATTATGGGTACGATTTCCACTGGCATATCCCATATCCTTCCTTATTTCTATTTTCAGATCTTGATACTTATCCATTTTTTCCTCTCTTTCTCTTCAAACTCTGGAGTCCCATGGTATTGCAACATCAATGAGTGATACTTTCTTCTTGACTTTGTCAATCAACGTCATGTCTGGTCTGTTTGCACGTATCACCCTATCCGTTCTGATACCATAGTCCCAGAGGATCTTTGCATGATCGTTTTTTCTATCACTCCCTCAGGTTGGTGCTCGTACCACTTATTACGCAAGGTAGCTGATGTTTCTTGCACAGGCTCCAGTGGAGGGCTTTTGCCACTGAATCATGCCTCTTTTGTACTGGTTCTGTGCAAGTGCCGGGCATTCGCTTGCTATGTGGTTTATGGTTTCATTTTCGTATTGCACTTCCTACATATGGGAGAGATGTTATTTCCGTCTATCGTTCTTTGAACATATCTGGTTCTTAGGGCCTGATCTTGTGCCGCTGTTATCATTCCTTCAGTTTCCTTCTTTAGCTCTCCCCTCTGTAGCCATTGCCAATTGTCATCGCTGGCTAGTCTTTAGTCTGTCTCATGTATTGTCGTGCATTGGTTGTTGTGCCAGTCTTCTGTTCTGTCTGTCTTTCTACTGTCTCTGTATATTTCTGGGTCTTCGTCTACTTTTATTAGTCCTTCTTCCATTCACTCTTTAGCCACTCGTCTTCACTGGTTTTCAGATATTGCCCCAGTGCTCTGTTCTCGATGTTGAACGCAGTCCTCTATACTTAGTAGTCCTCTCCCTCCTTCCTTTCGTGTTATGTATAGTCTGTCCGTATTTGCTCTTGGGTGTAGTGCTTTGTGTATTGTCATATGTTTTCCTGGTTTTCTGATCTATGCTGCGGAGTTCTGCCTTCGTCCATTCCACTATTCTGCGCTGTATCTGATTACTGGCACTGCCCATGTGTTTATGGCTTTTATACATATTCCGGCGTTGAGTTTTGACTTGAGTATCACCTTGATCTCTGCATATATTCTTTCCTGATTGTGTCCTTCATCTCTTGGTGTTTTATATCCCCTCCTTCCATTATTCCCAGGTATTTGTATCCTGTCTCATCTATGTGTTTGATGTTTGCTCCCATCTGGTAGCTTTATCCCTTCAGTTCTCGTTACTTTTGCCTTTTTGATGTTGACTAAGGCGCATTTTTCTTTATTCCAAACTCCATCCTGATGTCCCCAGATACAATCCTTACAGCCTGGATTAGGGTATCTATTTCCTTGATGCTCTTACCATACAGCTTGATGTCGTCCATGAACATCAGATGGTTAAATTCTGTTGCCTCTTTTCTTGAGTTGGTACCCGGCATCCATCTTCTGTAGTACTTTTGTCATGGGAATCATGGCTACTACGAAGAGTAGTGGGGACAGTGAGTCGCCCTGGAAGATCCCTCTCCTGATATTAACCTCTGCTAGTCTTATTCCAGAGCTTGTAAGTATTGTATTCCAGTTACGCATTGTATTTTTGAGGGAAAGCTTGATGGTGTTTTGCCTCTTGCCCCATATATTTTCAGGCATTCTATTAGCCATGTGTGTGGGTATCATGTCGAAGGCTTTCTTATAGTCTATCCATGCCATGCTTAGGTTGGTTTTCCTTCTCCTACTGTTCTTCATTACCATTTTGTCTATCAGGAGCTGGTCTTTTGTGCCCCTACACTTCCTTCTGCAGCCTTTCTGTTGGTGGGGGATGGTGTTTGTCTCCTCTAGTAGTTGTATGCCTTTCACTGATGATGCCTGTTAGTAACTTCCACATTATTGGTAGGCAGGTATAGGCCTGTAGTTACTGGCTATATTTCCCTTACTCTTGTCTTTTGTACTAAGGATGTTCTTCCTGTGGTCATCCATTTGGGTGCTTGGTGATTTGAGATACAATGCTGGAGTTGTTCTGCTATTCGTGGGTGTAGGGCCTTGAAGTTTTTGAGCCAGTATCCATGGACTTCATCGGGACCTGGGCTTTCCAGTTTGGTTTTCATTTTCTTTTGTTGGTGTCTGACTTTGTTCTGTTGCATCTCTGTGAATCTTTGGTTTATTCTCCCTGTTTCTTCTTCCTTGACTTCCTGGAGCCATGTTGCATGTTTTGTTGTGTGATACCGGATTCCTCCATATGTTTTCCCAGAGTCTCTTACTTGGTTCGGCTTCAGGAATTTCTGGTGGTTGTCTTCCCCTCTTAGTTGGCTGTATAGTCTTTTCTGGTTGGTTCCGAATAGTTTGCTATTATTATTATTATTATTATTATTATTATTATTATTATTATTATTATTATTTGTAATTGTGTAAGTAAATCCCTATGTAGTATTCTTGCTTAAGATTTGCATAGTCTCATGTCCAATTACCATTTTTGGGCATATTTCGGTACTAGCTATGATTTATTTTTCCTGTGATCCAGTTGAGTCATCACAGAGTTTTATTGTTATTTCAACGGAATAGATAAATTGATAAGAGGAATGACATTTTCTCCTTCGTTATAAGTCAAATGGACAATTTCCCCACAGTACGGACCTTAAAGGGGAACTTCTGGTTGCATTTCAGATGTTCCATATGTGGTATTATTCCATTTTACAACCAATTTTCTATTGCACCATGGCGCAGCCATTTATGTGCATCTCATCTGTTATGCGTGACGTCATGTCGCGGTATGCTCAAATAGGCAGAACTATTCCACCAGGCGCACTGTCTACACAATTCATGGACACACACACACACACACACAATTTAGAAAAACTGCCGTTCACCCATCACACCACGCACATTGCTATAGACAAGTATAAATATAAATTCAAATGCATACAAGTGGAGGCACCATAGTATAGATAGTGGTAAATAGCCGCCCTATCTTCGTCGGTACCGTGGTCTGTTCAGACCGTCATTTCATGTTGATCTATTTTCACTCATAGCTGTGGCCACCACTATTTCCTTTAAGGAGAAAAGGGTTCCTGAATACGTGATGTCGAAAAAATAAAAAGAAAAACTACCTGGCCACTGTTTGTAATCCTGAAAAAAACATCATCATTAATAACTGTCGCCATTTTCTCTCTCTCTCTTTCTTTCTCTCTCTCTTGGCAATGTTGCAACATCACGTATATTACACACACACACGCACACACTTGCCCATGCGCGGTATGCTTTCGTACGGGCTGTCACTATTGACATGAGTGGTGGGTCTCAATAGTCCCCTTTCAGGTAGTGGCAGATTTGCTTTAGTACTTTTGATTCATCCGTGTACTTTGGGTTTCCTCGTTCGTAGACAGCATGTCTGAAATGTGACTAGTCTTTGGTACATATTCATAGATACATACATATACATACATACATATATATATATATATATATATATATATATATATATATATATATATATATATATATATATATATATATATATTATATATAATATATATATATATATATATATATATATATATATATATATATATATATAATATATATATGTATATATATATATATATATATATATAGTATATATAATATAAACCTAGATAGATAAATATTAATAAAAACCTCAATTAGAGCATTATGCACGAAGAATGGTACGCACACATTAGCTTTCCTATTCCAAACGGAGTAATTTCACATGCACTATCATATGTAAATATACCAATACACCGTTTTTCTTCACAAAATTACACTCTCTCTCTCTCTCTCTCTCAACTTATAGCGAATGCAAAGCCTTAACCTAAATGAAGGAACAAATGAAGAATTCCAGACCTTAGGGGCAAGATGAGAGAGAGAGAGAGAGAGAGAGAGAGAGAGAGAGAGAGAGAGGAGAGAGAGAATTCATTAGACAAAAAGGTAAATAAACGAAAATCCCCGAATTTATTGCCATAGATGCGGTAAAAAAAACCGGAAGAGAGAGAGAGAGAGAGAGAGAGAGAAGAGATAGAATGAGATAGAGAGAGAGAGAGAGAGCGAGAGAGAGAGGAAAAAAAGAAGAGAGGGAGAGAGCTAGACAAAAAAAAGATACGGACTGTATTAGTGCATGCATACTTGTTGAAAATGTTCAATTGACCTAAGGAATTCATTGAAGAATCATTTGAGTAGGGGGACTTTTGGTAACAATTATAAATTGCTTGTGAAATGATTTCTGAAAAATTAACCATCACAAACACAAGTCGCTAATGAAACTCTGTGTGTGTGTGTGTGTGTGTATGTGTGTGTGTTTGGTGATCTCTCCATTCTGTATATCCCATTACCTTCCGTTATTATTTCTTTCCAATAAACGGCAGAATACTATTCTTTGGAAGCTTGAATTTCAAGTCACTGGACTCTGAGGTGGTGGGGTTATTCTATATGAATGAGGTTCATCTTTAGAATAATAATAATACTAACTTTTAGACTACAACCGTCCTCCCATAGAAAGGCTAAAAGGTTAAAATAGAACGGACGATAAACTAGCTCACGAAATCAGGAAACAGAAAACTTCTTAATGGTATCAGACATCCGTTGTCTACATATCCTAAGAATCAAGTGGCCAGCGTTACGCACGAGTTCTATGTCAGTAAATTATTATTACCCAATAATTCAAGTTACTCATTGGCATAATGATTGTTGACGGACGTGCGAATTGTTAGGGGAAGTTGGGACGGGCAACCAGAGGTCCTGTTCTTGCCCAGGGCCGGAACAAATAAGAAAAAGGTAGAAAGGAAAGGGGGTTCTATAAACCGTATTCATATGGAACAAGCCCACCAAAGGGGCCACTGACTTGAAATTCAAGCTTCCAAGAATATTATGGTGTTCATTAGAAAGTAGTAACAGAAGGTAACAGATAAACAGACAGAAGAGACTAGTAATTGGAAAAGAAAAAAAATAAATGGACAAATAATTAAATAAATAAACAGATACTCATAAAATGTAATGAGATTATAAAATACACACTATTAACAGTCATTTCACGTGGGTCTACTCTTATTCACAGCTGTGGCCATCACTATTTCCTTTAAAGAGAAAAAGGTCAAGTTCCTGAATACGCTATTTCGAAAGAAGAAGAAGAAAACACTACCTGGTCACGGTTTGTGATCCTGAAAAAACAACATCATTAACAACCGTAGCCATTTTCTCTCTCTCTCTCTCTCTCTCTCTCTCTCTCTCTTAGTACTGTTGCAACATCATGTATATTACGCCCACACACACGTGCGGTAACCTTGCGTAGGGGCTGTCATTATTGCCATGAGTGGGTCTCAATAGTCCCCTTTCACAGGTGTGCGCATTCCTGCTTCAGTATACTTTGATTCATTCGTGTTCTTTGGCGTTCCTCGTGCGTAGACAAGCATGTCTAAAAGGTGATCTGACTTTGGGGCATTATATTATATATATATATATATATATATATATATATATATATATATATATATATATATATATATATATATATATATATTATATATATTGCTACTGTCAAAATGCATATTTCCCCTCTTTGAAATGTCATGTAGAATTGTGCAACATTTTTTCAGATTCCTAGATAGCTTAGAGATAGGATGTTTTGAATGTGTGTTCAGATTTTGCATTACATATTGTAAAAGAATACATATTATAACATAGAACGTAAAAAGAGAGAGATTTTCTTTGTCCGTTCGAAGCTATGATTGTTTCCCCTTTTATGTCAACACTTTGAGATTAGAGGGTCTGCGAGATCTGTTTGCTTTCCTATTTTGTCAACACGTTTGATAGCGAGCTCAAATCTTCATTTATGTTTTGGGGAATCTGTCATCGTATGTGATATGTGATTAGCCTTCTGCTCCGTGTCGATCGAGTAGGGTACATGTCTGTTGAGCAGAATTGTCTCATACGTGTATGTCTTTGATCAAAGCTACGTGGGGATTGCACGTTTTTTATGTGAAGTTGCGTAATGTTGCGAAGTTTCTGGAAGCATTCGTGCCAAAAACGTTTTGTGTCATCTCCTCAGTCCAGTTTTCGCAAGGGAAGAAGATTTCATTACATTTTATGACCGCTAGGCGTTCAGACATCTCCCTCTCTCTCTCTCTCTCTCTCTCTCTCTCTCCATCACATAGCACTTTTGATCTTAAAGTAACGTAACATAAACTGGTCACTCGTAACATTTTAGAATTTCAGAGTTGATGCTTCTTAGAGTTTATTTAGTATTATTTAGTGGGTTTTTTTTTGTGGAATCTGAACAAACATTATTTCGTAACGGCGCCTGGTTTTTGTGAAAGTGTGAATCAAGCCTGCAGCAAAGAAAGAAAGAAAGTTGGTATACCAAAAAGGTAAAGTGTGTTATATTTTTATTAGTTGCAACTAATAACAGTTAGGAACAGTGATGAACTAATAACTAATAACGAATAGGAACTGTGGTTAACTAATAAAATGTTTATGAAGGTTTGGTAAAAACTGATGGTTACAATGTTTTGAGTGAAAAAGATTTACACTTTTACACATTGCTAATTTTTGTGTTTGTGTTTGTTCCACTGTTTGTGCACTTGTTCATTTTCTTATTGAAGTGTGCCCTTTTATATTATATTTTCATTTGCATTCACAATTTAATTGACTTAGTTATTTTCATTGCTTAATCATTGCACATTTAATTAAATTTAACATTTGTGAATTAATTTGCATTTACTTAGAATTCTTTTCAAATTTTATTGTTGTTTAACACTTGCGAATTAATTTCAAATTTTCAATTATTGCCTAACACTTTTGAATTTCAATTAAATTAATTTTCTTGAATTTTGCGATAATTTAATTTTGATTTAATTTTACTTAATTTGATTCAAGAATTAATTAAACTTTCCTTTGTTTTCAAGTAACAGTAATTTTCCTGATATTGTGAATTTTTACTTATAAATTTGAGTTTAATAATAAATTTTGTATTTAAAACATTTTTATAAGTGTTTTTATTTTTATACCAGTATATTTGCATTTGATTATATTTAAGTTAGGTAGAAACATAGAGTGGTAATTGATTTGCTTTCCTTCAATTTACTTGAAGTGACTTAGAACCAGGGAAGTACTTAGACTTCTGAAATCAGGGAAATACTCAGACTTTTTAATGTTGTTGATGGAGTGATACCCTTGATTAATTTAACTACTTACAAGATTACCTCACACCCTGTTTTGATGAACTTAGTCTGATTTTCTGCAATACTGGTAAGTGTTAATGGATCACTGTTGCCTTTAGAGTATTCAGTCGTTTAGTACTGTTATTTGAGGGTTCAGGTGTCTGGCTTTTGGTGAGGTAATAATTGATGAATGGTAACCAGATACTTGGCACTTCGCAACAATATATATATATATATATATATATATATATATATATATATATATATATATATATATATATATATATATACTAATATAATATCTAATATAATATAATATATATAATATAATAATAATATATAATATATATATATATATATATATATATATATATATATATATATATATATATATATATATATATATAGACAGAATGAATAATATTAATATAAACCTCAATTGAGGCATTATACACTAAGCATGGTAGTACACACATTAGATTCTCTATTTTTCTGTTTTTCTACGCAAAAATACGGTCTCTCTTCCTCTCTCTCCTCTCCTCTCTCTCTCTTCAACTTATTGAATGCAAAGCCTTAAACCTAAATGAAGGAACAAATGAAGAATTACGGACCTTCGGGGCAAGAAGAAGAAAGAAAGAAAAAAAGAAAGAGAGAGAGAGAGAGAGAGAGAGAGAGAGAGAGAGAGAGAGAGAGAGAGAGATTTCAGCAATTTATAACACCAAGAGACAAGACATGACTAAAATTCAGAATCTCCTGCTATATTTCGATAAACCAAAATATCTCTCGTGGAATATAGAAAATCAACGAAAAATCGAGAGAGAGAGAGAGGAGAGCATATGAACTGGATACTTCAGATATGGATTTCAGTTTGAAGAAAACGTGGCCTTACCTGGCCTTGGCAGCAGCTGTTATTAGGACGTTTTTGTCCAGATGTTGTTGGAAATCCGGAAGAATAGTGATCTTGTTTGGTGTGGCTGCCTATTCGCTGGCGAGATTTCTCTCCTGACTGATGATGATGGAGCTGAACAGCCTAAGGAAAAGGAACTGAACGAGAGAATTGCGGCCTTGCGAGATGCCATCCAGTACCAGAGAGAGCAGCGCGTGCACTTGGACAGGACAATAATTCTTCAGCTACAACAGAGGCTCGACTACCAAGAAGAGACGCAGAAGGCGGGCGGAAGGGAAGAACGAGTTGGTGAAATCCAGATCACTCAGGAGGTGTTGCAACAGCAGGCCTTGCAAGAGAGGGCCCACTCGCTCGAAGCTGGAACGATAAAGAGAAGAGGGAGAAATGGCAGCTGGAAGACAAGATCGTCGAGATGGCCGAAGAAAACCAGCATCTGAAGAACAACGTGAAGGAAATTGGTGAGAGGAACGATGCCCTTTGTGAGAGGATAAGGGAACTGTCTGGGCAGTGGCCAGACGCAAACTGCCTGCTTGAGGGGCTCGAGAAACTCCTACGACAGAAGGAGAAAGACGTGCAGGTAAAGATGGCAGAAGCGGTGCGGATAGCGAGGCTCATCCAGGAACAAAAAGACTCAACGGAAAAGTGGGAATCCGACAGGAAAGAGCTGGAGCTGAGGTTGGAGCGCCTGCAGAAGGACTTGGAGGACCTGTTGGAAGGAAAAGTGTGGACTCCAGTGTGAAGTTGAGACAGCGAAACTCAAGAGGAACGAGCTGGCATGCCTTCTAGAGGAAGGAAATGGTGGCCTGGAGTCGCTGGAGAAGAAGGCCGGTGTCCAGAGCGAACGGAACGACCAGATGGATGATGAGGTTGGATGGCTGCGAGGAGCGAAGGAGAAAATGGTCTCCGATTTGAAGAAGCTCCAGGAGAAATAAAGACGAATGGAGGAGAGCAACTGAAAACTGCAGAAGATTCTGTCGATGTTCAAGTAATGGCGTGATGAAGACTCCACTGGCCTCACTCAGACGGATAAGATGTGGAAATTTTGAGGAGGATTTTTATTGAATGGAAATTTTATGTTTGTTTTGTTAATCGTTGAAGGAAATTGAACTAAAACAGAAATAAATATGTTAAAATGTTTTCTTAGAGTTTTATTAATTCGTGGATGGAAAAGAACAGCGGGGGAATATAGAAAGGATGAAGAAATAAAGGGATTTTGGTGTAGGTGCCAGGAAAGAAACAGGATTAGAAGCCCCAAGAAAATTGAGAGGATTCAATATGGATGGGTTGGAGGTGCCAGGAGGAAGAAAGAAAGAGGATTCAGTAGGATTTGTGGAGTGCAAGGAAGAAAAGAAGTACAAGATTCAGAGAATCCCCAGAAGAATTGAGAGGATGCAGTGGCTATTCTGGTTCTAAGGAACAGAGTAGCTATTACACTGTTCAGGAAGTGGTGGGCGAGGCTCACCACTGGTCCCGGGACAGGCGGCAGGCGTCCGAAGCGGGTCCCAAGATGGGCGGGCGGGTGGGCAGGCGGGCGTCCGCCGCGGGTCCCGGGATGGGCGGGCGGGCGGGCAGGGCAGGGCAGGCAGGGCGTCCGCTGCGGGTCCCCGGACGGGCGGGGCAGGCTGGGCGTCCGCCGCGGGTTAGGGACGGTCGGAGGACGGGCGGGCAGTGTGGGCGTCCGCTGCGGGTCCCGGGACGGGCGGGCAGGCAGGCGTCCGCCGCGTGGTCCCGGGACGTGGGGCGGGCGGGCAGGCGGGCGTCACGCCGGGGTCACGGACGGGGGGGGCGGGCGGGCCGGCGGGCGTCCGCCGCGGGTCCCCCCCCCGGGACGGCGGACGGGCGGGCAGGCGGGCGGTACCGGGCCGTCCCGGGCAGGCGGGCGTCCGCCGCGGGTCGGGGGTATACCGGGTGGGTGGGGCTTTTTTTTGCAGGCGGGCGGGTCCCCGCCGCGGGTCCCGGAAACGGGACGGGCCGGGCAGGCGGGCGTCCGAGCGGGTCCCGGGGAAACTGGGCAGGGCAGGCGGGCGTCCACGGGGGGTCCCGGGACGAGCGGGCGGGCGGGCAGGCGGCGTCCCGCTGCAGGTCCTCCCGGGACGGGCGGGCGGGCGGGCAGGCGGCGAAAAAAAAAAATCCGCTGCAGGTCCCGGGACGGGCGACGGGCGGGCAGGTGGGCGTCCGCCGCGGGTCCCGGGACGGCGGGGCGGGCGCAGGCAGGCGGGCGTCCGCCGCGGGTCCCAGGACGGGCGGGCGGGCGGGCAGGCGGGCGGGCAGGCGGGCGTCCGCCGCGGGCCCGGGTCCCGGGACGGGCGGTCGGGCGGGCAGGCGGCGTCCGCCGCGGGTCCCACGGGACGGGCGGGCGGGCGGGCAGGCGGGCGTCCGCCGCGGGTCCCGGGACGGGCGGGCGGGCTGGCAGGCGGGCGTCCGCCGCGGGTCCCGGGAAGGGCAGGCGGGCTGGCAGGCGGGCGTCCGCCGCGGTCCCGGGAAGGGCAGGCGGGCTGGCAGGCGGGCGGGCTGCGGGAGGCGGGCGTCCGCCGCGGTTCCCGAGACGGGCGGGCTGGGCGGGCAGGCTGGCGTCCGCCGCGGGTCCCGGACGGGCGGGCGGGCAGGCGGGCAGGCGGGCGTCTGCCGCAGGTCCCGGGACGGGCGGGCGGGCGGGCAGGCGGGCGTCCGCCGCGGGTCCCGGGACGGGCGGGCGGGCTGGCAGGCGGGCGTCCGCCGCGGGTCCCGGACGGGCGGGCGGGCGGGCAGGCGGGTGTCCGCCGCGGGTCCCGGGCGGACGGGCGGGCGGGCTGGCAGGCGGGCGTCCGCCGCGGGTCCCGGAACGGGCGGACAGGCGGGCAGGCGGGCGTCGCGACGCGGGTCCCTGGGACAGTGGGGGGCGGGCGGGCAGGCGGGCGTCCGCCGCGGGTCCTGGACAGGGGGGCGGGGCGGGCAGGCGGGCGTCCGCTGCGGGTCCCGGGCAGGACGGGCGGACGGGCGGGCAGGCGGGCGTCCGACGCGGGTCTGGGGACAGGGCGGTGGCGGGCAGCAGGGCCCAGCGGGCGTCCGGCGGGTGCAGGTCCCGGGACGGGACGGACGGGCGTGCAGGCGGCGTCCGCCCGCGGGTCCCCGGACGGGCGGACGGGCGGGCAGGGCGGGCCGTCCGGCCGCAGTCCCGGACGGGCGGGCGGGCGGGCAGGCCGGGCCGTTCCGCGGTCCGGGACGGGCGGGCGGGCGGGCAGGCGGGCGGTCCCCGCCTCCCGGGCGGGCTGGGCGGGGGGCAGGCAGGCGGGCATCCGCCGCGTCCCAAACCGGGCCGGGAGGGAGCGGGCGGGGCAGGCGAGCATCCGCCCGCGGGTCCCGGGACGGGCGTGCTTGGCAGTCGGGGGCGGGCTGCATGGCGGGCGGGGCCTGGCAGGGCGGGCCTCCGCCGTGGGTCCCGGGACGGGCAGCGGGCTGGCAGGCAGGCGGGCGGGCAGGCGGGCGTCCCGCCGCGGGTTCCTGGGACGGGCGGGCGGTAGCGGGCAGGGCTGGCGTCCGCCGCGGGTCCCGGGACGGGCGGGGCGGGGCGTGGGCGGGCAGGCAGGGGCTTCGTCCGCCGCTGGGTCCCCGGGACGGGCGGGTCGGCGGGCTGGGCTAGGCGGGCGTCCGCCGCAGGTCCCGGACGGGCGGGTGGGAAGGGGCGTGGGCGGGCAGGGCGGGCGTCCGCCCCGCGGGTACCCGGGACGGGCTGCGGGCGGGCAGGCTGGCGTACCGCACCGCGGGTCACAGGACGGGCGGGCAGGCGGGCAGGCGGGTGGGCGGGCGGGCAGGCTGGCGTCCGCCGCGGGTGCCCGGGACGGGCGGGCAGGCGGGCAGGCGGGCGTCCGCCGCGGGCGACAATGATGGGGTCGTGCCTCATGATACCCACCCCCTGGGGGGGGCCCCGGGGGGTTTAATATCACTTTTTAAAGTGGGGGGACCAGATACCATAGAAGTGTACTGTTAAAATAAGAAAATCAAGCTCAAGTAATTTTTTTTATTGATGCCTATGCGGTTTTCACTGAGAATTTCATTATGAAAACTTTAACACGAGACGTCTCAAAACTGAGGCGGTCCCCTTAATATCTGATTCGCTCTACTTGGGAATTAAATATATTTTCATATATGTTAACAGAAGGGTAATTTTTTATTCGATAAGAAATTTGTGGGCTCACGGGCGCGAACCATCGAACCAACAAAGTCAGGACGCACCGTGTATCGACTAAAGAATTCCCTTTCGGTTTAACATATATGAAAATATATCAATTCCGAATATAGCGAATTAGATATTAAAGGACATTTTAGTCTTCATTCAGAATTTCAGTTTATAAAAGAAATGCTTCAAAAAAAACGGTTTTAATAATGCTTTCATAGATACATATGTTGATAAACAGCTAGAAAAGTTATTGTTTCCGAAAGTTTCCATTTTCAAAGCCAGTACTGTATTTTACCATGTTTTTCTATGGTAATAAGAGTTTTTCCGTTAAAAATAGACTACTAAAACTTTTAAGAGAATTTTATCCTCAAGTTAATGTTAGGGTAGTGTTCAAGCCTAAGTATACTATTGGTGGTTTGTTTAAGTACAAAGACATCGTACCCCCAGAACTACAGTCTCATGTTGTATATAAATACGAGAGCAATTGCTGTAATGCAATTTACGTGGGGAAAACAAAGCGCCAAGCACGTGTACGATGGTTTGAACACTTGGGAGGATCAGTTAGGACAAACAGGCTTTTAGCAAAACCACCAGTCAGCCATACGGGATCAAGCAGAAAATAGTGATCACCCTCTAAGGTTAGATTCATTTTCCATTCTCTCTAGTCGGGTGCCCCCATGGAGCTGGCAATAGTAGAAAGTCTCTACACTTTAAAGTTGAAACCTTCCCTCAGTAACAACGAGAGGTCCACGGAGATGCTGTGTTTTTAAATTTTTAGTGTGTATGTTTGTATGCCTTCATGATGCAGGTATTTATTTTATTTATTTATTTATTTATTTTTATTTTATTTTTTTTTTTCAATATTGCTTCCTTCCCCATTTTTATGATTGTACATTACTCTTTTTTTTTATTATTATTATATATACAATATAACCTTTGTGTAACATTTCTTCATTCCAATTATCGATCGTAATTTAGTGATTTTTAATTTTTTTTTTTCTTTCTGTGTTTTTTGTATAGACCTGATGATGGAGACAGTTACTCCGAAACCGGTACTCATAAGAAAGTAAAGGATGTTTTATGTACAAGTGCTGGTTTTTACTCTTTCTATCAAGACTCCGTTTTCCAAGGGATAGATCAGTTGCAGATATATATATATATATATATATATATATATATATATATATATATATATATATATATATATATATATATATATATATAAAAGCATTAAGCTACAAATGTCCTTTAATATCCAATTTTCCCTGCCTCGGAAATAATATATTTTCACATAAGTTAACCAAAGGAGAATTTTTTAGTTGATAATAATAAGTTCGTCGTCTCTTGGGATCGATCAAGCGACAGACCACAACTCAAGAGACCCCAGATATATTATGAATAAGCACAACGGGGCCAACTTTTCAATTATTTTTTTTATATTGCAGTATAATCCGGTGAAGACCTAGAATATTATTATCTACTTAACGACAGCGTTAAAAGCAAACATTTTGGCTTCTCTCCGTTTGTTTCCGTGAGCCTACATAAGGTAACCTATGATGTCAGGCTTCTTGTCTGGGTTGCCTTTCCTCAGACCAAGTCAGTAGCATTTTAATATCTCTCTTTTGGTAAAGCCTGAAGTAGGTGGAATTGAACCGTCCTGAAAAGTGCTCTGATAAATGCGGACTTCTTCACTCGTGGAGTGAAGAATTTCTCTTTTACTAACAATAATGATAAAAATAACGATCAGGCAAAGATCTCTGGAACTATGGTATCAGAACGGATAGGGTGATACGTGCAAATAGACCAGACGTGACGTTGATTAACAAAATCAAGAAGAAAGTATCACTCATCGATGTCGCGATGCCATGCAACACCAGAGTTGAAGAGAAAGAAAGGAAAAAATGGATAAATACAAGACCTGAAAATAGAATAAGAAGAGTATGGGATATGCCAGTGGAAATTGTACCCATTATCATAGGAACACTGGGCACGATCCTAAAATCCCTGAAAAGGAATCTAGAAAAACTAGAGGCTGAAGTAGCTCCAGGACTCATGCAGAAGAGTGTGATCCCAGAAACAGTGCACATACTAAGGAAAGTGATGGACTTCTAAGAAGATGCAACCCGAATCCCACACTATAAATACCACCCAGTCCAATTGGAGGACTGCGATAGACCAAATAATAATAATAATAATAATAATAATAATAATAATATAATAATAATAATAATAATATAATAATAATGATGAATAATAATAATAATAATAATAATGATAAAAAAAAGGTCTAAAGATTTCGCGGTAACACAAGATGATTCCCTAAGATAATGTAACAGTACGACAAATAAGAAGATATACGTCAAAGTAACGTTGAAGGAAGTTTTTGAAATATCTTCTCTTGTAAAAATTGAAGTCCAGGGCGTCATCGTCTTTGATATTCTCGCTTCTCTCGTTGAATCTTTTGTGCCACTCAAACACGCACGCGAGACAAGCGGCTATTCGATAAGCCGTATACGAAGCATTTGAAAGCATTCTGTTGGAGTTTTGTGCAATTCTACTAAAAAATTCAAACTGTTGTTCAACTTTTAAACTTACGCCCACTACAGAAATCACAACCGAACGGGTGAAATCACCATAGAGCATCGATAACATGGAACGGAGGTCTCCTGACCAGGGCGGCCATATTGAAAGGTCTCGGTCTAGCAGCTCTCTAGCTCATTGTACTGTACTGTAGAGACGAAGCACTACGGCAGATATCATCCCCGATATTTACCCTCTATGGGAATCACATTCACGTTATCTAATAGACATACCTCGTGTGTATATATATATACATATATATATCTATATATATATATATATATATATATATATATATATATATATACATATATATATATATATATATATATATATATATATATATATTATATATATAATATATATGCTTAAAAAATCACAGTAGATGCACGTGACTTCATTAAATAAGCGAATACCACAGGAAAATGATAGTCAGAAATCCAAGCGCTTTCGTCTTTACTAAGACATTGTCAAGCTCCTTGACAATGTCTTAATAAAGACGAAAGCGCTTGGATTTCTGACTATTAATTTCCTGTGGTATTCGCTTATATATATATATATATATATATATATATATATATATATATATATATATATATATATATATATATATATATATATATATATATATATATATATATATATATATATATATATATATATATTCATATACATATACAGTGGTACCTCGACATACAAAAGGCTCAACTTACGAAAAACTCAAGATACGAAAGCAAATACGAAAAATTTACAGCTCTACATACGAAAAGTTTTCAAGATACGAAAGGTTGTTGCTGTAAAGTCCCGAGATTCGCCCGGACCACCGAAAACAATTTTAAAACTCCCGCGCCGCCAACTGAGTAAACTCGCCATCATCCTCCTGCTCTCCCATTGGTTCCTGATGCTAGTCCACCCCATAAGGTCCTGCTGCTTCTATTGGTCAGCATCTACCCCTTGTGCTTTAAGTATTCTATTGGTAAAAGGATGCTGTAAATTGAAAAACTTATTCATGCAATACATTTCATAACAAAAAAAACATTAGGTAAAGATAGAATAAAGAATAGAAATGTATGGTTTATACTGTTTGGTAGTTTCAGTAGTTGAAGAGAGATAATGAAAATTTATGGCTTACTGTGCAAAGTGATTGCTTGGCGATCGTTCGATACTCGTAAGTGCTGGAATGTAGAAACGGTCAGTTTTGGAAGCTTTTTTTGTTTGTTTTTATTTATAGTTAATGGTTACTTAATAATTATTTGAAATGAGTACATGCAATACACTTAATACAAAAAATTGTGAATTAGATATCATAAAATTAACAAAATTAAATCAGAATGCCAACAAATACATATTTTTTTTAGAATTCTTCTTCTGTTTTATTATTACGTTACGTATACGTATGTTCATTATACCTGTCAGTAACTCACTATCTCCAGTAGGTAAAGATAGAATAAAGGATAGAATGAATGGTTATTATACTGTTTGATAGTTTCATTAGTTGAAGAGAGATACTAATGAAAATTTATGGCTTACTGTGTGCTAGGAAAAATGATTGCTTGGCGTTCGTTTGATAATCGTAAGACGAGTAAGAGCTGAATGTAAACAATCGATTGGAAGTTTTTTTTTTTTTGTGTATTATAGTTAATGATTAATTAATAATTATTTGAAATGAGTACATACTGATTATTTATAAATTTTATTGGCATATTCTAAGCTTTTAGCTTCTTAGGTTTAGATGTCAGAATCATAGACTAGGCTACAGTAGCAACCGCTAACATAGGCTAGGCTTATTGCTAAGGGACATATGCTAAAGTCCTAATATATGCAGTTAAAAATGGGGTTGAACCTTCCCCCCACCCAAACATGCAGTTGAATATTACTCAAGTATGTACAGTATTTTCCCTTTTTGTAGTCATATTTCTTCCGTCGGATCGGAGTCGTAACACTAGAACATGTGTTTAGGCCTGGAAATATACTCTGGGGTGATTTTGGAGGGCTTGGAACGGATTAGCCATTTTACATGTAAAATGGGGTCCAAGATACGAAAACTTCATGATACGAAGGCCGCCTCGGAATGGATTAATTTCGTATCTCAAGGTACTACTATATATATATATATATATATATATATATATATATATATATATATATATTATAATATATATATATATATATATATATATATATATATATATATATATATATGTATATATATACACATTATATATATATGTATGTATGTATGTATGTATGCATGTATATCACAGTAAATTCTAAAGGAAAACACCAATTTGATCTCATAAGAACTATCTCCATTCTTTCAAATTGCACTATATAATTCATCACGATTCGCAGTAGCATTTCCTCACATAATGGAGATTTATTACCGAGCAAATTCCCGACGGAAAGGCAGAAACCGTAGATGCTACCCAACCCCCAATTGGCTTGTCTCGCTTTGGTAAATCACTCTGTTGGACAAACGCGAAAGTTATAAATTCTGTACTTCTAAAAAAAAAAAAGTATAGGAGCCGTACCCTTGCATTGGTAGGAATACCAACACGCAGGTTTTTATGGATTAACCTGTCTCTTGTTTGTCTTCCCTGCGTATACCGTTCTCTCTCTCTCTCTCTCTCTCTCTCTCTCTCTCTCTCTCTCTCTCTCTCTCTCATCCTTTTTAGCCTGACAGGCAGTTTCTCTTATAGTCATACTTCTTTTCACAATCACTACATACAACGTTCTCTCTCTCTCTCTCTCTCTCTCTCTCTCTCTCTCTCTGTTATTCTCTTCAGTCGGATAGTTTAGTATTTTCCTTATGATCAATTAATTCTTTTCACCACCACTCCATACAGCGTTTTATCTCTCTCTCTCTCTCATCCTCTCTCTCTCTCTCTAGCTCTTTTCTCTCTCTCGTCTCTCTCTCTCTCTCTCTCTCTCTCTCTCTCTCTCTCTGTGTGTGTGTGTGTGTGTGTGTGTGTTATTCAACAGCGGGAAATAGTTCTTTTGTAGGTGCAATAATTCAAGACGCCGGAGTAAGCGGGTATGACCAAGATTTATAGAAATCACGCCCTGGTGATCTAAAACTTGGCTAGTGAATCAAAGGTGACATCTTGGCCAAGTCGAGTTATGGATGTCAAGGTTACTTTTATTTGTCTATTCATTTTCTTAAGTTATTTATTCATTTTTTAGTTTTCTGTAAAAGGAAACTATAGTGCCGGCTTTGTCTTTCCTCCGTCCGTCCGCACTTTAATCTGTCCGCCCTCAGATCTAAAACACTACTGAGGCTAGAGCGCAGCAAATTGGTATTTTGATTATTAACCCCCCAATCATCAAACATACCAAATTGCAACACTCTAGCCTCAGTAGTTTTTACTTTATTCAAGGTTAAAGCTAGCTATGGATCGTTCATCTGGCAGCGCTTCACTTGTTATTTATTTTCTTCAAATAAGCAAGCTGGTAGAAACTACGCATTTGAATAACTGTTCAGATTGTAAGAGATTTCTTTGATCCCCCGTCTGTTTAGCTTAGATCTCATATCTTTCATCGAGTCTCGTTTATAATCTTCAATTTTTTCCATCGTGAGATGGAATGGAATATGGAATTCAGGCCAAAGGCTAAGCACTGGGACCTATGAGGTCATTCAGCGCTGAAAGGGAAATTGAAAGAGAATAGAAGGGCTTGAAAAGGTGTAACAGATGAAAAACCCCGCAGTTGCACTATGAAACAAGTGTTAGGAGAGGGTGGATAGCAATATAGAAGAGAGAATATGAATGGAGGTACAGTAAAAGGAATGAAAGTGGCTGCAGCTAGGGGCAGAAGGCATGCTGCAAAGAACCTTAAGAAATGCCTACAGTGTACCACGTGAGTTGCAATGACGGCACTAGCCCCCAACGGGGTATTTTTTTTTTTTATGAAACTGTAGGTGTTTAACCAGCCATTAACGCAGAAGGGAACATTGGCTCACGTTATCCTCAAATACTTGAGGCGGAAGAATCCACCAGAGAAATTCATTTTTATTTAACATTCAAGAGAAACTACTGTTTAAATACGACAAAATAGTACGGGAATGAAAACTGAATAATAAAAGGGATAAGCCAGACTGCTTGTATTTTGCAAAAAGCTAAGTTTGCCAAGTTCGCTTTTCATAGATCGTTTTAGCCTCCGACTTGTAAATCAGAATTTCGAATATGAAATGAAAAGCTATACCACGAAACCCCCCTTAAGAGAAAATAAATGAAAAAAAACGAAGTAGGTTAATATATATATATGATATATATATATATATATATATATATATATATATATATAAATTTAATGAATTAATGACCGAAACAAAGAAAACTGACAATGGGCTTCAGATGAAACAAATAACAAAACTTTCGAGTAGATCATTTTTTCAGTCTCTTTCATAATCACACAAACTACACACACACATATATATATATATATATATATATATATATATATATACTATATATATATATATATATATATATATATATATATATATATATATAAAGGTATAAGCCACGAACGAAAAATAAACAACGGAGTTTCTGCAAGATCTTTCAACTCGGCGTCCTTTACTCAGCTAAGTAAAGGACGTTGAGTCGTAAGATCTTGCAGAAACTCCTAGGTTTATTTTTCCTTCGTGGCTTATACCTTTATTTATGGATTTATCACGTTCCAAACTTTCGTGATTCAGTTATATATATATATATATATATATATATATATATATATATATATATATATATATATATATATATATATAAGGTGATGTCACGGAGGAAAATGGGAAGGCGAAAAAGCCAAGAACTTTCGGGCTAACACGACCCTTTATATATATATATATATATATATATATATATATATATATATATATATATATATATATATATATATATATATTGAAGGTCACATATAATCGAGAATGACCGAAGGAGACGAAATCATTGCGGAAACGGGTCAAGATTCGAGATACTCTAATGTGCCATTTGTTCCCCATTATTAAGCCTGTGCGTGTTCTGGCTTTGACGAACGACCAGCGATCGTGGATAATCGCCGTATTCTTCCTTATCTAATCTGCGAAAGTCTATCTAGAGAAATATATTAGCTATAAAGTTGCTGAGCCTGAAAGACACATTGTGAGAACTGGGGTGTCCTAAATTAATCGGGAAATTTCGTGAACGGTGTCTTTTGTAGTCTGAAATATATAGTGGAGGAGATATTCTTTGGCGCGGAATTAATTTCGCGAGTGACAGTCCGAGAATTTCTGGAAACGTTACTTTTGCAAAAAATAAAATAATGTAAATAAATAAATAAATAAACTAAACAAAATAGCATTCTCCAGCACGTTTCGTTACTGCGAGCACTGAATTCATATAAGACCACAAGCAAAATTACCCAAGTAGATAACTATATATGTACATACTCGTAAGGAAGTAGTATAATTACATACAACATTAATTATCTGGCAAATTCACAAATATATACGGTATATAATACTGGGCATTCATGACCGAAAACCTCTAAGTGATTTTCCTATATATTTCAAAACCAAATTCGATTTCTTAGGTTCCACTCTCTCTCTCTCTCTCTCTCTCTCTCTCTCTCTCGTCTCTCCTCACTTCTCCTCTCATCTCCCTCATCTCATCTCGTCCTCTCTCTCTCTGTGCTTACAGTATCTTTCATCTAACAGAGCCTGTCAGCTTAGCTCATCATCGCCATCCCATAATATATTATGATTTCCTCCTCAAGTCGTAAATGTAACATTAAAGCTTCATGGATATGGGGCACCCCCTCCCCCACCCCCTTAGCCCGTCCCATTTACAAGCGGCCCACCTGTTGTTAACACCTTGTTTCCCTTCGACTTTTCTTGATGTTTTGAGTGCGTGGAGGACAAAACTGTTTATATATGTTTCAGCAATAGACTGTTCAGTGCTGTTTGAATATTCGTTGGTATCTAGGACGTCGATTTTTTTTTTTTAAATTTAGTTCTGGGTCTCATAAGACGAACGATATGACGTTTAGAACGAGAGCGCATGTCAAAATGTTCCGCCGGCCCTTGGACGAACCCGCCGCTATACTACTGCTTCTCCTGCTGGTGCCCACGTCGAACTGATCTCTGGCATGCAGCGAAGGTCACCTCGAATGTGCCTGAAATCCGTCAGCGCGACAAAAGGTTTATTTTCTTTCCCCGGACGATCAAAGCTGCCTCTCCAGCTAAAAGGGGGGTTAATGGAGGTCCTGGAGAACGGAATGCGAAAATAATTTCCTAAAACAAACTCCTAATTAAAAAAAAAGAATATTATTTTGATTTATTTTTTTTAAATTCTCCCTCCTCTTCACCTGCCTCGTAGGAGAACCTTGACCCTGAAGGAGATGGGTCTCCGGGAGAATTTAGAAATGAGAGATTGGCTCTTATTTGTGGAATGAACGAATGGGGGCGGTGTCAAGGAGAGGGCTCGTTTTTCGACAGCTAATTAATGGTTTGTGTGACGGAAAGCGGATGGTTGACGTAAACAATCGGTGCTTAAGTGTTCGAAGTGCTAGCATGTGATTTAACGGAAGCCTTGCCTCTCTCTCTCTCTCTCTCTCTCTCTCTCTCTCTCTCTCTCACACACAACTCAAATGATGGAATCGGCCTTGATTAAACAGAGGCAGGTAATGAACATCTCAAAGGGAGCATGGGATTCCGATGTCAATGACAAAGTTTTCATTCAACCAACGCTTAAGAGGATTAAAGGAAGATTATCAACATGAGTGACCTAAATTGGCTTACCTGTGGATGGATACCTTTATATAAATAACCTTTTCTGTAACTTTTCTCATTCATCTACCTGAAAAGGTAGACAGTAGTCATTGAAATATAGTATTTTTCTCTCTATATTTTGGCGTTTTTATGGGCTCCTTTTATTATATATAATATATATATATATATATATATATATATATATATATATATATATATATATATATATATAATATATATATATATATATATAGATATATATATATATCATATATATATATATATATATATACATATATATATATATATATATCTATATATATATAATATATAGGGATATATATATACTATATATATATATATATAATACTTCAGGGGGTACCATGATACATTAGTAGAATGCCATAGTTTTATTAAAAACGTTTCGCACACAGTTCTCGGTGGATCATCAGTCTGTGAACAATAAAAGTAAATACAATTATAAAAAGGAATTCACAAAATTACAAGGTAATTACAGGAGATATGTAGACGGCACTTTTGCTCTTTTTAAGTACCCTTGGCAAAGCACACAGTTTCTGGAATATATTAATCAGCAACACCCAAATATTCAGTTTACGATGGAGGTGGAGAAAGGAGACAGTTTGCCATTTCTCGATATCAATATTACAAGAAGTAATTCTGAATTCACCACAGATGTCTATAGAAAAAAGACCTATATAGGTTTAGCTAAAAACTATTATAGTTCATGCCAAAGAACCTTCAAATTAAACACCATTTATACTCTTGTCCTTAGAGCATTAAAATATTCGTCTAACTGGCCAACTTTCCATAATGAAATAAAATTTTTATTAGGTTTGTTTCAGAAAAATTCCTATCCTTAGAGTTATCAATAAACTTTTAACCAAATTTCTCCAGCCCACCGTTGCCTAACTTTGATGTTCCTAAGAAACTGTTCTTTGCTTCCATCCCTTTTGTGTTTGATACAAAATTCTCACGTAGACTACACAGATCATTGAACAAGAAATTCCCTGTCTTCAGTTTAAAACTTATTTCTAATAATCCATGCAGGATAGGTTCATTTTCAGCTGTAAAGATCGCTTGCAATCCTTCATGAGATCTAATGATGTATATAAATTCACATGCCCTGGATGTCCAGGCTCTTACATCGGATCTACTCGTAGGCTATTGCAAGTGAGATATTGCAGCCACATGGGTTTCAGTTTCGTACAGGCCGAGAATTAAGCAACCAGAGTTTTCTAACATTAAAAATCATGCTGCTATATGGAAAATAGAGGTCTTGAAAGAGCAATTCTCCATTATTGGTTATACAAAGAACCCAGATCATCTAACTAATCCGGAGTCATTACTTATCAAAAGGCTAGTTCCCTCTTTGACAATCACACCACGGCTTCCCCTCTGTATTTGGCATAACTGACTTTTTGTTTGTTTGTTTGCTATTCCTTCTTCGTCTTTTGCCTTGGATGGTTGGTGTCTTAGTTCTCTCTCTCTTTTTACAGTGTTTTAACGTATTTTTTTTTTTTAACTTTTAACTTCTGCGGTTTCTTTTTAAACCATTAATTTTTATTTACCTTGAAATTTTGTGAATTCCTTTTTATAATGTATTTACTTTTATTGTTCACAGACTGATGATGCACCGAGAATTGTGTGCGAAACGTTTTTAATAAACTATGGCATTCTACTAATGTATCATGGTACCCCCTGAAGTATTGTTATCTTCGCCGACTGGAGACTATATATATATATATATATATATATATATATATATATATATATATATATATATATATATATATATATATATATATATATATATATATATATATATATATATATATATATATATATATATATATATGTGTATATATATATAGATATACATACATACATACATATATTATATATATATATATATATATATATATATATATATATATATATATATATAATTAAAGGGAATCCGGAAAGGACAGAGAATGTTGACATAGATCCTGGCAGTATCATTTCTGGAATGAATTGAAGGCGCCGGAGAGAGAGAGAGAGAGAGAGAGAGAGAGAGAGAGAGAGAGAGAAAAGTGCCCGATTGTAAAATAACAGATAAAAGGCAGGGAAAGTAGATGAGGTGGTATGGTCGCGTGGTTCGCATGGATTATGATGCCCTGGATAAGAAGACACATTATATAGACGTGGAAGAAAAATAGGAGAAGCAGAGGCCAGCGAGGAATTTGATGGAGTGGCGTAAAGAGACACATGAAATCGTTGGGCTTAGAACAGCAGATGCGCAAATTCCATTTCTAGGGAGGAGAAAGAGGGTGGAAGTAGAGGCAGGCTAAGAATTAGACTGAGAAACGTCGTAAAAGAGACGTAAGAAATCGCTGGGTGCGGAACACGCATTTGTCCAAAATTGGACAAATGGAGATTGAAGATTCAAGCGGCCGACCCCATAGGATAAGGGCGGGCAACATCAAGCATGCCAAAAGGTTACAGACAATATACCCGTTATCATCGTCATTCTTCGATTATGCAGCAGCAGAAGTCTACACTGATAGAAATAAGACAAGTAAAAAAATTATCCGAAGTTTCTTCGACGCAATTGAATTTTCTGTATAACGTGTAATGCTGTATAAAACCAACAGCTACTGCTAGTGTTTCAGTCGCTCACCAATTACGGTGGAGTAAGGGTGTGTCTCATACCTCCGGAAAATCCTGCTAGATGTACGATCCATGGCTAACTTTAACCTTAAATAGATAAACAAAATAAAAACTATTGAGGTTAGAGGGTTGCAATTTGTTGTGTTTGATGATTGAAGGGTGGACGATCAAAATACCAATTTCCAGCTCTCTAGCCTCAGTAATTTTTTTTTTTAGATCTGAGTGCGGACGGACGGACAAAGCCGGCAGAATAGTTTTCTTTTGCAGAAAACTGGAAAAGGACCAAAATTGTTCTTTTTCTGGCCTTGATTCGATGTTTTATGCTACGAATAGTCAAGATTCACCTCCGCTTTTTGCAGTGTCTGGTTTTATAGGTATTTGACGCATCCCCTATAGTTTTATGTGGCATTCGTAGGTATTAATATCACTTAATTAAGGAATATATTTCTATATCCTGTTGTCTTGTTTTTTATTCCTTAAGACTAACGTGAGATTGTGCATTGCACTGTATTTGAAAAGGCAGAAAAAAACTAAAGGGTGATAAATCTGATGAAAACAAAAATCCGAATCATTGTTTACCCTTTAGCAGATGCTAAAAATACCATCGGTATGTATTGTGTGGATGCATCTAGCAACTAGAACTACACTTGAAAGGCACCAAATAATAACACAGAACACCGCCCCACGACCCCAAACCCCACTCCTAAAATTACGTTGGCATGCGAGCAAATTGTGCCAAATATTCGGCTGATTTGGGCACGTACACCTCGGGCCTAATGTAACATAGACTTGGATGATCAACTAAGGTCAAAAGTACACTTAAGTAGTCATTACAGACGCGCTGTCAGCATGACCCTAAAAGATTTTCTGGCAACCGGTAATAAAGTCACAGGAAAATATGACAATTTTGGCTAGGAAAAAAAAAAAAAAAAGTCACATTAATTTATGGCGACCGGTAATAACGTCACAGGGGTGGAAAAAATGTTACACGGGCTTGTACCAAACACACCGCAAAGGTGGATACATACCGGATTATATATATAAAAAGGCTCGTACTTAACACACCGCAAAGGTGGATACTACCTGATTATATATATAAAAAGGCTTGTACTAAACACATCGCAAGGTGGATACATAATGGATTATATATATATATATATATATATATATATATATATATATATATATATATATATATATATGTGTATGTATATATATACATATATATATATATATATATATATATATATATATATATATATGTAGTATGTATATATATCATATATATATAGATATATATATATATATATATATATATATATATATATATGTATGTATATATATATATATATATATATATATATATATATATATATATATATATATATATATATATAAAATGCTTGTACTAAACACGCCGCAAAGGTGGATACACACCGGATTGAAACACCCTTGCTGGTCAATATATAAGAAAGATAAATGTAACTTTTTTTTACCCTGTGACTTTTTTTTCCTGTATCTGTTCTTCCTGTGACCTTATTACCTGGATTCGATTTTCCCTGATATCTCCGTAACTTGTCGATAACTTGAACTCGTTGAAGAAACCACAGCTCCACTTAAAAGAACTCGAAGAGTAGGAAGCGTGGACAGCGTAATTAAGGACCTCACACTAAACAATCAGTAAAACCAATCAAGTATGTGAAACTGAAATAATGTAGTACACCAACTAAATCTACATAATTTACATGAAATGCTTTAGATTTTACCCACGTATACTAAACCATTAATATAATGTATAACAAAGCGGATTACGATACACTGTAAAAAAAAATATCAGGCTATAGAATATTTGCTTTAATTATACATTATCAAAAACTATATATTAAAGGCACGCTCACAAACACACTAACGCACACATCGCCCGTATCTCTGGCCATCTATCATTAGTATTACCATTTATCTGTTTCATAAAGATTTCAATTTGCTACTAATGTATGCAAGAAAGGCAATGTTTTATCTGTTGGACCCTTAGTTTTTATATACGAAAATGCGTTTAACCGCTGAAATACTGGGAAGGATAAGCCATTTTCTATCGCCAAGGAGAAGACAAGACATGTTATAGTAGTAGTACAATGAAACAGAAATTAAAAGATCTGGGTAACACCTATAGCGTTATTGAGGGCCATTAAGCTCAACGGTTACAAACAAATGTTAAAAGTAGTAAATACGCAAAAACACTGGTCTTTTATAAGCGATAACAATGACCAAACTTAAGTTATTTTGGTAGAATTAGGTAATAGGTCCTCGCCGGGTATTTCTTTGGAAATTACAGTTTCCTATAATTTTTGGGTTGCTTATTAAGAAAGTACAGTTATTTTTTGGGGATCGACTGTAACTAACCCCCAGGGGCTAGTACTAAGCACGGCGAAATACATTGGACACGCCAATTCCTAGTGGCTTTCTTATTCGGGGGTGCGTTCCTTGCAATCTGTGCGGAGATATTACGTTGAATTACCGTTAGTTTAACTGTGCTTTTAGTAGTACTTTACGATTCGAATTTTTGTATTTCACTCAAAATTATTTCTGGAGTATTTAAAGTCCTGCACATACGAAGGTTTAGCGTAATCAACTAACTTTTGCACAGGGATACCATCAATATATGCTTGAAAGGATTCATCATTATTCACTCTTACCGAAATTACCATTTTAGGACTAGCCGATAACGAAATATGGGTTATTAATAGGCAATGCTCTTCGCGAATACTTTTCCAGTACTGATCAAGTTTAAGTTTGCTTGAGAGTTATCGCAAGTCACTAAATCTAACGTTTTTCTCATATTCTCGAACTAATAAGATACTTTTCTCGAGTGCGACCTTGACAACTGAATTTTCTCTATTCGCTGCCGTTTAGATTCGGGTGATTCCCTATACGGGTTGTCAAAAATTGCCATTTATTCCCCTTGAATAAAATTTCCTAGTTTTTTATGAGTACTTGTTTTGAATAAAATTTCCCAGTTTCTATGGAAATACGTTATATGATTATTTTGCTCCACAGAAGTAGTTTTATTATATTAACTATAGCAATGAGTTGGTATAAATTAGTACATTGATATTCAAAGTAATAAACCACTTTTTTTGCATATTTTGTCCATCTCTATATAATCAGATGACGTATAATTATAGTGTTGTCAAACTTCTTCCTGTGGAGACTATGTATATATTATCTTTCTTATTGTAAGGGCACATGCCAGTAATTTATGCTTGCCTTCTGGATGAAATTCCCTTTTTTTTTGTATGTTGGGTTACGATTAAAGCACTTGATGTTTGTTTTTAAGTTGATGTTTGTTACGTAACCCTGTAATTTTGTATATGTGACACTGTGTTATGCAATATACTCCTCCAGAGTTTTCTTCTAGGGTGGAAAGGTGAAGCTCTCTGATTCTAGCATCTGACTCCACGAAGGCAAGTAAAAGAAGATATTCTTGTAAGATCCAGCCACATCACCTCGTGAATCGTCGTCGCCATTGCAGTAACTTCTTCATTAGGATATTCTGAGATCCTGTTTGCCATTTAAGTTTTATTTCTATCGAAGTAACGTAACGTTTTGTTAATAATTTTTGCAGTAATGTGTTAGTTTTCTTGCTTCTTAACGTAATTTGAATAATTGTTCTGTTCTTTAAATATTAATTATATGTATTAAACCTTTAAATGCGTCTTTGTGAACCCGTGTGGCATCACCCAAAAAGAATTGGTGCAGGAAATACAGTTGATTGTTACTTAACTGCACTTTTCTTGAATAAAATGCAAGGTTTCTTGACTTTAAGTAAGTTACTAAACTCCTCAGCACTGTAACTTGGTCTCATTCAAAGCTAGTGCTGGAGGGCTTAAGGTTGAATGAAATCTTACCGAATGTGGCCCTAAAATTCAGTTTTGTTTCACACACGGGTTGCTCTAGGAGCAAGAGCCCGTCCTGGCACAAGGCGAGCTTAATCTCAAAC
>NC_061106.1:17906228-17908728 GCF_015104395.2 Macrobrachium nipponense
GTTTGAGATTAAGCTGGCCTTGTGCCAGCACGGGTTCTTGCTCCTAGAGCAACCCGTATAGGGAATCGCCCGAATCTAAAAGGAAGCGAATAGAGAAAATTCAGTTGTTAAGGTCGCACTCGAGAAAGGTATCTTATTAGTTCGAGAACATGAGAAAAACGTTAGATTTAGTGACGTGCGATAACTCTCAAGCAAACTTAAACTTGATCAGTACTGGAAAAGTATTTTCGAAGAGCATTGCCTATTAATAACCCATATTTCGTTATCGGCTAGTCCTAAAATGGTAATTTCGGTAAGAGTGAATAATGATGAATCCTTTCAAGCATATATTGACACGTTAAACCTTCGTATGTGCAGGACTTTAAATACTCCAGAAATAATTTTGAGTGAAATACAAAAATTCGAATCGTAAAGTAGCACTATTTTTAAAAGCCCAGTTAAAATAACGGTAATTCTACGTAATATCTCCGCACAGATTGCAAGGAACGCACCCCCGAATAAGAAATCCACTAGGGATTGGGTCGTCCAATGTATTTCGCCGTGCTTTAGTACTAGCCCCTGGGGGTTAATTACAGTCGATCCCCCCCAAAATAACTGTACATTCTTAATAAGCAACCCAAAAATTATAGGAAAGTGTAATTTCAAAAGAAATACCCGACGCGGAGCTATTACCTAATTCTACCAAAATAACTTTTGTTTGGTCATAGTTATCGCTTATAAAAGACCAGTGTTTTGCGTATTTACTACTTTTAACATTTGTTTGTAACCAGTTGAGCTTAATGGCCCTCAATAACGCTATAGGTGTTACCCAGATCTTCTAATTTCTGTTTCATTGTACTACTACTATAACATGTCTTGTCTCCTCGTGAATACAAATTGCTTGGCGATAGAAAATGGCTTATTCTTCCCAGTATTTCAGCGGTTAAACGCATTTTCATAATATAAAAAAACTAAGGTCCACAGATAAAACATTGCCTTTCTTGCATACATTGGTAGCAAATTAAAATCTTTACGAAACAGATAAAATGGTAATACTAATGATAGATGGCCAGAAATAGGGGCGATGTGTGCGTTAGTGTGTTTATGTGTGAGCGTACCTTTAATATATAGTTTTTGATAATGTATAATTAAAGCAAATATTCTATAGCCTGATATTTTTTTTACAGTGTATCGTAATCCGCTTTGTTATATTTTATATTAATGGTTTAGTATATGTTGGTAAAGTCTAAAGCATTTCATGTAAATTATCTAGATTAGTTGGTGTACTACATTGTTTCAGTTTCACATACTCGATTGGTTTCACTGATTGTTTAATGTGAGGCCCTTAATTACGCTGTCCATGCTTCCTACTCTTCGAGTTCTTTTAAGTGGAGCTGTAGTTTCCTCAACGAGTTCAAGTTATCGACAAGTTACGGAGATATCAGGGAAACTCGAATACAGGTAATAAGGTCACAGGAAAAACATATAGGAAAAAAAAGTCACAGGAAAAGAAAAAAAAGGTACCTTTATCTTTCTTATATATTGACCTTCAAGGGTTTCAACCCGGTCTGTATCCACCTTTGCGGCGTGTTTAGTACAAGCCTTATATATATATATATATTATATATATATATATATATATATATATATATATTATAATATACACATAATCAATATACATATACATATATATATATATATATATATATATCTTATATATATATATATATATATATATATATATATCTATATATATATATATATATATATATATATATATATATATATATATATATATATATATATATATATATATATATATATATATATATATATGATATATTATTATATTATATATATATATATATACTATATATATTATTATATATATTATATTTATATATATATATAATATTATATATATATATATATATATATAGTATTATATGCAATATAAAAACACTGTATCGTGCTTCTAAGAAATCAATAGAGGGATCCACAGTAATATCCTTGTTTATCGAGATATAATATATTTATATACAAATAAATATATTATATCTCGATAAACAAGGATATTACTGTGGATCCCTCTATTGATATTATATTTATATATATATATATTATATATATAATATATATATATATATATATATATATATATATATATATATATATATATATATATATAATAATCCATTATGTATGTATCCAACTTTGCGATGTGTTTAGTACAAGCCTTTTTATATATATAATCCGGTATGTATCCACCTTTGCGGTGTGTTTGGTACAAGCCCGTGTAATATTTTTCTCCTGTGACGTTATTACCGGTCGCCATAAATTAATGTGACTTTTTTTTTTTTTTTTTTTTTTTTTTTTTTTTTTTTTTTTTTTTTTTTTTTTTTTTTCCTTAGCCAAAATTGTCATATTTTCCTGTGACTTTATTACCGGTCGCCGGAAAATCTTTTAGGGTCATGCTGACAGCGCGACTATAATGACTACTTAAGTGTACTTTTGACCTTAG
>NC_061106.1:17918728-17921228 GCF_015104395.2 Macrobrachium nipponense
TCAACTAAAAAATTCTCCTTTGGTTAACTTATATGAAAATATATTATTTCCGAGGCAGGGAGAGTTGGATATTAAAGGACATTTGTAGCTTAATTCTTTTATATATACATATATATATATGTATATATATATATATATATATATATATATATATTATATATATATATATATATATATATTACATAACTATATATATACATCGAGCTACAAATGTCCTTTAATATCTAATTCGCTATACTTTGGAATTGATATATTTTCATATATGTTAACCGAAAGGGAATTCTTTAGTCGATACACAGTGCGTCCTGACTTTGTTGGTTCGATGGTTCGCGCCCGTGAGCCCACAAATTTCTTATCGAATGAAAAATTACCCTTCGGTTAACATATATGAAAATATATTTAATTCCTAGGTAGAGCGAATCAGATATTAAGGGGACCGCCTCAGTTGGGGGGGAGGGTATCGAAATATTGCCTGGAGCAATTATGTTTTGCTACCCATTTATAAGTCACCTAATGGAAAGTTACTACAAAAAGTTTCATAAATTTCTATCCATTCGTTTATTTTATATTAATTTTTTTCCACAATATGGATTAAAGAAGAGGCTATCTGCTGGTATCAATAGCTCCAAACACATTTTTTGAGTTGTGTCACTCTTCTGGCAAATGAGCGATGGTCCGACTGACAGTTCTACTAACAGTTCTACTATTTACACGTGGACGTTCACCCTTCTAACAGTCGTGGGGGTGAACTGACAGGTATTACTGTCCCTTTTATCCAGGTATTGCTGTTGTAACTATCCCTTTGATCCAGGTATTATTGTAGTGACTGTCCCGTTTATCCAGTGTTCTGTGGTGACACTCCCTTTCATCCAGGTATTACTGTGCTGTCAGTCACCTTTAACCAGGTATTAATGTGGTGACTGTCCAGGTATTACTATGCTGTCCCTCCCTTTTGTCCAGGTATTGCTGTGGTGACAGTCCTTTTATCCAGGTATTACTGTGAAGACTGTCCCTTTTATCCAGGTATTATTGCGAAGACCGTCCCTTTTATCCAAGTATTACTGTGAAGACTGTCTCTTTTATCAAGGTATTACTGTGCTACAATTAACGAGGAAATTTGCATTTGAACGAATTGAAAAAAAACGCCTTATATATCTAGCACGTCGGGCTTGGCCAAAATACGTTTTTTTTTTTCCTATATAATAAAACCCCCCCTCCCCCTTTTATATGGAAAGCTGGGTATTTAGGTGGGTGAAAAATCATTGACTGACTTCACCTATCAGGGGATCCTAACTTAGGATGCCAGGAGGATTCGCTCTCATGAGCTTCCCCCCAACCTACTCTAATTTATGGAACTGTGAATTAAAATAACAGGGTTGCAACCCAATGTAACCAAGTCAAAGGCACAGAAGGCCTTACATAGCCAGACTTTTTTGCCGCCTCCTGGACTGCAACTTAACCTAACTTTGGGAACTTAACTTTAAAAATTATCGGCTGGAAATCTACCCTTACCTAACCTGGACTAAACCTTGGGTATTAGGTCATAGCCTGGTAGACCACTAACACAAGCCTAAGTTACCAGGTCCTTACTTAATATCGAATAATAGTTGTTTTCTATGTTCTGTTTACGTCGTCCTGACCAGATCTCCCCAAGGGTGACATTTCAGAATTTCCTTGTTAAACAATTACAACGCTACCTTTGATGTCTAAAACTGAAAAAAAAAGCATACATACTGCATATAACTGCTGTTACAACCCTGATATACAGATACATTACTATTTTTCTTCTTTGTAATGGTGGCGGGACCCGGTCAAAAAGAGGTCAGCATGTAAACGAGATCCGAAAAAGGGCAGCCAGGATCAGGAGAGTAACGCTATGCATAAGTCATAAGTTATACCACCTGTAACGGAGTGAAGGAACAATAAAGCTGTGAGTACTTTACACGAAGTGTGTATTTAATCCACCTTGAGCCCGCGAAAGTATTAA
The DNA here is from genome assembly GCF_015104395.2 of Macrobrachium nipponense. NCBI lineage: Eukaryota > Metazoa > Arthropoda > Malacostraca > Decapoda > Palaemonidae > Macrobrachium > Macrobrachium nipponense. The sequence goes on from NC_061106.1 coordinate 17,920,716, forward strand.
TTAAGTTATGACAATTGTCTTCTTAGGCTTGTACAGCAGCTTCAGGTTAGTTTTCACAAGAGCGCCGCCAACGACGAAACCCCACTTGAAGAAGACTCATCAAGTTATAATCCAAGAAGAGGAATCCAATGATGAAGATCACTTGATTTGAGATGTATAGTAAACAAGAGTTCTGTTCAACCTTATGTTGTTAGTTGTCAATTGAATCATAAGCATTTTTATTTGAAATTGACACCGGTTCAGCTATTTCTACATTAAAGTATGATGATTTCAAGAAGTTAAATTGGACATTACTGAACTGTAGAACTAAATTGCAGGGTTATAACAAAGTGCCAATCAAAGTATTTGGGAAGGTCAAAGTTTCAAATTTTCAATACAAACCGCAAAATCATTCAGACGTTGAATTCATAATTGTTGGGTCAGACTCCCCAAATAACTTGATTGGTAGGAATTTAATAGATAAGTGCAATATAATTAATGTCCATCAGTTAAATATAACAGATTTTGTGGAAA
>NC_061106.1:17926228-17938728 GCF_015104395.2 Macrobrachium nipponense
ATTTTTGTCATTGCGTTTCTGACAGTATTACATTTTTATGATTCACAAATACCTTTTTATCCATTTAAAAAAAAATGATGTAAAATGCTTAAGACAATATTTGATTAAATTTCATTCAATTTTAGAAGCATATTACAGGCACCAATAAATGGTTTCTAAGGTAATTTTGTCTTTGCAGTTCTGACAATATTACATTTTTATGATTCACAAATGCATTTTTATCCAATTAAGAAAAAATTATATAAAAACTTAAGACAATATTTGATTAAATTTTATTCAAATTTTAAAGCATATTATAGGCATCAATAAATGGTTTCTAAGGCCATTTTTGTCATTGGGTTTCTGACAGTATTGCATTTTTATGATTCACAAATACCTTTTTATCCATTTAAGAAAAGATTATGTACAACTTTTAAGACAATATTTGATTAAATTTTATTCAATTTTGAAGCATATTACAGGCACCAATTAATGGTTTCTAAGGTCATTTTGTCTTTGCGGCTCTGGCAGCACTACATTTTTATGATGCTCTAAATAGATGGCTCTTCTAGCTTCAAAGGTTGGTGACCCCTGCGGCTAGACTACTATATCCCATAACCTGAGGGGCGTCAGCAATTTCCAGGGGAGGCGCGACCCCTATGGAAAAATGAATTTTTTTTTTTAAATTGTATTCGTTATTCTCTTAACAAGAGAGAGGAACTAATATTCAGAAGTTTATGAAAAAACGATACTTTCCTAGAGTCTAGTACTCTAGTCAGGCTCGTTTGGGCTTACCAATGTTCTCTAATTATTGACCTCCCTTCCTATCCCTCGAAACCCCATCTCTTTTTATTTTTTATTTAATTTCCCTTTAAATCTGGGAGGGAATTTTACTCATAGATACAAGGGGGGACGTGAAAGAAAGGACCAAACTCATAGACGGGGCGTGGTAATAAAAAGGTTAAGAACCACTGATATAGACTGCATAGTAGAGAAGCTGAAAACGAAGGCCTTCAAAATCCTGCAACAGAAGCGAGAGATCACAAGCCTTTCTAACTGGTACGTGAAGCATTTGGTGCTTTGAAAGCCTTTTGCGCATGAGTTTACTCCTTGATTCAGCAGTTTCTGATTGCATAGGACAGTGAGTGGTAGCCTTCTTTATCTCTGGAGCCACCCTCTGTTAGGAGAAATGCCTTTTTGGGTATGACTGTCTAGCGTATAGTTCAGAGGCAGAGCATTGGGTACAAGCGTCAGTTAGGAACCAAAACATAGGGCCTTGGGTTAGCAGACTCATCCAAAAGACATACTGTGTGCGTAGTGTAGTATATATATTATATATATATATATATATATATATATATATATATATATATATATATATATATATTATATGTATGTGTGTTATATATTATATAAGATTATCTATGATCTATCTATCTATCTATCATATCTATACCTATCTATATCTATCTATTATCTACATCTATCTATCTATATATCTATCATATCTATCTATCTATATATATATATAATATATATATTATATTATATATATATATATATATTTATATATATATATATATTATATATAGGTATATATATATATATATATATAATATATATATATATATATCATCCAATGTAGCACGAAGGAACATCTACTTGGGAATATCCTTAAATCCACGGTAGAAAGGCGAGTGAAAAACTTGGGACTTGGAAAAAGTACTTTCGTAGTTTATTCTACAAATAAACTACGAAAGTACTTGTTCCAAGTCCCCAGTTTTTCACCCTCCTTTCTACCGTGGATTTAAGGATATATACAAATGCATATACATTCATATAAACGAATTCAATGGTACATAATATCATAGTCAAAACGGATGCGAAGGTGAAAAGGGTAGTAGTGAGAAAGTGCTGAATGTTTCTGAAGATTTATATGACAGGGCGAAGCTTCGCAGCCAGGGGGCCCCAAGTTCCAAAACTAGTAAAAAGGCAATAACTCTTAAGTCTTCTGCCTGTTTTATATTCCTTTTCTCACTTCGGGCTTTAGTGTTTTATACATAAACTTTGTTTTATTTTGCTCAAGTTTGTTATATTGTTTGCCTTTGTTATATTGTTTACCGCATATTTTAACAGGTACTTTTTTTTATTCGTGACAAAATTCAATTGAATTTTAGAATCTGGATACGTTGGGACAGAAAGAAAATCCTCAAATCCACAATGTCTAACAGTCCTTGAAATTTAGTATATCCCGTTTAGTATTTTGGATTAGTTATATGATGGTGATTATATTTTGTATAAGTATGCATCAACATTTAGATGCAAATGTCGCTTAATATCAACTTCGCTGTACATCGGAAACGATACCGAAGGGGGATTTAATTGATAAGTGGTTCGTTACCTGACGAACCACTTACCAATTATAATTCTCCCCTTCGGTACTGTTTCCGAGGTAGAGCGAAGTGGATATAAGCGTATTAAGATGCGTTTGTCATATCAATGCCTTCCAATCTTTCCATGCTTGATCGTTTCTTCCTTTCTTCGGCCATTTTATTTCTTGTTCTCTCTTTCTTCCACTATGTTTTCGCTACCCTTTTTCCAGTATAGATTCTTATGGAAACTTACTGCTCCGTCTTCGAGCACTCTGGGAGGTGTGACGCCATAATCTTTCAATCAATCTTTCTCATGGTTCATGTCTGTGAACAAGAGGGACTTCTGTTTTGACAGATGTCCTGATCACCTTTCATTTTTTTTCGTTTTATATTCCTTTGAAAATCTCATCTCACAATTCCTTGTTGGTTTCTTCTCTGCTCCTAGCAATTTCCTCCCTCCCTCCTTCCTCCCCTCTCTCCTCCCATTCCCCCCTCCCCGACTCTCTCTCTCTCTCTCTCTCTCTCTCTCTCTCTGTGGTTCCTCGTTGGACCAGTGGTTTTTGCGCTCGGCTATCAATCCGGTGGTCCGAAGTTCGATTCTCGGCTCGGCCAACGCGGGATCAGAGGAATTTATTTCTAGTGATAGAAATTCATTTCCCGATATAATGTGGTTCGGATCCCACAATAAGCTGTAGGTCCCGTTGCTAGGTGATCAATTGGTTCCTAGCCACGTAAAATATCAAATCCTTCGGGCCAGCCGTAGGAGAGCTGTTAATCCGCTCAGTGGTCTGGTAAAACTAAAATATACTTAACTTTTCTCTCTCTCTCTCTCTCTCTCTCTCTCTCTCTCTCTCTCTCTCTCTCTCTCTTCGTTCTTTCGATACCTCAGCGAATTCTAAATTCTTTAGAACACTTTCTCGGTCATTTCATTCAAACGATCAAGTATTCTTTGTAACACCGGCTAAATACCTACAATCATAAACTAATCTGGCGGTGTACCTCTCCTCACACCTTATATATACTTTTTACTTCTATACATTTCTTCTATTCTTAATGTCTGTATCGTTTCACTTAACTCTTTGCTCCATCTAGTTCATTCAAGCCCTCGTATTTCACAATCTACAATACTGGCAAAAAAAAGCTCTTCATTATTAACTATGGTTCATTACCCTACCAACTATTCGACCCCTGTGGTAGAGTTTTAAGAATACTACCACCGTAGGTCCTGCGTGTCGTGAAAGGCAACTAAAAGGACAGTTGCTGCCTTGCAAGTCTTACGTTTTAGTAAGAGGCTAGGCCTACTGTCAATAACTGTGGAAACTGCTGCCTTGCGGTCTTACTTTTTAGTAAGAAGCTAGGCCAACTGCCAATAACTGTTGAAACTGCTGCCATACAGTCTTACTTTTTAGTAAAAGGCTAGGCCCACTGCCAATAACTGTGGAAACTGCTGCCATACAGTCTTATTTTTTAATAAAAGGCTAGGCCCACTGTCAATAACTGTGGAAATTGCTGCCTTGCAGTCTTACTTTTTAGTAAGAAGCTAGGCCCACTGTCAATAACTGTGGAAACTGCTGCCTTGCAGTCTTACTGTTTTGAAAAGGCTAGGCCCACTGTCAATAACTGTGGAAACTGCTGCCGTACAGTCTTATTTTTTTTTAAAAGGCTAGGCCCACTGTCAATAACTGTGGAAACTGCTGCCATACAATCTTATTTTTTAATAAAAGGCTAGGCCCATTGTCAACAACTGTGAAAACTGCTGCCATACAGTCTTACTTTTTATTACAAGGCTAGGCCCACTACCAATAACTGTGGAAACTGCTGCCTTGCAGGTGGACTTTTTAGTCAAAGGCAAGGCCCGCCGATAAATAACTGTGGTTGATGACAGCAAAGGCATGCGGTCGTAAAAACCCCTTTGCCAAACAATAAACCATGCCTCATGTTGTGAGGAAGAGGGATAACGGTGGGGAAGAAGAAGAAGATTGCCATACTACCTATTCAAAACCATTCATGACACCTTTCGATACGTGTAAACTCTTAATGGCGTTCGTCTTTCACAAGTTTCTGTTATATTGTCAGAAGGAAACCAGTTAAGAGCAATTTTTTTTCTTTAAGTTTTTATTCAATAAATTATTTACAAAACATTACAGTACATTCAGAATTACATACATTTTCATCTATAATACATTGCTTTTATTGTTACAAAAATTCTTTGTGAAATACTTTAACAATTTCTCTTTCAAAATGGCCTTGATGTAGATAAAGGATATTTAACTCTTATCCTTGTTAAAAATGGTACGACATCGGTACTTTGGTTACTACAGATATTCAGGTGGTGATAACCCTGGGGCTTGTCTTTTGTTAGTCCTGTCAACCTTCAAACGAAAATACAGATCATTTACGTCCAGCCAGTCAAATTAAGCCTATAATATATATACATATATATATATATATATATATTATATATATATGTATATATATATATATATATATATATATATACATATATATATTTGCATCTGCATCTACGCATCAGTCTTCCTTGCCAATCTACTTAGAAAAACAAGCCAGTAACTCCGGGTAGCCTTATAAAAAGCCGGCACTTAAAAGTCTTTTATAGTCAATTTAAGACGTTATTAAACACGAAACTTCCCATCCACATATCACGAAGGTCAAGGAAAACATCTGCGCATGATCTATAAAGAATCAAAGATGGCCCTCGCAACCCATCTTTAAATCAAGCGGTCCTTTTCAAGTGACGTTTTTTCGTCGGCATTCCGCCGTGGCTTTCATGTGCTATGTAATTAATAACGCCCGGTGAGTGAGGCAGTTGAGGGCATAATTTCCACTCGGTCGTAATTCATCTTTGGTCATAGATTCAGGCTTAGCAACAGCGTTATCTGAGAGGCTGAGATCATAGTCAAGATGATTTCGATGTCTTAATGTGGCTATTCACTTGTTTTCTGCTTGATAGATATAATTTCAGTCGTTTGATGTCCTTACTTGACTTTTCTGTTCGAAATATATTGTTTGATGTCCTTACCTGACTTTTCTGTTCGAAATATATTTTCAATTGTTGGATGTCCTTACTTGACTTTTCTGTAAAATATATTGTCAGCTGTATGATGTCCTTACTTGACTTTTCTGTTCTAAATATATTTTGAATTGGTTTATGTCCTTACCTGACTTTTCTGTTCGAAATAGATTGTCATTTGTATGATGTCCTTACTTGACTTTTCTGTTCGAAATATATTTTCAATTGTTGGATGTCCTCACTTGACTTTTCTGTCAAATATATTGCCCGTTGTATGATGTCCTTACTTGACTTTTCTGTTCGAAATATATTTTCATTTGTATGATGTCCTTACTTTACTTTTCTGTTTGAAATATATTGTAAGTTGTTTGATATCCTTACTTGACTTTTCAGTTGTTCGGTGTCTTTACTTGACTTTTCTGTTCGAAATATATCATCAGTTGTATGATGTCCTTACTTGACTTTTCTGTCCGAAAAATATTTTCAATTGCTGGATGTCCTTACTGACTTTTCTGTCAAATATATTGTCAGTTGTATGATGTCCTTACTTGACTTTTCTGTTCGAAATATATTTTCGATTGTCTTGATGTCCTTACTTGGTTATTAACTTGCTTTCTGTTTGAAATATATTGTCTATTGTTTGATGTCTTAACTGCCTACTCACTCGTATTCTATCCGAAATATATTTTCAGTTGTTTGATCTCCTTACTTGGATACTCTCTCTCTCTCTCTCTCTCTCTCTCTCTCTCTCTCTCTCTCTCTCTCTCTAGAACAATTCAGAGGACACGGAAGATCAAGCTGGCCTTATGCTAACACTGACCATTGTTCTTGGAGCAGCAAGTAAATATAACTTTAATAGGAAGAGGTGAACAACAAATCTAAACACTCTACTCTCTGTTTTATCATTGTATGTATTTAAGCTGAAAATGGGCCCGTACCTCCTTATTTCCTCTTTCATATCCTTGTTCCTTTTTTTATTCAATTATATTTTCGCTTGCTCGGAGAGTAAGCCTACAAATTACTTTGTTTTGTTGTTGTTCTGGTTCTTGTTGGGGAGTTTGGAAAACCAAGAAAGGTTTGAAAAAGGTGTTTCGTGTTGAGTTAAAGATACAGGAATTTTAGGATAGGATATTTATGATTTAATTATTAAAATGAAAATGTAAACAATAAATAACGTGCACGTTAAGTACGAATCTACTATTTCTAATAAAATATAGTGTATTTTAGTTTTCGTTGGTGAAACAACGCTTTATTTGACCGCAGATTTCAGGATGCGCCTCGAGTAAGCTGGAGGTCGGTTCACGCCTTGTTATTAGTCTATAGTAATAGTAATTTCAGATGAACTGGACATGTTTTCATTGAAACTGGGAAACGATTTCAATAGAGAGCAAATATAGCTGAAGTTTAGGGGTCCTCCTTGAAAATAATGCAATAATTAAACAAGAACGAATTACTGAAACAAAATACGTACGACTGAAAACAAAATTAGAACACAGCTGAAGGCTAGAGCATGAGTAAATAAAAAGAGTATTTCTTAATGAGCGTGACTGAAAAACCGGAATCATTTCTCAAGAAAATGTTATAAAACTCGCAGCATTACTTAGAATATGACGAAAGACTTGAATTACAAGAGTAAGTAAACAGAGCATAACTGAAAAAACAGAGCATACTTAAAACGGAGCATCATTTATAAACAAAAGTGAGACTAAAGCACTGGAACAATTCCAAGCAGCGGAGCGTAACGAAAGGGAATTATAGAGCATGACTCAAATGCCGTAGTAATGACTCATCTGAGCAGCTAATTTGTGGTTATCTTGACCGTAAATTTGTTATTCTGAGAGTCCACATTTTTTCGCAATTCTAGACAAATAATTTCAGTTTTGGACGGAAAGGGATTTCATTTTCTGAAAAAAAAAATCCTTAATTAACAGAGAAAGAGGTAAGTCACATCTGTTCTGTTAAGAAACTGGTTAAATTTAAATTTATAATATCAAACTGTAAATTCTTCAAATTGCACAAGAGAAAACAAAAGTGAGAGGTGTATTTGACTAGAGTTTTACGATCCGCTGACAGATTGAAATTCATTCTGCGCTACCTTTTCTTTCTTTGTTTTGGGAACAATTTGGCCCGTAGAATATTCGTAACTAATGATCGTGCCTTGAACCCTTTTTATTTTTCCTCGAGATTCTTCAACAGAAAACGGCAAACTATGTTAACACGTAAGGAGTGGTTTCTTATATGGATTTTGCAACGGTGTCGAATGGGATTAGAATCGTATTATTTTTCCAACAACAACAAAAAAACTTCAAAGGAAAAGCTAGAGGCTCCTTGCTTCTCTTTGTAACGACTCCTTTTCTTGTCTGTTCTTGCGCCATTCGTTTACGCAACAAATACGGCGTGCTATTTCTGCAGCATTGTCTCATGCGAATACCAAAGTCTCGAAAGACAGACCCTGTCCCAAGAATAATATCTTAGATGTAGTTTCTGTTTTGACAGTTACTTCAAAGTATCTATTTCCAGCAAAGTGCTTAGGAGTCAGACTCGGAATATTTAGGCCTGCGGGATTGGCAAATTGATGCACTTATCACGCCCAGATAAGAAGGAATCAAGTATATAGGAACTGGGACTGGCTGATTTATTAGTTCGTCCGACTGGCGTCCCTTCCTCAGGGCAGGATCGTTGTATATCAAATTCTTAGAAATGTACAGTTCCAATTCACATCTGTCTGGAATAATACAATTCCATATACGGTTATTTTCCAGTTTTTTTAATCTCTGTGTAGTTCCTCGTTGGACGGGTGGTTTTCGCACTCGGCCACCAATCCGGTGGTCCGAAGTTCGAGTCTCGGCGCGATCAACGTGGAATCCGAGGAATGCATTTCTGGTGATAGAAATTAATTTCTCGATATAATGTGGTTCGGGTCCCACAATAAGCTGTAGGTCCCGTTGCTAGGTGACCAATTGGTTCCTAGCTACGTAAAAAATATTTAATCCTTCGGGCCAGCCCTAGGAGAGCTGTTAATCAGCCCAGTGGTCAGGTTAAACAAGAATGTACTTAAATTATATCTCTGTGCTAATATGCTTCTCGAAAAATCAGGCTCTATATCTCTGCTCTAGGATGCTCCTAGAAAAGCCAGACTATATCTCTGTTCTAGGATGCCCTAGAAAAATCAGGCTCTATATCCCTGTTCTAGGATGCTTCAAGAAAAACCAGGGTTTTTATCTCTACTACGTATAGGATGCTTCTAGAAAAATCAGGCTCTATATCTCTACTTTAGGATGTTTTCTAGAAAAATCAGGCTCTATATCTCTGTTCTAGCATGCTTCTAGAAAAATCAGGCTCTATATCTCTGTTCTACCATGCTTCGAGAAAAATCAGGGTCTCTATCTCTATTACTTATAAGATGCTTCTAGAAAAATCAGGCTCTATATCTCTGTTCTAGGATACTTCTAGAAAAACAATTTGTATTTAAAGATACAATTGTATTTTTTGAAAGGTAGTGGGGTGCCGTTAAAATGTTTCCTGCTCTAGAAAAATAATTTGTATTTAAAAGCACAGTTGTACTTTTTTGAAAAGGCTGCCGTTAAAATGTTTACGAACCAGAAGATCGAAAAAATACAAATGTTGCAATTCTCGACAATTCTACTTCCAGTGTCTTTTTATTACCTAGTAGATACTGCACACCATAGCAGCGCATTAAAAAGCAGATTCCCTTTTTATCTTATTTGTGACTTGTAACCCCACTTAATAATTTGTATTTCTGGGATTTACGATTCTGGAGTGAGCAAAACAGTGTTGAGCCAGAGACACTTGGAGACAGAGGCACTAAATCTGCTTCTTTTGGATAGCGTACAAATGGCACTTTCACTTGCTGCTACTTGCATGTTTTTGCAATTGCATAGCAGCGTGTTTGTTTGTCCTTTTGAATGATACGTAAGCTGAGTGCGCTGATTTTATTTCAAATTTTGCAACTTTTTTTTTTCACTTTTGCTTTCATTTGTCTTTTATGAGTTTTTTTTCGGGTGTTCACTTTTATGTCTTAAATTTTGTAAAGTTCTGATAAACTTTTTTAGGTGTGTGTGTGAATGATTTTTTTTATGTGGTTAGTCACAAATTATATGATAGTCGATATTCTGCTAAGATATTTGGGTGGCTCATAAACAGCTTGCAAGCGTAGTGAATTATATATATATATATATATATATATATATATATATATATATATATATAGATATATATATATATATATATAGATATATATATATCTATATATATATCTATATATATATCATAGATATATATATATATATATATATATATATATATATCTATATATATATATAGATATATAATATAGATATATATATATATAGTATATTATATATATATATATATATATATATATATATATATCTATATATATAATAATTATATATAGTATGTATATATATATTTATATGTATATATATATATATATATATATATATTTAAAATTGTGCACTTTTTTTTAGCTTTGCTTTCATTTGTCTTTTATGAGTTTTTTTTCGGGTGGTCACTTTTATTTCTTATGTTTTGTAAATTCTAATAAACTTTTTTTTGTGGTGTGGGTGTGTGTGTGTGTGTGTGTGATTTTTTTATAATGTAGTTGGTCACAAATTATATGATGGTCGATATTCTGCTAAGATATTTGGGTGGCTCATAAACAGCTTGCAAGCATCGTGGATAAAAAAAAAAAGAATATGCTTGTAATGAAGTATAATGCACGCGGACATTACAGCCTGAAGTGACGTTTGCGAGTTCAACGATAACAAGGATAATGTCGGGCACGAGACCCGCTCCATCTCGTCAATGCCCAAAGCAAAAATTACGGGAACGAGACTTTGTGAAACGGCCGAACGAAAGGAACTCGCCAATAGTGGCAGAAGAACACCAAAATTGGATCTGAGGGGAGAGGTGGGCGGAGCCGCACGAGGGGAAATTTTGCGCGCGCAGGGGGAAGAGAGTGGGCGGGGCCAACCGCTTTTTAGACAGGTGATGCGGATTCCCTCCGGATCCCTCCTCCTTCGGCCAGCTGGCTATGAGAGATCGTCCTGATTTCGCTGGGAATCGAGACTGTCTGTTTGTTAAGCGTCAGTCCGCGACATATGTCGTTTTTTCCCTTCTTAACATTTGTTTAAAACAAAATATTTTAACATTCTTTCAGTGAAAAATTATAATGCATGATTCCTCACGGTTGTAGGAAATGCAATGTCTTACTTCTAAAGTATTTGCCAGCTCAGGAATTGAGTACAACTGACGTGGAGAGAGAGAGAGAGAGAGAGAGAGAGAGAGAGAGAGAGAGAGAGAGGAAAAACGGGGGAAATATGGGTGTGGGTCGCTTTGGGGTTGGGTGGAGCCCTCTTTAGGGGACCTATGAAGTCAAGGGCTGAAACGTGGGGGAGACTATAAGAGAGATGAGGTTGGGTGGGGTTGTCCAGGAGGGGGAAGAGGGTGATGATGGTCGTGGGGAGGAGGAAGAGAGGAGGAGGAGACAGGAGAGGTTTTTTGGGGTGGGAAAGTGGGTGGTATGAGAAACGACTTCACATATGGATATGGGTCCATTCCCTCGGAGGCTTTCGCGAAGGCGAGAGATCGTCTTGGCAGTTTTCTCTGAAAGTGTTCGTGTCGTGGGAACTTCGAAAGAGTTTTTTTTTTTTAATCTTATCGGAACTTTTCTAAGAGGAAAAGAAAAAAGTTACGAGTGATTTGCGAGGAGTTTGTTTAAGCACCGTGAAGTGTCGCGAACTGACTTGAAAATCAAGGGACTATATAATAGGGACTCTTATCGAACTTTCCCAAAGAAAGGACTGTAGTATCCCTAATATGCGATGCTTCAAAAAAGACAGCAGCTTCCACTGATACGTTAAAACTTCGCTCAATCTCAGTGCACCAGACAAACTCACACACACACACATACCACAGTGACTCGAATCTCCCACACTGGACTCTGATTGTAAAGTTCCTCAGATTTTTATAAACTCGAAAATAATGTGAGAGTCTTAACATTCCTTCACGGGCACGATGAATAGTCTTAGCCTGACAGTACCCAAAGGATCGTAGTGTCGAGCAGCAGTTGCAGAAAATACAGTATTTACAAACTCACCCAAACTAAAACTGTGCATTTAAAGATTAAGGAACAGCCAGGGTTTTGCAACATAGGAAAATTAGATTTACATCAGACCCGCAACGATATTGTGGTTTATTATGTCGGTCCTGTACCGATTTCATATACTAAATGGGATTCTTTAAGCTCTGCGGGATTTTTCAAAAGTTTTTTTATTATCAAAATTATCACATTGAAAGGCTTATCATTCTTATATATCTTTCTCGGAATGTTTTAATGTTTGGTATTTTTTCATTCTTATATTTTCCATGATGTTTTCAGTTTTATCAATTTTTTAATTTCACATTTCAATAGATGTGGGGATTGTCTGTTTTTTTGTGTTTTTTTTTTTTTTTTTTTTTTTTTTTTTTTTTTTTTTTTTTTTTAGATCACATTTCACTGGATATCTAGACAGGAAATTAGACTTTTTTCAAAATGGTATCAAAACTGTTGTTTTTTAATAGGCCATTGACGTAATGAATTTTTTTTATTTTCAAATCTCACTCACTGGTTTCAGTTTTATAGTCAAGTCATTTTAGCAAGGGTTTTCTGATGATCCGTTTTCTTTTTCAACACCTTTAATGGAAACTTACAGAAATGTTTATATATTGTTACAAAAAGTAAATTTAATGCAACTCATACAAATACCTCTCTCTCTCTCTCTCTCTCTCTCTCTCTCTCTCTCTCTCTCTCTCTCTCTCTCTCACACACACACACACACACACACAACACATTCAAATATATTCTGCATTTTTATTCATTGTTATCTAAATGTATCTATATTTAGATAACAATTTAGGTTTGACGGATCATATCCTATTAGCTAAGAGACACCAGATGACATATATCAATCTTAAGAGCCATGATTGAGAATGCTTTCTCTCTCCTCTCTTCTTCATCTCCACTCACTCATCTCTCTCAAACACACTCCTCCAAACTCTCTTACTCCCTCTCTCACCTCTCTCTCACTTCTCTT
>NC_061106.1:17941228-17958728 GCF_015104395.2 Macrobrachium nipponense
ATCGAACCAAACGTCCAAGTGGGACGGGGACGAAATATATATATATATATATATATATATATATATATATATATATATATATATATATATATATATATACATACATATATATACATGATGCCTGCTTGCGTCGGTGTACATATATTATTTTATATTATGTAAGTGCATTTATAAGCTTTGCACACATATGTGAATGCATGTATGCATGTATGTGTTTCGGTATGTATGTATGTATAAACAAATAAAATCTCGATGCTAATTCAACGGTAATCAGTGACGTGACAGACGGTATAGTAACACAGACTCAAAAAAAGAATGACTTAACCTGTTTATTTTTGTCTTGCTGTACAGAAAATAAAAGGAACGGAAAAGGCAGACATTTGAGGAACTGTTTATTTATTAATAACATCACGACTGCAGTTATTGACAATCAATCATAACGTGACACAACCGGGAGAAAAAAAAAATCGCATCGAAAACACCGCCTTCACGATGACTTGAAGTGCACCATCGGATCTGAGCACAACCAAAGGAGTTCTGACAGGAGTTCTAATCCCACACGAGGCCTCTACAGACACTCTTATTAAAAGGGGGATCAGATCCCACTACCACCAGGCCTTTACAGACACACAAAACACAGTGGAATCGAACCGTCGCGTTCGTATCTCTCACTTTTAAACTTGTCACAGGTCGATCCGAGCCAATTGCAAACATGAAATCGGACAAGGTACGTCACAATTACCGAATGATCCTTCATTGCACTCTTTTGATGCTCGATTGTCTTGAGATTTTTTGCTGTAGACGCTTTGTTTATTTCCGCACGCTTGCGCACGCGCAAGTGCTATCCATAGGCCGAGTTGCTGTTATTATTGCGAATTGCTGTTATTATTATTATTATCATTATTATTATTATCATTGCTGTTCTTGTTGCTGTTTGCCATAATATCAACTCTCTCTCCTGGTTTCTGTAACTTTTCGATACTGTTACCTTTCTAGATGCTTTATCATCAGGTATTATCTCTCTCATTTATCTGTACCCCTTTTAGTCATTTTTTTATGTTAAAATTTTTTCCTTTTGTCATGACTTAATTCGCAAATTATATTCTAAAAAAATTTCCGTTCAACTGATCTTAAATTAGCTTCCCTTTCTAATGTTAAGACCATATTCTTGCTTTAAAACTGCACAATTATGGACATCTTCCCATTTAGAATTCCAAGAGAGAGAATGAACAAAAAAAATATTCTAACTCCAACAAATTAATCTCACACAGTCAAGGTTTCAATATAAAATGTCCATGATTGTACGATAACAATAGGCCTTAATGTAGTTAAAAGACATTCCCCATCTAAGTCAGCCTAAACTGGTATACAAACTCATTATTTGCTTATACAGCTATACTGATCTAGTGAACAATAGTACCATACAGTTTTCCAATAGTATAACACCACTACATACTAGTTATTTTATCCAAGTTTTACAACTCAATCACACTATCCTCATGAACTGTAATAATTTTACATTAATATCATACATAATTACTTTCGACTCCATACCCATTTATGCAACACTACACAACATTTACCATCAAAACAGTTTTTTCATTATACAAATAATTTTGGCTATACTACTACTACAAACTCTCCAAGAAGTACAAATTATCACGTACAGAACTACTATAACGTTAGTTAAGATAGTTTTCAACTTGACTCTTCTTCTCTATTCTATCTTATCATCTACAGAACTCTTTCTCGACCTGAAGTCTGTGGCCGCTAATTTTGGTTCTGGCGTAGCCGCACTGAATGCATTAATTTAGAATAAATAGAGAAAAATTTTGCTCATCTTTTATTTTAGCGATTTTCTCGTTACTTCGCCAAAATTAGTACCGCCAGCTGATGCACCTCCGCCGCTTGTTTTCTAATGATGAGTTTTAGTATTTCTCTCGTTTATTTCATTCTTACTGTTACTTTACCTCTTATTCTCTAGCGTCGTAACAAGTAGAATGAAGTGAAATATTATCGTTGTTATTCCTCTCTTCCTCTCCCACCCGGAGAACATCAAAATATTGCTGTATATGAAGGATTAGTCATGCAAAAATTATGTATAATGTAATTTGTATTCTCACATATGTTAACGTGGGCTTTTTAATGTGTATGAATACTTATTCTGTGCACACATGAAGACACACATATGTATAGGTATATATATACTTATAGATATATGCCTTATATGTGTACATATATAGGTATTTACTGTATATGCATATTTATTTATTTATTTTTTTATATGAAATGTCAACAATACTAGTTGCTCTGGTTCATTATATTACAATTATTATTATTATTATTATTATTATTATTATTATTATTATTATTATTATTATTATTATTATTATTATTATTATTATTATTATTATTATTATTATTATTTTACTTTTTTTGGATTCTTCCATTTTACTTGCTTTAGAATCATACAATTAGGAATATTTTTTTTCGAAGAAAACTTCGTCGAAGTGAGAAATCAAAATAATAGCGAAGCCAATAAAAATCCTCAGATTTTATAAAGAAAACATGTGTCACGAAAAGTTGGTAAAAAAATGATAAAAAAAGGCAAAAAAAAAAAAAAATGAAATAAATAAAGAATATGCCCTCTCTTCAATGGAATTTTGCTCCTGTTTCATTGCTTATTATCAATTTATAATCTGATTACAATTTTCATGATAAAAAAAAATTTGTATATCCATCAGCAACTGACCCCATAAATAGTTATATATACAATACGGTAAGCAGAAACCTAAATATTCCACTCTTCAATGGAATTTCGCCCTTGCTGCATTATTGCTCATTTTCATATAAATTTTCATCATAAATACTTTGTACATTAGCAACTGACCCCATAAATAATTATATATGCACGATAATCTCTAAGACCGTTTTCCATAGAAATGAATAGGATTTTTATTGGCAACAGCAGAGATGTTATATGGAGTCCTCAATCGCATATCATGACCCCAATCTCACGATGATTTTTCCCCTTATAATTGCCAGACATTCAGAGTATCGTTCGTGGTAATCTATTCATCAAGTCCCCAAACTGAGTTGTAACACTAAAGGTCCAATGACTGAAATTCTTTAGGTGCGAAGCTGAGAGCCCATATTTCTTTGGGAGCAATGACACTGCATGATAAATTAGCCTGGACTCGCCAAGCTGAGGAATTTTTGCCTCTCCTGCTAGAGAACGGGAGAATTTATTATTTTTTTTTTTGGGGGGGGTGGGGGGGGGGGCGGTTGGTCTTTGCCGTATCATTTGACTTGACTCCAGAATCGGAAGAGTTCGTTAGATTTTTAACACTCTAAAAGACATCATTTATCGTTTCAGTTAATCGTTTTATTCGTGCAAGGCAAGTTCTTGTCTCTTCTGCCAGTTAACGGGAGTTTTTTTTTTTTTTATGGGGAGGTTGTCTTTGCCCTGTCCTTTGACCTAACTCCAGAATCAAAAGAGTTCGTTAGATTTTGAACACTTCTTAAAAAGACATAATTTAGTGTTCTCTTTTAATCGTTTTATTCGTGCGAGGCACGACATTTCTTTGCTTTTAGTTTCGTGTTGCTAGCCACTCCATGACAGTTTTTACTTAGGTTTGTGGTAATGGCTGGGAATATGACATGGCGACCTTTCTTAACCACTTGTTCTTCTTTTTTTTTTTTATTTTAGTAGGAGATCTGTCTTCTTTTACTGGAGCCAACGTACTCCCCTGCAAAATCAAATCAGAAATACGAAGCTTAGCCATGCTCTTTAGCCCCCTACCGTAGGCTGAGCTGCTTCTTCCTCTTCCCGTCGTCGTCGTCGGTCTCGTCACAAAAGCGGAAGTCCTTTAGGTGAAGCGACGCTTCTTCCGCAGAAGCAAACGCGTTGGAAAGTTGGGAAAGAAGAAAATGCACACCTGGCGTTTATCTCAGCCTATTTATAAGCGTAGGGCAAACAATGCCAGTAATGCTTATTCTTAGTAAGCTTGCAAATGGGGACGTGTTGGCTTTGGCGGGAAAGCTGCATACCTCTGGTGGATGCCCTCTTGTCTCCTCATGGCGTGCGTGTTTGCTTTGCGTCCGTCCGTGCATGTTTGTGCCCGCGTGCGTGGGCGCCCTTGCTCGCGTGGGTATTGCCCGAGTTTCCTGATGCTTACGTTTGTATCTTGGAGGGGGTTAATGGCACGTGTAACAACATCATTAATAATTTCGTGAGGACAGCTTCAATTTACTTTCCAAAGCTTAGGACAACAAATCATGACGATGACAAACCAGAGTCGTACCAAGTAAAGGTGATTAAGAAAATCTGGTAGTTATTTACGGTATAGTTTCTTCACCAATAACATTTCCCCGGGACCAACGCCCCCCCGGGAAAAATCGAAGGGTGGCATGAACACCAGGAACATAAGAGAACTCATATAAACAATGGCTCTCCAGGGGTTTCGCCCTATATGTGCTAGCGACAGCTGCCAGATGCTTGTATTTTGTTCTTTATTTATTATTTGCCCTCGTTTTATGGGGTATTTCTCTCTCCCTCTCTTTAAAAAGGGATATCTATGTATATCCTGACCTGTTATTGCTCTGAAAAAATCATAATTTCAGCTTACTTTATGACATAGAGTTTCTTTATGGGTCCGTGGTCGCACTATAAATAGAGATATTAAAATATCCAGAGGAAGCTAGCTGAGAGAAGAGAGAGAGACCGAGAGAGTCGAGAGAGAGATAGAGAGAATTTATACTATCAATATGTATATATAGATGCTGAGATCGTTACTATGTACCGTACTTTGTAACATCCGTCTGTTTTCAAATAGAAAATCACGGAAGTGTCCCTAGTAGACTTCATAGAACTCTCTTAAAATTAACACACGCCACACCAGCCCCCACACCCCCCTCCCTCCGCCCCCGAATTCATGAGACTGATATAAATGACCGAAATTGAAAGAACAATGTGATTTATACGTCCAATACCGCCCTGTCTCTAGTGGTTTAGACCAATGGTTCTTAACATGGGGGGGAGGGGCGGGGGGTCAGCAATTTTCAGGGGAGGAGGGAGTCCTAGGGAAAAAATTAAAAGTTCACTCTAATTATAATCGTTCTTCTTTTCACAAGAGTGAGGAACTAATATGCTGAAGTTTTTGGAAAAAAAAAAAAAAATGCAAAAGTATCGCCTTGTAACGTTAAGTTCCCAGAGTCTATTCAAGACCAACTGAGTCCACTACTCTAGTTAGACTCTGGGCTTATCACGTTTTGTACTCACCTCCGTCCATCGAAACCCCTTCTATTTTATTTTTTCTTTCCTTTTCCTTTAAATCTGGGAGGGAATTTCACTCATGGATGGACGGTGGAGGGAAGGACCAACTCTTAGAGGGAGCTTAGTAATAAAAAAGGTCAAGAACTACTGATTTAGACTGGTTTGCGTATGGTAACACTGCGTCCCAGGCTCTAGATAGTTACGCTATGTGTAAGTTTTAGGTAAATAAAAGGATATCTGTGTGTACATTTGCAAATGAAAAGTGTTGTAATAATTTACTGTATGCGAATTACACCGTTTAATATTCGAAATAGGATATTATCATAATTGTTGAATGTAAGCTGAATGTAACTATCTAAAGCCGGGGACGCAGTGTTACCATACGCAAACACCACAGGCGGGTGGACAGATGGAAAAAAAAAGAGCGTAGTCATATCCATCCCTCTATCCCGAATCGTACTGTCAGCTCTTAAAAATAGCTCTTAAAAATAGCTGTCATCGAGACAGCACGGTTACGGAACACGTGATATAACCTCGGGGGAATATTTTAGGATTAAATTATTTTGCCTGAAACTAAAGACGGAAGGAAAAGAAAAAGAGGAAGGGAAAAAAGGAAGAGACTAAAAATGAAATATTTATTAATAGATATGATAAGGACAAAGAGTGGGCGACCTGCCCTTACCCACTGGGCGCGGTAAGAAGAAGAAGAAGAGGAGGAGGAGGAGCAGCAGCAGCAGCAGCAGGAGGAGCAGCAGCAGCAGGAGGAGGAGGAGGAGGAGGAGAAGGAGGAGGAGGAGAAGGAGGAGGAGGAGGAGGAACTCTCGATAAAAACAATTTCAGCTTCCGGGTTCCTAGCGTCTGTTGCAGGTGTTCAGCATTTGCTTACTGTTGCCGGGGCGTCACTTTGCCCTCATTTGACGTAAAGCACGATTTTTATTCCTGCGAATGTCATCTGCATACTTGCCATGATTGGTAAACATATTTCCCACGCGGTCAATGTGCCCATGTGAATTCTCCCAAAGCGAACGCCAGAATTTTTCGTGATATTTTTTAGGTGATATATTTATCTTCTATGATTTCTTGTTTTTTTAGGTATTTCCAAAACCTGATTTTGAGAATTTTAGTATTTTTTAAAAGTATTTTTATCATTCATCAAAATGGTAAGACACTTGGATGTGAAATTCTCGAAAAAGCAAAAAGCTTAGACAAATCTTTTAAGAATTTTTTTTTTTAAGTATTGGAGGAAAATATAATCGGTCTTATCCATCACAAATTGAGCATCCCATTTATGCGGATGTTCGAACCTTCCCTTATTTGTTGCCATAACGAATTCCTACGAGAGTGTTGTATAATGAAAAGGCAGACAGTTGTCACCTGACTGGTCATCCTCCTCCTCCTCCTCCTCCTCCTACTCCTCCTCCTCCTCCTCATATGGCACGTTACCGAAACAGCACGTGATTTGGCATCTGTTGGACACAATGTTTATTATTCTTTTCTCTTCTCACTTATCTTTGGATGTTTCTTTTTTTAACGTCACCGATCAAATTGGTTATGATATCAGGGATCCGTTTTGGAATCTGTCTCCACCGGTAATGGGATTGTTCCTCGTTCCACGGCGTGTGTGTCCAAGCTGTTGTTACTGTTCCCTCATTCCACGGCGTGTGTATCCAAGCTGTTGTTACTGTTCCTCGTTCCACGGCGTGTGTGTCCAAGCTGTTGTTACTGTTCCCTCATTCCACGGCGTGTGTATCCAAGCTGTTGTTACTGTTCCTCGTTCCACGGCGTGTGTATCCAAGCTGTTGTTACTGTTCCTCGTTCCACGGCGTTTGTGTCCAAGCTGTTGTTACTGTTCCTCGTTCCACGGCGTGTGTGTTCAAGCTGTTGTTACTGTTCCTCGTTCCACGGCGTGTGTGTTCAAGCTGTTGTTACTGTTCCTCGTTCCACGGCGTGTGTGTCCAAGCTGTTGTTACTGTTCCTCGTTCCATGGCGTGTATCCAAGCTGTTGTTACTGTTCCTCGTTCCACGGCGTTGTGTTCCAAGCTGTTGTTACTGTCCTCGTTCCACGGCGGGTTTGTGTTCCAAGGCTGTGTTACTGTGTTGTTACTGTCCCGTTCCACGGCGTTTGTTCCAAAGCTGTTGTTACGGTTGTTACTGTCATTTTCGTTCCAACGGGTTTTGTCCAAGCTGTTGTTACTGTTCCTTGTTCCAAGGCATTTGTGACCAAGCTGTTGTTACTGTTCCTTGTTCCACAGCGTTTGTGGCTAAGCTGTTATTACTGTTCCTTGTTCCATAGCGTTTGTGTCCAAGCTGTTGCTACTGTTCCTTGTTCCACAGTGTTTGTGTCCAAGCTGTTGTTGCTGTTCCTTGTTCCACAGCGTTTGTGTCCAAGCTGTTGTTACTGTTCCTCGTTCCACGGCGTTTGTGTCCAAGCTGTTGTTACTGTTCCTCGTTCCACGGCGTTTGTGTCCAAGCTGTTGTTACTGTGTTGTTACTGTACCTCGTTCGTTCCACCTGGCGTTTGTCCAAGCATCACGAGTTTGTCCAAGCGTTGTTACTGTTCCTGGTTCTACGGCGTTTGTGGCCAAGCTGTTGTTACTGTTCCTTGTTCCACGGCGTTTGTGTCCAAGCTGTTGTTACTGTTCCTTGTTCCAAGGCATTTGTGGCCAAGCTGTTGTTACTGTTCCTTGTTCCACAGCGTTTGTGGCTAAGCTGTTATTACTGTTCCTTGTTCCACAGCGTGTGTGTCCAAGCTGTTGTTACTGTTCCTTGTTCCACGGCGTGTGTGTCCAAGCTGTTGTTACTGTTCCTCGTTCCACGGCGTGTGTGTCCAAGCTGTTGTTACTGTTCCTCGTTCCACGGCGTTTTGTGTTCAAAGCTGTTTGTTTACTGTTCCTTGTTCCAAGGCATTCTTTGTGGCCTAAGCTGTTGTTATACTTACTAAGTTCCTTGTTCTTCCACAAAGCGTTTAATTGGTGGCTAAAAGCTGTTAAACGTTACCGTTCTGTTCCCATAGCGTTTGTGTCCCTAAAGCTGGTTGACTGGCTACATGTTCCTTGATTACCCAACAGTGTTTGTGTCCAAGCTGTATTGTTGACTGTTTCCTTGGTTCCAACAGCGTATTGTGTCTCCAAGCTGTCTTGTCACTGGTTCCCTCGTTCCACAGCGTTTGTGTCCAAAGCTATTTGTTGCCTTGTTCCTTATTATCTTTGTTCCAAAGGCGGTTTAGTGTCCAAGCTGTTGCTACTGTTGCTGTGTTACCTTTGAAGTATCTGTGGAGTGTGCATCAGAAGCAAATGACAAACGTTGCAGTGGCAAGCTGACGAACACTGCTCAGTGCAGTTACTGTACTAGGTAGCGGTGCTGACCAAATATTTTTTTCATTGTATGACTATGCGCTGAAAGTGATTGTTTAAAATGATACCAAAGCATAATTTGAAGTAAATGACAAATTATGCAGCGACAAGCTGACTTCATTGTTGAGTGAAGTCACAATAGGGAGCAGCGCTGACCAAATAATTTTTTTTTTATTTTTTTGGTTTCAGTGCGTGACGATACACTGAAAATGTTTAATTAAAATAACACCATAACATAATCTGCAGTGGAAAATATGAGGCACATAAGAGTAATCTTATAGAAGATAAAAAGGCCCATTAAAACCCCATAGACGCGTTGCGGACATACGTATTTGAAATACCAAAAAATGCCATATCCCTGATCACTAGTGAAATGTGGACAATTGTCCACAGTTCACCATTGGTCTGCGATGCAGAAGTTTTGGCATTTCAAATATGTCTGCAACGCGTCTATAGTGTTTTAATGGGACTTTTTATCATCATTATAAAATACAATTAAACAAATCGAAATTGAGATCAAGGGACAATTGAATAAGAACACTAAGGAGCAGAGTTGAATTGACTGATAAATTTGTATGTTAAATTGCTTAGATAACAAAGTGGCAGAACACAACTACAAAGAATTGACTCTTTGCAATGGGAAATGAGTTAATGTCCGAGAGAGTCTTACTGAGCATCTTACAGAAAAGTTTTCCCCAGAGTTTGGAATTGTTTATACGACCCATCTGCCAAGTTGTTAGAGCTTTTAAAGATGCGTCCACGCGGTCGAACAGTGTCCGACGGACAAACATTGTTCCAGTCAACAATTGTCTGTCGGTCTTTGCATTGTGAGCAGAGTAAAATCAGGGGTTTACAACCTCATCTCGTACCACTGTTTGTTGCCAGATCTACTTCCATCGTTTCAACAATTATGACGTCATCCTGCTTCGCCTATGATATGGTAACAAGATTTGTCCGTCGGACATTGTTCGACCGTGTGGACGCACCTTAATTTTAATTGCAAGTGCTCCTGTCCATCTTTCTGACTGATCGCTTTAAAAATGAAGCAGAAATTAATGGGAATAATTTAGGAAGTATGAATTAGTCTAAAAGTCTGAAGGGGATAATATTCTAACGGGAAATATGACAGTACAAAGTGAATTACCAATCTGGTAACCCATGAAGCACAAATCGATGCTTAGTTTTGTAAAAACATGACTGTATAAAAGATATATAAAACCTTTCATTTAAGTAGTTTTTCAAGTTAAATGATATAGGTTACTCTAAAATAGTTGCACCTGCCGGTAAAGAATGAAGACATATTTCGTAGATTCACAAAAAAGAATGAATTTTTTTTTTATCTCTTGAAATATTTCATTGAAATAATACACAATTCTTTAGATCTTAGTGGCTCCTGACCCCATTGTCCGATGAGTCTTTTTCTATCCTGTATTCATCAGAAAGTTTGTACTTTGTATGATATTTTGCAAATAATTAGGTCTCTTCTTTTTACTGTTAGAAAACGATAAAAAAAAAAGTTGGTTCTTTTATTCAGGTCAGCATTTGTTATTAAGATACTTTATTTGCTACGACAATGGATCCTTTAAATGCCAAATTTACCTCCTGATTAGATTCCGGAATAGGGGTTAAACCTGCATAAATTACACTTTTTTTTTGTGTCCTCACTTAAATGACAGGATGACAGATTACACACGTCCACTAGACCCATCAAAGTTTTCTTTATTTTCGTGACGTTTTCCCTGAATGGATAGATTTATAAAGTACGTGCATCGTGCGTATACGATTACTTACTGAACGCGTATTTATAAATAAATATTACATGCTATATATCTATCTATCTATATATATGTACATATATATGGTATATATATATATATAAATATATATATATATATTCTCTCACTCCGTCTGTGGTTACCTCTTTATCTACTAAGGCGATGAGCAAAGGCATTTTTGCAAAATCCCTTTCCGAGAAGACCCCGATACTCAAAGGGGATTTCCCGATGAAGCGCCTCTTTCTCTCTCTCTCTCTCTCTCTCTCTCTCTCTCTCTCTAACTCTCTCTCTCTCTCACCGACCGGGATAGGGAAATTTAGAAACGAGATTTTCCCCGAGTGGCGGGAAAGGAACACAGACAAACTCCCCTTTGACGGCTATTTATAGAATACGTGATGGAGAGGTGGTGAGTGGAGACAGGAAACATTGCAAATATTATTAGGAAAAGGAAGAGATTGGTGAAAGACCCATTTCGTTATGGATTTCGTCTATAGCGAAGAATCCCCATAGGAGGTTAGTACCTACAGTGCACATCATGCGGTGCAATGTAGGTATTACTTATGGATCTTCGCAGCGTTCCTTCGGTCCCAAGCTGCACCGCCTTTCATTCCTTTTTACTGTACCTCTGTTCATGCTCTCTTTCTTCCATCTTACTTTCCACTCTCTCCTAACAATTGTTTCATAGTGCAATTGCTCTGAGGTTTTCCTCCTGTCACCTCTTTATACTTTCATCTTTCCTTTCAGCGCTGAATGACCTCATAGATTCCAGTGCTAGCCTTTGGCCTAAATAATATATATGTATATATATCATATATATATACATATATATATATATATATATATATATATATATATATCGAGCTACAATGTCCTTTAATATCTAATTCGCTCTATCTCGGAATTAATATATTTTCATATATGCTTAACCGAAGGGGAATTTTTTTTCGATAATAGACTTGCCTGGACCAGGGCGCGAACCCGTGGATCCTTTCAAATCCAGGAACGTCAGTGAAGCTTTACCTACTACACCACCGCAAGAGGCTATTAAAGGACATTGTAGCTCGATATATGTATATGAATCACGGAAATGTGATATGACTTATATATATATATATATATAACATGATATATATATATATATATATATATATATATATATATGTATATTATTATTTTATTTAATCTAGAATAATTATGTATATTATAATTATATAATATATTATATACATATATATATATACTTATATATATGTATAGTATATACATTAATATATACATATTTATATATAATATATATTTATATATATATATACATATATATATGTATATTATATATGTATATATATATATTTACGATATATCTATATATATAGAAATATTATATATTATATTATATAATATATATAATATATTATTATAAATATTAACATATATACCATATATATATTGTATATATTATACAATATAATTATATATACATATTTATATTATATATGTTCTATAAATATTATCATATTATATATATGTATATATTAAATAATAAATAGTATATAAATCAATATTATATTACTATTTATATTATATATATATCATATTAATATATTATTATACTATATATAGCGAAGAATGTACAAAGATGATTACACATTCGACGAATGATTGATCGATGTCCTTGTTTACAATTTAGTATCGCTTCGTAACACCACTTCCGTTTCTTAAACATTCATAATTTTACTCGATAATAGATTTTTTCTTTTTCTGTTTTAGTGAAGTCGATCAGTCGTAATTTAGTATTTTGACTCTGATAGGGCAGTTTCGAGACATCCCTTATGATTGCCTATTCATAATTGTACTCAATAAAAGTTTTTTTTCATTTCTACGGAAGTTGATCAGACATATTTTAGCCTTGACGGAACAGTTTTCCAGACATTTCTTATGATTACCTAGTCGTAATTGTTCTCAATAAAAGCATTCTTTTTCCCTGCTACGGAAATTGATCGGACATATTTTAGCTTTGGCGGAACAGTTTCGGGATATCCCTTATGATTGCCCATTCATAATTGTACTCAATAAAAGCTTTTTCGTTTCCCTTCCACGGAAGTTGATCGGACATATCTTAGCTTTGACGGAGCAGTTTCGAGACATCTCTTACCTTGTCGTAATTGTACTCAACAAAAAATTTTTCTCTTTCCTTCTACGGAGGTTGCTCAGATATCATTTAGCTCTGATAGCTTTCACGACTCTCGTTCATAATCAATCCGCATCAGAACTCGACAACCCAACCTATGTACGACAGGGAGGGACATAAAATCGTTTTCGAATATTTACTGAGGCAACAGGTGCCTCGCGGTTCTGGTTACCTCAAACTTGGATCGTTAATTTAGGAAGATGGTCTCTTATTTCAAGCGACTCTCTCTCTCTCTCTCTCTCTCTCTCTCTCTCTCTCTCTCTCTCTCTCTCTCAGTAAGCTGTGGGTTCCTTATTTATTTTTTTTATATAGATGTTTTTGCCCCCACATGACGCCAGCTTCCAAGATAGCCGGTTTGCCTCGGTGAAATTTATTGGTCATGCACCATTTAGCATTTCGTCAATCAGCAAGCACATGCGTTCCATGTTACGCAAGCTTCTTTTTATAGCCTTGATACCTTCTTGTATTTCATCCTATGCATTTATCTGATTTCATTTCTCTTTACCATAAACTCTACAAAAAATGTTAACTGTTCCTTAGTTTTTGGAGCCAAATATTTTTCGTTTTCAAATCGTTTCAAATAATCTTGTGCCTGTGCCTCGATGCATTTTCTCTACGCGATGCTAAGTGTATCCTTCTCCAATTTTAGTATGACCAGCTACGTATCGATTACGTTACTGTTACTTTAGTTCTCGGGTGACCCTCTGTGGGCTCGGTCATACATTGCAAGAATAGTGGCGGGTCAAAGGGAATTCATTATTACAGTAGACACAAATCTATTCAATTTGCCTTGACGGTCGTAGGTGCATTGCAAATTTTCGTGTGGGCGTCGTAAAATCCCAATAATATAAAATCATGTAGCCTTTAGTAAATACTGATTTAATATATTTGACGGTGTTTGAGTTGAAATGAATTTATAAACCGGCGATGTCATTTCCATAGGTTACTATAAAATAATCCATGGGGTTCGTAACAAAAGTAGATTCAAAGAAAAGAGTAAATTTGCCCGAATGTGATAAGTCTTTTCAATGCCAGGTATACATCTCTTACAGACAAGTACGGGAAACTATTAATGCCCACACTACATTAGCCTTTATTTTACTCATATTGTATAGGCAACTTATATCATTGCCGGCTGACATTACTCTTACAAGAAAACAGGACACAAAACAGAATTAGGCAACGGAAACAAAGTAACAGCTATCACATCAAAATGTAGACATTTGTTTGATGTAAAACCAAATGAAAATAGACACCCACATCAAATTCTGTTAGGATAAGCAAACTATTAACAACGAACCTTCCCGTCACAGGAAGTGAAAAATATTAATATCTTATTAATCCATAGACACTAAATCGTTGCTCTGGAAAAAAGAAATATAAAGTTTTAAAAGACACGTAAAAAGGAAAAAGAGAATTAGTGAACGAACTGTAATTTTTCCTGAGAGGAAAAAAGCAGATAAAGGCATCAGCCATGGCTATGGAAATGGAGATAACGCAGAGGACGGTGTCGCACAGGGTCACCAAGGTCACGACGAAGGAGGAGTACTACAAGACGACCGTGAGTATCCCAAGCTGTTTGTCAACAAACCTCTTTTGGCAACAATCTTTTTGCCGACAACACTTTTCTCTTGTTCCAGATCGTCGAGGTCCTTGATCAAAATCTTTTCCTGAAACCCATCTTCTCTCTCTCTCTCTCTCTCTCTCTCTCTCTCTCTCTCTCTCTCTCTCTCTCTCTCTCTCTCTCTCTCTCTCTCTTACATTTTGTCATTTCTCTTAGATGCTGTTTATTATAGTTACGTTGCTGCTGCGACGCTATCATTTTCGTTATTAGTTTACTATTTGCTTTTTTGTTTCGTTGTGTTGGGTGTTGTGGATGCCCTGTGTTGTAGGTTCTCGCAGGTTGTGATTGTTGTTTTGGTCATTTGTAATTTTGTGTTTATTTGTGTTTGGTATTTTGGGTGATCATTTTATTTTCGTTTTTTTTTTTTTACAATTCTATTGTATTACTGATGTATTACTTATGTATATTTTATCTTTCAGATATACGTATTTTCAACCTTCATACTCTGACTTATGCATTAGACTATTAGATAAAGGTTTCTGTTATTACGAATCTTAGGTTGATTTGGATCAAACTGATCCATTAAAGTAGTGTTTATTGAAACAATCTACGCCATAACAACCTTCAGGTAAGTCGGTGCATCAAGCAGCTCATTCCAGAATTTCTGAGTAAGTAGAGAGAGCAGATTACTCTTATTTATTTCATTTGTCATAAAAGGTGGATGACCTGGATCACCACAAGGGGTGGTTGAATGTGTGTGCGTGTGTGAGAGTGTGTATGTGTATGTGTGTATATGTGGTGAGACCAGTCCCAATTATAATAGTTTCCCATCGTGGTTTCACAGGAGCTGGACGGAAGTTAATGTCGCTTTCTTTCGTACAATACCTCCAGTTTCGATAACGAGCTCCCTGGTTTATAATAATAATAATAATAATAATTAATAATAATAATAATAATAATAATAATAATAATAATAATAATAATAATAATAATAATAATGTATTGATGTAATACTCATTCTTTGAGATTTTTTAAATCACAATTTTACTTAGAAATACTTTAATTGATAATAATTTTACGTTAACTTGCTTAATTGTTTTGTATTAATGTAACATTTATTTCTTGCCTTTAGCCTGAAGATGGGACTTTGTCTCGAAACGTCGCTAGCAATAAACAATCCAATGTAGTGTGCCATGTCCTTCCGTATCCCCATGCCTAATAATAACAATATTCACGAGCCAAAGACCTTTGCAAAAATAAGAAGACTATTTAAAGTGAACTTACCGAGACGAAAATAGTCTCAGAGTGCTCTGTGTTGTCCTTCTCGAAACAGAGTATTATAAGATGTAGCGACTGAAAGACCACTAGAATTCCTGAGCTGCTGGCTCGAATATTACCAGTTCGAAGTTTAAAAAAAAAAAAAACGAAAAAACGAGTTCAACTTAAGATAAGGGTTGTGTGGGGGTGGGGGTGGGGGTGAGTGGAGGGGTCCAATGGTGTAATTTTGCATTAAATGACGTTGCTTAAAAATACTCTCGTTTGCCGAGGTTTTATTCTATTAGGCCTACTATCTTCCAGAAGCTACGACGCTGCCATGATTACCCATTTCCGAACCCAATTCGAAGAAAAGCAAGATTAACGTGTGTGCGAATATACAGAGAGAGAGAGAGAGAGAGAGAGAGAGAGAGAGAGAGAGAGAAGACCTTCCACCTTCATTTGTCAGTTGCCTCGTCTCCCTGGTCCTTTGACGAGGCGTTAATGTGTTTGCTTATGGTTGCTTGAGGTTTGTTATGCCTCTCTCTCTCTCTCTCTCTCTCTCTCTCTCTCTCTCTCTCTCTCCAACACTATATGCGTAGATGACCGTGATCATCTTAAGGCAAATTTTTAACGTTCTGTTATTTAGTTAATCTCTCTCTCTCTCTCTCTCTCTCTCTCTCTCTCTCTCTTTCTTAAATATATGTGCGCCGATGACCGTGATCATCAGGAAGGAAAAAAGAGAGAGAGAGAGAGAGAGAGCTCAAAACAAAGTAGGTATTTAAAAGTCATTTGTATTAGCTCTAATGAGAACGTGTCCCGTCTAAGCTAACTAATAATAGTTGTGAGAAAGATGCGAGATGTATTTGTAACGACAAATCAGGAAACATGAAGACAATTATGATTAATGTGATGTCTCCGCGACTATCGTTTCTGGTCTAAGATTCACAAAGTTATCTAAAAAAAAAATTTGAGTCTTTGCCTGGCTTGTTTGAAAAGACTTTTGGTTTATATCAAAGCTTAAGCAATCCTTTGCCATTACCACTTTTAAAAGAGAGAGAGAGAGAGAGAGAGAGAGAGCAGTATATAATATAAGAATGTCACCTCTCGACCAACCATGAAAATAGTCATGCATGTGACTCGCCCATTCGCCATCACTCTTGAAAACGGAGGAAAAGGCTTGAGATTTCGCTATTTATTTACTCTCCTCTTCTTCTTCTTCTTCTTCTCCTTCTTCTTCTTCTTCTTCTAAAAATCAAGGATTGGGTAATAGCACTTTCTGTCAGCTCTCGGGAGTTATGCAGTCACACACAAACATCCGGCGGAGAATTTTTTTTGTTTTTGTTTATTTTCTTCTTCAAAGAAGCTTCTCTCCAACTTCTTCTTCTCCTACGAGTCAGAATGAGCAATCCTCTCGGCCTTCGACATATGTTTCTTTTCTCTCTTCTTCATTTTATAGCTTATTAAACCTCTTTATTGCCTCCATTTTCATGACTTAAGCCTTATATTGTCACTACGTTCATTTTCACACGCCTTCGCATGAATCCTTTTTGTTAGCATGTTAACAATTGAACTTATTTAACATATTTGGCCTTTGATTATGTATTTACCTCGAAGGTAATTTGGCATTCTTAGCGGGGAATGGAGCCAAAAAATCGTCCCGAGATGATATTGCTCTTTATTTCTGTGCCCGGATGTTAGTTAGCCAGAAAAGTGCTGACGTCGGAATTAGCACGCAACGTACTGAACGTGTACCTATCTTGCATTTGGTTCCCTTACTTTTGCATATGTTTATTTTTGTTAACTGGTAAACGCACGTGAATACGCACAGACAAATTATTTATTATCTATATATATATATATATATATATATAATATATATTATATATATATATACATACATACATACATATATATCGTTTACATATACCTATACCTATGCGTCCCTTCGGCCTCAAGCTGCAACTACTTTTATTCCTTTTACTGTACCTCCGTTCATATTCTCCTTTCTTCCATCTTACCGTCCACCCTCTCCTAAGAATTGTTTCATAATGCAACTGCGAGGTTTTCCTCCTGTAACACATTTCAAAC
>NC_061106.1:17963728-17995332 GCF_015104395.2 Macrobrachium nipponense
GTTCCCTGGGGAAGGGGATACTGGTGGGGATGATGTCATGGAAGCTGGGGGGAGGGGTTTAAAGGGGGATGAACGTGAGATAGGGGCATGGGGCGTTTGGCACACGGATGCTGGTGCCTGTTGGCAATATTATAATACCTTGCCGTTATTCAGGGCCATCCTTATATCAATTCTTTTTTTTATATTTCATGGAAAGGGTTAATTATTCTCGTTAAAATGCTCTGCGGTCGTTTCACCATAAGAGAGGGGAAAGAATTCTGCGAATTCCCATCGAACGGAAGAACGATAGACACATCGTGAGAGAGGAAGACGTCATGTCTGTTATTGGAGTTGTGCCGGAAGGTACCCAGGCCCAGGCCACCACCACCCTCTACATCAGTACGGTCTTGTGTCCGAATCGCCGTCCTATTTTGTCACTCTGCTTTCAAATTCACTTCATTTTCGAGGAATGATACCGACTTCTGGTAACGCATTTAATTGGTAGTCATTTCCACAGGCGCTACAGGGTACTACACGTACCTTAAAACAATATCGTAATTCCATTTGCAAGGGGTGTGACCGCGACCCACGAAATGCCTTGGCTATCGAATTCTTATGAGTGACAGCTACGGTATGAAAGGGCCTCCCTCCACCGTTGACTAAAAATAAGCAATTACAGCCCCATAGCAAAAGGAGTCAGTCAGTCAGTCATTCAGTGTTGTAAAGAAGGTTGGACAGTGAGGGAGGGAGCACCGTTTTTCCCATAAGTTTTTTAGAGAAAAATAGCAGAGCTCGTCTCCAGATCTCCCTCAAAATGTCGGGGAATGTTATCAATCCGGTGGGAGATGTAAGTAGTAAAGCTTTTCTTACTGAATCAATTTGGTAATTTTTAAGGTCCACGTCAGTTCATATACTTAGATATTTTATCAGCTGGACGGGAAGAGACACAAACAAAAGAAATGAACACTCGCATCGCGTGAGGAGGACTCGACAACGACTACACTGGACGAAATAGAAGACAATGACTAAGGAAAAAGAAAGAACAAAGAGAGATATATTCCAAACGGTATTTATTTATTTATATATTTTTTTTTTTTTGGCGCATCCAGCGACGAAGTTGTAACGATAAGCAGATGTAGCATAATGACCGAGAATTCTATTTCTCGCAGCCAATATTCTTGGATTTTTCCTTTCTCGTTTTTATTCGGATATCGCTTACTGTGTTAATCACATATTCTTTATAATGAAAATTATAGATGAAAGACACAAAGTACTTGAATAAATGCACAAGAAGGATGGGTAACAAAGGTGAAAATTTTATCAGACGAAAAAATGCAATTAAAAAAAATGATCAGTTGACTGCTACGCAATGCAGATACCCACACCTTACATATAAGTATAAACACACACACACACACACACACATATATATATATATATATATATATATATATATATATACATCACACATATATTCATTTATAGAATACAGTGCATTCAACATCATTACTCAAGTAGCTGAAAATAATTTAATTTTATATGAAAGCTTTAGCGGTTAATGTAATTAGATCCAGTAAGGGAATTCAATGAGTTCAATTTTAAGCAAGGATAAGTAGAAGACCCACTTGACACCTGAAGATTTCTGATGCAAATGTAGTGGTAAAACATTTCGAGCACCTAGTCAAAGGTTTAATTCCTTATTTAGGCTAGTACATACATGCATACATATGTACATTGTACCCTGAAAAGGCGTATATTGAATTCACGAAATCGCTAGCTATTTATGCCTGTTGATATTTCCTTCTGGCTCTTACAAAACATACATTGTACCCTGAAAAGGTGTATATTGAATACAAGAAGGCTCTAGGTACTTATACATTTTAATATATCCTTCTGGCTCTTGCAATACAGACATACATACAACATACATACATACATACATACACTGTACCCTGAAGAGGTATGTATTAAAGAACGAGAACGATAGTTATTTACGGCTTTTAATAATCCTTTTGGCTCTTGCAATACAGACATACTACATATATACATATTATTCATCTCCAATATCAAAGTCCCTAGTAACCTCATGACTGCTCTATTTTGCAGGTAAAAATTATAATTTTTCATTTTTCTTATTAGTCATGGAGATCGAAAACAAAGTAAATATTTAGAGAAAATACAAAGTTGAAATAAGGTACACAGACCCAACCATATGAAGGACCTGGCCCGCCTTGTTCTAGGCACGAGAAGCTAAGTTTGTTTGTTTATCTTTCTTCATAAACGTTGATTTTAACGACTGCGAGAGCTTATGGAGTCTTCGAGACTATTTTTCACTATAGATGCGTTTCTCGTCGTTCGATCTGGAGTTTATAAAGACTTGATATTAATGAACACCTTCCTCGAAAAAATACAACTTACTTTCTATAGTGGAGGATTCACTCTTCTGGTATTTCAGGTCATTGAACATTGAACATACTCAGTTTTCTTTCTTTATTATTTTGTGCCAAGGATAAAACCAGTTTAGACTGAACGATTGTAACATAACTTTTTCGAGATTCAGTATTAGTTAAATGTTAAATTTGATAAAAAAAAAAAAAAAAAAAAAGACCTGCAGCTTCAAATTTATTGTTTATGATAATCAGTTGATAGTAATGGGTAAATGACAGTATCATTATTATTATCAATTACAACTAGAGTCTGTCCTTCTGATAACGGGCCCACCAACCATCATCACCCCCACCCCTCCCTGGCACTAGAGGGCCAACATTCACCCAATCCCCAACCCGAAAAGGTGTAGCTGTCCGCTCATTTACATTTCCTGAATAAGCGATGAGAAACATGAACAAAATTCTAAGTATATATTTCTTCATACTGACACTAAAAATCCATTTAAACTTTTGACCAGTAGGCGATGTTTTACTCTATTATATATATATATATATATATATATTATATATATATATATATATATATATATATACTATATAGCTATATATACACACATATATATATCATATATAAATACATACATATTATATTATATTTATATATATATATATATATATATATATATTATATATATATTATAGATATTTATTAATAATACATACATATATATATATAAATATATATATATATATCAATCATAATAATATATATATATATATATATATATATTTATATATATATATATATATATATATATATATATATATATATATATCAGTACATGAGATTACATCTGAAAGACGACAGGTTCTCAATTCGCAGTAACATCAAAGATGATACTAATGACATCATCGAATAGTAATTCCTTTCAAAGAAAACCTTGTAAGCGTTTTATGTGGACAATTTTATTTTTTTGTTGATGTCATAATTTTGGTATTTCCTATGGTTATTTATATGTAATTCGTCTTATCGTTCCGGTAGTGTAATGACATCAAAATTGTTCCACCTGTCCGTTATATCAGAATGGCGTTTTATCTGTTACTTAGTGCTGTCATAAATCTTTAAAAAAAGAGAGAGAGGAAAAAACATCACAAATTTGCCAGTCCGATTATAGACTTTTGGGTTATTAAAAAATTTACCTTTTTCTGATTTTCTATTTGCCGTTATTAACCGTAGCCTTGATCAGGTGCTTGTAAATAGAACATTTTTATACAAGAACATCTTGTTTATAAAATATATCATGCATGCAGAACATATCAATCTCCCCTTTGAACCCAAATAGAGAGAAATCTCTCATCTGTAAAAAGAAGGTATTTCGAAAGCATTATCACTCAGTTCAAAGTGCTTGAAAGCGACTGATTTATGTTATGACGATCTACTGCAGAACGTATGACAGCAATGACAGACTCCCCCTCTAATGACGTCACAGGGCGTCATTAATTACGGGAGATGACCCGAGGAAAAGGTTCTATCATGGATAATTTTATAACCACTGATGAAAAAAAAAGGGAGCGTATGTTTAGATGTTCCAAGAATGTGTATTTATGTCATTTCATCGTACACGGCGTTATAGAAGGTATAACGATCAAAACATTGCTACACCTTGAGTATGAAAAGTCAAGTTCAGTGTATTGCAAAAATTCTATATCAGATAGAAAATATTTATAACGAAGGACTTAGAAGAAAGTCTGTATCATAAGTTTGTGATTAGTAAATGAATTTAGATTGCATGACCTTTTCCGTTTGCCCTTCTTGTGGATTTTTTTTTTATAAAAAAAAAGGTAAAAAATGCAGTCTAGTTTTCTATACAGCGTATTTTCAAGTCCACCGAAAAATAGATCTATCTTTTGGTGGTCTTGCATAATGCTGTATGAGCTGCGGTCCAAGCAACTTTAACCGTGGTTGCTTGGCCTATATCGTTGCCAGACGCAAGATTATGGCCAACTTTAACCTTAAATAAAATCTACCGAAACTAGAGGGCTGCAATTTGGTATGCTTGATGATTAGAGGGTGGATGATCAACATGCCAATTTGCAGCCCTCTACCCTCAGAAGCTGTTAAGATTTGAGGGTGGACAGAAAAAGTGCGGACGGACAGACAAAGCCGGCACAATTGCTTTCTTTTACAGAACACCAAAAGTGCTTGGAAATGGAAGAGAGGGTTGAAACTGGAGCAACGATTGAAACTTGACTGACGCACAATATGCAAAAGGTACTGAAGAATTGTAAGAGCGCACGATTAACAGAGCTTTCTTTATAGACTAGATAATGTAACTTTAGAATGAGACTCAAGATTAAACTAAGAAAGCCAGAAATAATGAGGCGAGTTTGCACAGAGGAATGAAGTTGAATAATTCAGATATTTAGGAACACTGATATCCAATACAAGTTATCTTGGGACAGATGTTAATAAAAAAAAATTCAAATAAAATATTGGACTGGCTGAATAAAATCTGGAAGATAAATAGACTGAAACTAAATACGAAAGTAAGAATATGATTATTATTCTAGACCGACCTGTATATTGACAGGAATCACGAAATGATCATGAAACTAATCCAAGAACCAAGAGCCGCTTTTGATTTGAGAATAAAACTTCAAGGAGAATATTTCGTGTCAGATGTGAGGACAGGTTAATGACACCGTAAGGGAAGTTACAGAAGTTAAATGATGTAGTATTGTGACATAATGACAGACGTGTCCCTCGTATTGACCCAGGAAAATCAGTACTTGCTAACGTCATCCGGGATCCTTTTGGCACTAAGAAAGTTGGAAGACCTAGACCTATAGATCTACTTAGATGAAAACTATGTGAAAAGAGAACACCTAGAAGAACACCTAGACCTACTTAGATGAAATCTTTGTGAAAATAGAACACTTAGACCTACTTAGATGAAAACTGTGTGAAAAGAGAACACTTAGACCTACATAGATGGTAACTGTGTGAAAAGAGAACACTTAGACCTACATAGATGGTAACTGTGTGAAAAGAGAATACCTAGACCTGCATAAATGAAAACTGTGTGAAACGAAAACACTTAGACCTACTTAGATGAAAACTGTGTGAAAAGAGAACACTTAGACCTACTTAGATGAAAACTGTATGAAAAGAGAACACCTAGACCTACTTAAATGAAAACTATGTGAAAAGAGAACACCTAGAAGAACACCTAGATCTACATAGATGAAAACTGTGTGAAAAGATAATACCTAGATCTACATAGATGAAAACTGTGTGAAAAGAGAACACCTAGACCTACTTAGATAAAAAATGTGTGAATAGAGAACACTTAGACCTACATAGATGAAAACTGTGTGGAAAGAGAACACTTAGACCTACTTAAATGAAAACTGTGTGAAAAGAGACACAGACCTACTTATGAAAATGAACTGTGTGAAAAAGGAAAATAGAACACTAGACCTACTAAAAGATGACCTGTGTGAAAATAGAACACCTGACCTACTTAGAAATGAAAACTGTAGTGAAAATAGAACACTTAGGACCATACTTAGGATGAAAAACGTGTGAAAATAGAACACCTAGACCTACCTTTAGATGAAACTGGTGTTGAAAATAGAACACCTAGACCTACTTAGATTGAAAATCTGTGTGAAAATGATACACCTAGAGCTACTTGAGATCTGAAACTGGTGTGAAAATAGTAACACCTAGACGCTACTTAGAAATGAAAATCTGTGGTGAAAATAGAAACACCTAGACCTACTTAAATGAAAAACTGTGTTGAAAATAGAACACCTAGAACTAACTTAGATGAAACTGTGTTGAAAATAGAACACCTAGACCTACTTAAGCATGAAAACTGTGTGAAAATAAACATACAGACCCTATTAGATGCAACTGTTAGTGAAAAGCACAGACACACACTTAGACCTACATTAGTATTAAAGAAAAGGAGGAACACCTAGACCTCTTAGAAAATGAAAACGTGGTTTGAAAAGAGAACACCTAGACCTGACTTAGTATGAAAACTGTTGTTGAAAAGAGAACACCTGTACCTGAAAACTTAGATGAAACTGTGTGAAAACCTAGAAAACCTAGACCCTATTAGATGAAAACTGTGTGGAAAGAGAACACTTAGACCTACTTAAATGAAAACTGTGTGAAAATAGAACACCTAGACCTACTTAGATGAAAACTGTGTGAAAATAGAACACCTAGACCTACTTAGATGAAAACTGTGTGAAAATAGAACACCTAGACCTACTTAGATGAAAACTGTGTGAAAAGAGAACCACCTAGAAACCTAACTTAGATTGACAAAATGTGTTGAAAATAGAACCCTACCTACTTAGATGAAACTGTGTGAAAAAGAACAACCTAGACATACTTAAAAATGAAAGGAAAACTGTGTGATAGAAACAAAAAACCTAGACCTAAAAAACTGAGATGAAAACTGGTGGTGAACAGATGAAAACTGTGTGAAAAGAGAACGCTTAGACCTACATAATATTAAAAAAAGAGAACACCTAGACCTACTTAGATGAAAACTGTGTGAAAAGAGAACACCCAGACCTACTTAGATGAAAATTGTATTGATAAAATGATAAAATTTTCACATGTAAATGAATGACGAAGTAAACATAGTTTGGATTCGTGCAATATTAGTGCAATAACCTTCATCAGGGCCCCTTTCCTTTCGTGCCAATTTATTGCTTCGCTAGACGTCAAGAGAAAGCCCTTATCTACTTGTCCATTTCGGAAGCGCGAAAGCAAAAGGGGACGGTGTTCAGATCAAGAGAAGGATAAATTTATAAGGATAAATTTATCTCCTTTCCGTTGTCCTTGCGCAGTCAGAGCGGTGACGTAAAGAGTTTACGTCAGAGAAGACAGTTACGACCAGTGAACATTATGAATTAGCTTTGACAGGAAATGCTCCGACTCTCGACTAGACCTACAGTTCACTTTAATATAAACACAAACCGAGTGAACAAAAAACAAGATGTTTCATTCAAAGTGGTGAGTGTTCTTGTTACTTCATATTCTTAAAACGTCGCCATTTAACATTTATAACAATACCCGTTTACATTCTCATCAGTCTTTCTAACTTAAAGAATGGCAACATTCACTTCCAACAATACCACTAACAATTCTAACAGGGTAGTTTTGTCATATTCATGCTCCTACCCATATCAGTCATGATTAATTTAGAGAGCAAACAATTGTGATGTTCAGAGCTACATAATTCACACTTCTAACTCGGGGCTGATCTGTTGCATTGTTAGCTAAGAACTGACTAACAAATGTGGGCTGTATCAGATCCTCTGCAAAGATAAAGAATAGAAATTGAACCCTGTTAATTGTTGTTGTTAATCTCTTTTTATTTTCTTCTGTTCAACAGGTCGTGTACCTTACGGTATGTGTCTTTGCTTTATTTGCTTATCCTCCGCTAACTGACAAGTCATACTCCCAGTTTTACGTCAGATCAAGTCAGAAGTCGTAATAAAGCGTTGCCTTTCTTCGCATCTCGGGAATAACTCCATCATTTTTATTCCATCTATTTCAAAAAAACCAACGTAATGACTGAACAAAGAATAATCTAAAGAAGGGTATATATATCAGTTTTAGTAGCATCCATGACTTTGTTTCCTGGGATATGACTTGCCTTGCTTTTTATTTTCTTTCGTCCTGTGCATGCGCTTTGTGTTTGTAGTGTCAAATTGTTTTACGATTTGGGTTGACGTAGCACTTGACTGATCCACAAATCATCCTCGCCAAGAAGAGACGTGAGGTTCGCCACGATCGTCTTCTGTCTCTCGATGAAAGGTGTTCGGATCGTTCCGGTTGACAGACGATCCAATCACCTTCATGAGATGACATTTCTATTTTATTTCAGAATAGCATCGCTGACAGAGGATTGGATTCCTTTTTTCTCCCCGCCAACAGAGAATTGCGTCTCCTCTGAGAAATAAGGGATTGAATCCTTCCTCGTAAACAAGGAATGCAATCTTCCTTTTTGGGAAAAGTTTATAGAGTATTACATTCCCTTTGATGGTGCCAGCTGAGAGTTGCATCCTCTTTGGTCATGTGGAACTAAATCATCTTTCCCGAACGAGGAATTAAATCCTCAATGAGGAATAAGGATCACTGCTTCTTTTAGTTTTCTCTCCATTAAAATATATGCGAATACCATAAACTAAGAAGATTGTAAGCTACCGTTTTTTATCACTTTTGAATAACTTCGGTCTCTCTTCTAGTTTGCTAATATGAAACCATATACTGAAAGCTTGTCATTCATATTTATTACTCTACCCAACTGTAACTACTGTATCCTGTGAAATCTGTACAATTTTATTATCTTCCTGTAATCAAAGTTTATTCCTAGTTCTAATTCCTTATAGTAAATACTGTATCCATTTGTTTTGTATCTTAGTAAACAGTATAGGTATTCATTCTTACTACGTTAACAATTTTATATATCTTTTTTTATTTTGATGTTTATTGTATTCTACCTTGTATCATATTTTTTTTGAATAATTTATTACTATTTAATCATCATTGCCAGCGTTTGCCAAAAACTCTAGTATCCTTCTAGTGTCTACAGTTCTACGATAACTGTGGTGTTGTAGTTTAACATCAGTATATTCATTTGTTTTTCTGTTTATCTATGTCCCCAGAGCACACTCATTGTATCATTCTCAATGCTGATTTTGTGCTTGAAATTTGGAAGACAGCCTGTGAAAATCAGCCAGATTACTGCTCATATGTTCTTCCAAAGTGTAGTTTTTTTTTCTTATTGTTGCCTCTTCAGGAGAAAGGAGAACGTTTGCTTTGTTTGCCTACGATGAGTTACTTTCCAGGTCACTCTCTGAAATCAGAATACTTTACGCCTTGAAGAGAATGACTCCTTGCTTTTGGTCAGTGTATATATGTACCTGGCCGAAGACTTGAAATGGTTTAGGGGTCCCGTGAAAATGGATTAATTGAAGGTAAGTGACGTGTGTACTGTCTTTCCAATTGCGTGGAGTGAATAGCTTCCAGGGACGTGTCCAGGATCAAGGACGTGTTATTCTTAAAAATGATTTCCATTGGCACATTAATGCAGACTGAATGACTAAGGGGCCTGTGAAACGGGTTGTTTTGGGGGATTTATAATAGATTTTTATTTTTGGGGCATTATGCCGCCAAGCACTGCTTGGGGTTAGAAACTATGGGCCATTCAACAGATCCTAAAACCAGAAATTGACAGTAATAAGATTTGAAGGTGGTTACAGGAGGAAAAACCATCCGCCAGTTGCACTATGAAACCAATTGGTTATGAGAGGGTGGACAGTAAATGGAAGAAAGAGAATATGGCACTGGAGGTAACAGTACAAAGTAATGAAAGTTAGTTTCAGGCCATCAGGCTACTGACCGAAGGGACGCTGCAAAGAACCTTAAGTAATGCTACTTTGCACCGAATGAGATGCACTGATGGTACTAGCCTCCTACGGGAGTGAAGGGGTTGTAAACAGTTAAGTACTGGTAAGGCTATAAATAAGCTTGGCAAATATTTGACAAAGGAAAATTCAATAAAGGGGCCATGAAATAAATTTATCTCATCTTTCTGTTTCTGTTTACACACACTCCACAAACAAACACCACGACACACACAACACACCACACACAAAACCACAGCACACCACACACCACAGTCACACACAACACACACAACATATAGAATAGTATTAGAATATATATATATATATATAGATATATCACCAATAATATAAGGCATACACTATATTATATATGTAGATATATGTAATATTATACATATATACATTATAATAAATATTATATAATATATATATATATATAATATATATATAATATTATATATATCAATATCATAATCTATTAAATAATAGTGTGTGCATGTGCGGCCGTGGGCATGTCCTTAATATTTGTAGTATTTGTTTCTGACCGCGTCATCATATAATTACAAATCGTATATATGTTTGATGTATTTTTTCGTTTCTTCTATGCAATTTAAAAACAACATGCGGCCATGCATTGCTTCTTGGAGAGGAGAAGAGAGGGAGAGAGAGAGAGAGAGAGAGAGAGATGAGAGAGAGAGAATGAGAGGGAAGAGAATGCAAGCTAAAACAAATTCATTGCTGTATTACAAACTTGGGCGTTAAAACTAACGCCGAGATGTGCTGGAGAAGAAAATTAAATCGAGTCCTTTACGCCATTTTTGTGTAGCCCGCCAGCAAACGAAGGTATTTGAGTCCTGCGGGGAAGAGTCGTCTGTTACCATGACAACCAGTCTCGCTGACCAATCGGAAAGAGCGCTGACATCCGGGATCCTGAGATGATGACATTCACC
Organism: Macrobrachium nipponense; assembly: GCF_015104395.2. Lineage (NCBI taxonomy): Eukaryota > Metazoa > Arthropoda > Malacostraca > Decapoda > Palaemonidae > Macrobrachium > Macrobrachium nipponense. The sequence goes on from NC_061106.1 coordinate 17,974,485, forward strand.
GCTACATCTTTTAACTGTCAAAGATAAATAACACAGTTGTAAAACACCTGAGGTTTTTTTATATTTCAGATTAAGCTGAATAAATTATGTCTCTTGAATATATACCTATTTTTGAAAATATCAAACATTACGCTCTGTGAGACAATTTAAGTAGAAAATTAGTAAAGATGTACCGCCTAAATGGGTGAAAAACGGAATCCTACCCAAAGACAATACACGGAAATGATGGGAATGCTCAAGGCCCACCAAAGTCCGCATCGGGCCGCATACAATTTATTTATTCCTGGCATGAAATGAAGATGTTGGCGGTATCAGCATTTCCCTGCCTACAAATCGTCCTGATTTGTTTTACTTTTTTCACAAAGGTCGTGGGCATATTTCAATTTCAATCATGAGTTGGGCGTAGCCAATCCATCACCGCGGTGTGGGGTTTGCAATAGGACGAAGAAAATGATTTTCCGCCCCATCTGTTTTTCAATTTTTCATGCTTTTTCACCTCAGAATAAAGAAAAGGTAATAAAATCATTAGTCAATCTGTTTACACAAAGTTACAATGATGACTTTTAGGAGAAAATGAGAAATAAAATAGACTGCCAAAGCAAAATTGAATGTCGGTTGGGCAGTTGTTTTATTCGCGAGAAAAAATAAATATTGGGAAAAGTATGTTTATAATACGGTGGACGCCTCTAAGCTGGAAAGAAAATATATTTACTATTGATTTTTTCGACTAGAAAAAAAATATTTGCCATTTGAAACCCCATAACCCCAACACCAACCTAACCTTCCCTGGTAATGTAACATCAGTTAGCCTAATCAATGTTCAACAGTAAACGCCTAAACCATATCATGGCGGTAGGCCTAACTAACCATGGCCAACAGTGTTACCTAACACCATGTCAACAGTAATAATTTGCAATGGAAATGAAGTGGTTCTATCTTGGCAAAACATATCAAAAATCCAACTAGAACAAAAAACTAATATTTTCTTGTCATTCTTGTCAATATGTTTTATTTGCAAATAAATACCTTAAAGTTTATATTTTGCATATCTTGAAGAAATCAGCTAGAAAGATGACAAATAAACATACCATTCCTATCACTGTCATACCAAATTCGTGAATAGTTGGGTCTCCATGTGCCTTTGTTTTCGCCAGATAGGCTTCTCACAGCAAGCTTTTGATATACCTGTATATATAACTGTAGTTTATGTTTTATAAGTTCCTCAGGGCAATCTTTAACCTTGATTGGTTGTAGTTATAAATGTTTACCTTTAATTTTTCATTAATAAGCAACTATTTAGGCGAAGCCAAAGTTGTTCCAATCAGGAAGGAAGGATGTTATCTTGTTGGGAGCATTCATATGGGAGAGGGGCATAAAGGTAGGTTAGTTAAGTTAGAGTGACCTTGACTTTTAATTTCAAGTTCACTAACCTTTTAATTCCTATTGATTGAATTTTCTTTTTCCTATATGTATGGATAAAAGCATTCAAAGTAAAAGAAATTACATTGGCAAACCAAGTACTACATATCTGTCCTCCGCCACAAGATCCATTCTTACGCCGTTTTCATCGAAGTTTCTGCATTATATTGGCTCATAATTTGTTTCCAATTTTTTTAATGAAATCTTGTAATTTGGGTAGCCGGCCAACACCCCACATAGTATTCCAAAGTAAATTTAACCATTATTTGGCAGCAAATGTAACGCCAGTAATACAGTAGTTAATAAGAAATTGGCAAAACAATTTGTTTGAAAACCTAATGATACGCGCTTGCACTGTACATAGGGATGGACAAAAAGAAAACATGGTTCCAAGTCAATTTAGAATAATTGTTTCCAAATTTTTTTTTAGGAATGGTTTGCAATGCTTCTTTCGAGAAACAAAATGGCATTTTAACTAAAAAAATAACGAATCCAGGGTCAGAAGTGTTGTTTACATTTAGAACATTACCTTCATAAAAGGGGTGGCCAATTGAATCTGGTGCATTTTTGACAACCTTTTTTGAGAACTCCTCCACAATTGGGGGGCTATTGAATGAGATTTTAAATACATTGTTATAAATAGGTTTGTTTCCTATTTTGATTTGTAATGATTTCAATTTTTTTATTTTGGGCTTTTTGATTTTTATTGGAAATTTAAAGTTTAAACCTTAGATTTTTGCTTATTAACAGTATTCTGTAAAAACAACAGCCATTGGCATTTTTTGCATTTGTTTATAAAAATGGGTACCTTACTTTTAAACTAACTTTATTACTTTTTGGTTTCACTTTTTTTAGTTTTTATTAACAACTTTAGATTGCCTTAAAACTTTTGCCTAATCACAGCATGCAAGTTAAGTCTTGCTTTTATTTTTCATTTTGATTTCATATTATTTGGTTTTGATCATCCCATGCTTTGTTTACTATTTAACAAATTCTGATATAATGCATGTTTTTGTTTGTTTGCATGACTTGTTATGACTATTTGCAATGCAAATGAAGCATGTGTCCATTTCTTTTTACTTTGTTTTATGTTTTCTTTGCAAGAAAACATTTGTGTACAGTTGCTTTAGGTAATGTACAGTATACAACTCATCAAGCACCAAGCCCAAAAAAAAAGAAAAAAAGGAAAATAATTACTGTATTGAATACTATATTGGTTGAAATAATAAGAAATAATATGGAGAATAAGTTTTGTTTCAGTTCTAACTAACTGTCCCTCATTAAATCAATTTTTAGAGATAAAGATACTTAGCAATTAATGTTGAGGCATTAACTGAAAAGGATTTTATTTAAGATTCAGAAACTGGCCTAATATATAAGTGCCATAAGCTATGATAGAGCCCTATAACTCATGTTAACAAGCAATATTTAATCGATTTAGTATTCAATAATTTATAAAGAGAAGTTTATTTGGAGCATAACGAATAAAAGAATTTAAATTTTAACATTTTAAAAAAGCCGCGCTACGGCCACAGCCAGTAGTTTAGTTGAGGGGCCATAATCAAATAGAATTGGCGCGCCATGCCTGACCGGGTTGGATGAACGTTTTTTTTTAAAAAAAAAGGGAATGGTATAAATAGTCCAGTTTCCCATCTTTCGTTCTTTATTGTCTTTGAGTCCTACGCTACGATAGCAGACGAAAGGTTAGTTTGTGTTGTTGTTGTTCAGTGGCGTTGCGGTTGTGGTTCTGTTCCTTCCTTGGATACCGTCACTTAACAGCCGTGAGTATTGACATCTCCACTCATTGCAGTTGTTAGGAAGAAATTTTAAGTGAAATGTTTTACTACATTTTATAAAACGAAGGTTCACTTGATGCCAAATTTCCCGAAATGACTTAGTAATTAAGAATTTTCGTTAGGATTCCCGTTTGTCATCGGCGGCCGCCTGCTTTAGGGTAGTCCAGGCGGGACGGGGAAACGGGCCGCCCCTCCTTAATTTAGGGATGAGCTGGTGGCTCTTTTATTTATGCTTTCGAAATCTCGTGGCCAAGATAACTAGGAGCGATAAATCCATGGTATTTTGACATTTACAACTCGCTTTCGTGACGGGAGATAAGTGGAAGGCGTGTTCAGTGACTGGGCATAACCTACCTAGTTATTAGGTCATCCACATAACTGTGTATGTAGGACCACTAGTAGTAATAGCAAGTTACGCACAACTCTTGTGTAATATTTAGTTGAGATCGGTCGATATTGAGGTGAAATGTTAGTTTTATTCTACAACAGACAAGAGGTTCAATCTGCTACTCTAGAAAATAACTTACTGGGCTGTTTTTGCAAGGGTATCATTTACGCAGAGTTACTTCAACTAAAGTATCAGTAAATTTAAAGGGCCGTCCTAGGGTAGTCCATATTTTTTTCTGGTGAATGTTCTTTTGGATACATAGCCAATAATGGAAGGTAGGCTATGGGATAGGCAATGTTTAAAGAAGACTTGACTTAACAGGCTATGATGATTTTGACAAAAGTTTAGTCTAAGCTTATGGCTTACTGTATTTACATTTGACCATAGATAAGAATTGGTACATTTGACCACATTTTGTAAGTTGATCGTTAGTTTCATAGCATAGCCTAACATTGAAATGACATGCTTAGTAAATAATTCAACCTTGGCCAACATTTGAGATAGCATGATACTAGTAAGTCATGAAAATTATAATGTTAGAATAGGCAATATGAATGAATTTCAAGCAATGTCATTGGAATATGGAAGGGGTTTAGGGTTACATTATGATTTATTGACCTTTAAACCAGAAATATCCAGACTTGAACTGTTCAATGCTATTTTGTGATAGTAAAGTACACTTATCTCTGTTTCCCTTGCAGTAAAGTACACTTATCTCTATTTAAATTGCAGCAAAGTACACTTATTTCTATTTTCATTGCAGTAAAGTACACTTATCTCTATTTCCAGTGTTTTTAAACTACCAGGTTTTCACTGTGAAAATGTTGAAATATTCTTGGAGTGTTTCCAGTGTTCTGTCTCTGTTGTCAACACAAGGGTGTATGTCCAAAATTATGAAATTTATTCCAAGTTAACTTTAACATCCGTATACTGCATATTGTTAGATTTTGTCATTTTGTAATAGTAGTAACTTTATTAATGATTTTCAATACCTCAGACATGAAAATTAACAGAAATATAAGCTGTCATGTGCGAGGCCAAAAAAAAAAAATATATATATATATAATCAAAGTTATAAGACAGTGTACTTTATTATCCGTTGTGATGATTTTTTCAATTATTCATGAAATCCTTTGTAATGCAGTATTATTGTTATCATTATTATTATTATTTATCATGAACATTTTCATGTATTTTACTGTTTTTGTTACCCTTAAAGAGAGTAAGCGAGGTTTTGGTTATGGATAGTTTTTTTTTCTCATAAATGGCAAACTCATGTGGTATTTTTATTGCAACATTAGGGTAAATACATAATTGACTGTTGTTTCTTGATATTTACATAAGGGATATTTACATAGGGGATGATGCAACAGTTTTCAACTTTTCTAATTTGATAAGTCAGGGATAAAAATTGCAGTGTATCATTCAATGTTTGTAGATTCTTGTATTCATAATTTGCAGATTTCTGTTGATACTGAAAGAAAATAAAGTTTTTCATTCAATTTTGTTATTTTGTGAATAACTAGCAGAGATAATTTTACATGTTTCTTCTACTGTATATCTTATATATATTACTGGGGCAAACTACTTCTACATCATACTGTGCCATATATTATTGCGAGGGGTAAATAATTACTCAGCACTAGATTTTTAGGAGCTTTGGTTACAGTATATTTTTTTTAGTGCACAAGTATTCATTCTTTCAGAAGAGAACTTTTTTATTGCCTAATGCAAGATCACACTGTAAGAGATATTTTATTACTTGGTACTGATCTTAATATTATTTATCTAGTTTACATGAATTTTCAAAGTTGACATATTTTTAAAAATAAAGTAGGAATTGAAGATTTATCTCTTGATATTAAAGCAAGTTTGTTGTTTACTTTAGGTACGAAGTTTTAACATTTTATTCAGTATTTAATTATCCAAATAGTTTTTCCATTTTGTAAAGGAGCTCATGCAACTGCTTTAGGTGATTTTCTAGTTTTTGCAGGCTTGACACTTGTTTTTTTTTTTTGTTGTTTTTTTTTTTTTTTTTTTTTTTTTTTTTTTTTTTTGCAAAAAAGAAAAAGTATCTTCCTATGTACATTTTTTATTTTCTCTTGGCAAACAAGTTAGTTCCTTTGCTTTTACAATTGTTTTGTTATATTGGCTTGGTCTATATTCAATGATAATTTTGTTTAAGGGATCCGATTTTGACATTACACATAGTAATTACTGTACCTTACATGCTTTCAAGTATTCTTGTTGCAAGAGTGTGACCTTAAAAGCTTCTAAATTAAATTTTGTGTATCCTATACGACAAAATTTATGTAATATGTTGCTCTGCAGTTTTTGTAAGTATATTGCATTAAAGATACAGTATAATGTTGTCAAAACTAATAAAGTTAAAGATAGAGTTGGAAGGATTGATGTAAATGTTCTTAAATGTAAACTGTTTTCTCCAACTTATGGGCATTCATGTAGGATTTGTTAGTTTGGTTATTTGGGGAAATATGCAAGTATAAGTTGAGCGGTTTTTGTTTAGACTGCAACCATAAGTTTTACTGTGGTCTTGTCTTAAGATTGTGCGATATTCTATTGTACTTTATTTCTCTTCATGATGAATAACTCTCCCACTGAATGTTGAAGTTCATTAGTCATATATATATATATATATATATATATATATGATATATATATATATATATATATATATATATATCTACATACATACAGTGGATCCCCCATATTCGCGTTCTCCAGATTCGCGGACTCTCACATTCGTGGATTTCTCTGGGGAACGTTTCCCCGCATTATTCGCGCATTCGCGGTATTTTTCTATGAGAAATATCCACAAATTCCTGGTTTTTTTTGATGAATTTCATCATAAAATGCACTTTTTGTGATAAAACTATTAAAAAAAACCAAGTATGAAAATTTTTAGGGTTTTTTCTTGAGTTTTAACTAACAAATAGGCTGTTTTTAGCATTTTCATGGGGGTTCCAAACATTCGCGGGTTCTAACTATTCACGGTGGGGTCTGGTATGCATCCCCCGCGAATACGGGGGACCACTGTATATATATATATATATATATATATATATATATATATATATATATATATATATATATATATATATATATATATGTAGGTTTTTAAAAAGATATTAGAGTATGTAGTGTATTGTATTCTATATTTCACATAACGTCTTTTCTTCTTTTTCTGTACGGGACTTCATATAGTATGAACATAACATGTTATGTTTGCTGTATACCTATACATTTGTTAACGGTCAAGCTCCATATTGCATTGTAGATGTCATCCAAACATGGGTCTTGGCTCCAGAAGTAGCTGTGCAAGATACACAATATTCACAATGCATAGGCTACTTCAGCGCACAAATTCTTGTTTGATGATCAGTAAAGTCAGTGTGTAAGCACATGGACTCCATTTAAATATGAATGCTGGAAGATAAACAGAACTGGTTTTGAGCAGTCAATATTCACAAATATTGAAGAATATGCACACATTCATGTGGAATAAACCATAAAGGCCTTGGGCTTGATCAAGAAGCTTCCACAGAACAAAATGTTTTGTTTGAAAATAGCGAAAAGCAGGACGGACAATAGCCAAATATTGGTGATGCCAAAAACTAAAGATAGAATGAATCAAGAGACAAACAGATGTACGCATACATGAATACATGCTTCATCAGGCTTCTCATTCGCAGAACCCTTTCATAATCTTGATTCAGCATTCTGGATGCAATGTTATTCAGGAAAGGTAGGGTAGATATTAGCTAATGCTGAATGAGCAGCATGAGTGGAAGTTGCAACATTACTTGTGTGTCCATAGCAGCTTCGCCATTCATGATTTTGACTCATGTATCATTTATTAGTCTTAATCCTCTGTGTTGACTGTTACTGTGATGTTTAGGATTATGGAAATCTATTCTGTGAGTATTTTGTCGGGGGACCTTTTTCAGTACTATGTCTTTTAGTCGCATACTGAATGCAGCTGTTCACAGTATACTGTTGCAACATTTATGGTTCTATTTTGTTTATATTTTGTTCGATAATGAAAAGTACCTCTGAATCTTAAAATGCTGGAAGTCAGAGAATCTGTTTCAGTAGTAAGAGTTTATGCTATGTGCATCCAGGTTTATATTTGGAGCTTGTGGATTACTTTCATGTTTAAAATAGTTGTGCTAGATTCTCTAGCCTATATATACAGTATATGCGTGTGACCTTCCTAATTAGTTTATTTATGTAATAATACCGAGACCTTGCAATGTGTAAATCTCTTGGCAGATAAATGTTCTGCCATCGGAGATGTTTGACAGGTGATATTCAAAACGACTCTTCTGATCCTGGTATATGACCTTCCTTTATGTTATTTTTTTTTCTTGTGTGTTTTTGTTGATAGAGGTTAAGAGACGAAGTCACTTAAATATTTGCCGTCCGTGGTACATTGTAAGAGAGAGAGAGAGAGAGAGAGAGAGAGAGAGAGAGAGAGAGAGAGAGGTGTTATTCACAAAGCGGTCAATTTCGTGTTAAAAGTAGTAGAATTAGGGTTGTTTTAGCCATTAAGCTCGAATTATGCCCTCGTGTGTGTTTGCGCGCTCGCGTGTGAGTGTATGTGCGTATGTTTTAGCAGAGGAAGAAGAGAGGAAGCTATAGTTAGGACTCTGAACCAAAGCCAAATTCCTCTGGTCGTGAACTGTCAGCTGAGAGAGAGAGAGGTGGGGGAGGGAGGGGAAAAAGGGGGAGGGGGACTGTGAGGGAGAGAGGGAGCAAGCTTTTATGAATTTAACAGATTATGAATGTTTGCAGCCGTAGCACTTTCATTGTCATTTTTCAGAGTTCGGGAAAAGACTCGCGTTGTACAGTAGTTATATAGGACTATAAGATGTCTAGAATTGGTGCGCCTAGGTAAAAATGTGTGCAATAATGATCATTTTTCATATGAAAGATGCAGTCCATTTACTTTTACTCACGTAATGAATGTGGTAGCTTCGTGTATGTGTGTGTGTGTGATTTGATCTCTCTGGTTTAAATCGAAACCGCACGGTTTCAGCGCGCAGTGCAATGGGCGTGATATAGTAGCCACAGCCCGGAGCACTCCGGTGGTTTCGCTGCTGTTGGCTCTTGTAGTAGTAGTAGGCAGTGCGAGTGTTCGGTTAGTTTTTTTTTATTTTATTTATTTATTTTTTTGGCACTGCATTCCCTCTGTTTTGTTGCTTCAGAGCTATAGTAGATTCACATCAACCGTGCATGTGATGTCTAGGCCCGTCCCTACGACGCTCCTGATTGGCTTTTGATAAGCCAATCACAGGGCTGGAGACTCTGTGTCTCGAGAGAGAGAGAGTTCACAAAGGCAGGATGTATATTCCGTCTCTCCTGAGGGATACGTCTTTCAAAAGAGGTGGAACATACATCCTGCCTATGTGAGATCTCGCGAGAGACTGAGAGTTTCTAACCCTGAGATTGGCTTATCAACAGCCAGTCAGGAGCGTCGAAAGGGACTGGCCTAGACATCACATGCACGGTTGAATGTGAATCTACTATAGGACGTCTATGATCCAGCCAAGAACGACGCCAGAGAACACCAGTTTATATTTGTCTTAGACCGAAGCTTCAATGTGGGTTGTAATAGGTACGAATTGCATTTATTTAGTATTATACCGAACCTAATCTGTTATTTTTGGTTGGGACTTGACAGTGAAGCAGATCTATGAAGGGATGATTTCAGAGAAAATAAAAAAAGCGTTTTCGTTGGCTTTGACTCATTAGCCAAGGATGAGTCTTGTAGGATAGTTAGCGGCTCCTGAGGATTCAGTGTGGTTAATCATACAGTACTATGTAAGTTTTATCATTCAAGATTAAACCTAATACTTTGCTGGTTAGTTAAGTCATGCTTTATTGCCCATTAAGCCAATACGTATTTGAGATTTATTGAGGAAAATGTAACATCAGAGGGATCTATCGGTTAGACAAAATAGGTTGGCCTATTCCTCGTAATTTTTATTTTATGTTTAATCAAATAGTTAAAGTTCGGAAAGAGGGTGATACACCGTAACTTTAATCATTATCGTACGTCTTCCAAAACCTCGTAAAAATAGAGATACTGAGTACTTGGGAATCATGTAAATATTTATCATTTCGAAGGTTCGTATATTCATAGACCATTGGGGTGCCAGTCATTAATATCTGTTGCCTTTATGCCCACCTGGCTTGAAAATGAAGTAGCAATTGGAGGGAGTTGTTAGAAACTATGGTAAATTCATATCAACCGTGCATTTGATGTCTAGGCCAGTCCCTTACGACGCTCCTGATTGGCTGTTGATAAGCCAGTCACAGGGCTGGAAACTCAGTCTTTCTCGAGGTTCACATAGGTAGGATTTATGTTCCACCTTTCCTGAAAGACGTATCCCTCAGGAGAAGTGGAACGTAGATCCTACCCACGTGAATTCTCTCGAGAGACTGAGTGTTTCCAGCTCTGTCATTGGCTTTTATAACAACGGCCAATCAGGAGCGTCGTAAGGGACTGGCCTAGACATCAAATGCACGGTTGATGTGAATCTACTATAGCATGCGTCAGGTGGTTGTCAGAAATTCCCCTCCCCCCCCTCCCCTCTTCCCTACAGCATAATCACTGCCTGATCTTCCCACCTTCAAAAACTGGCGGGAGGCGGAGGAATTCCTGAGTCAGATTTAGCCTCCCCAGTCGAAAATCATCCACCCTTACAGTCCTCGCCGGGAATGTGCAAAACCGTGTCACGGTCGCTCCCATGTGTCGCTGACAATTACGAGCAGCACACCCCGGTCCAAACTCCTGCCCGAAATTGAAGTCGTTTTGATGTTTTGGGCTTCCGTGGAGATGCGATGTTGTGGCAATCAAGCGGCTTCTGTGGATGAATCAGCGGCAGTTATGAGGAAGTTTGGGTGCAACTGTTTGTGTTTGTAGCCGATGAGTGCCTCTCAGGTTGGGGCGTTTAACGAATGGGGTCGAGGTTCTTCGGTAGTTTGAAGAAGGCTCGCAATTTTGTTAAGTTTGAGTGCGGTGGCACACAAGCATACATGCGCGCGCAAATACATACATACATACAGAGAGAGAGAGAGAGAGAGAGAGAGAGAGAGAGACCCGTACCTTCACTTAGCAGTCACCTCCCCATATGGCCTGTAGGGTGTCATGAGTGGGTAAGAACTATCTGTTTGAATGCATTTGGCACAGATTATGTAGGTAGTACTATAGTAGATTCGCATCAACCCTGCATTTGATGACTAGGCCAGTCCCTTACGACGCTCTTGATTGGCTGTTGATAAGCCAGTCACAGGGCTGGAAAATGTTTCGAGAGAGAGTTCACATAGGCAGGATGTTGTTCCACCTCCTGAAAGACGTATACCTCAGGAGAGGTGTAACATAGTAGATCCCACCCATGTGAACTCTCTCGAGAGACTGAGAGTTTCCAGCCCTGTTGTTGGCTTATCAACAGCCAATCAGGAGCGTCGTAAGGGACTGGCCTAGACATCAAATGCAGGGTTGATGTGAATCTACTATAGTTGCAAGCTTTCATTTTACTGAAAGACGTAATTGAATCCTTCCTAAACCGTTAGCAGGATTTTTCCTCGCATCGAGTCTTTGAACCCTGACTTAGGACTCATTATTTATTCCCCTTTCACGCAAAATGGATGGGTGATGGGGATGTGTTGTGTGGAGATTGGGATTTTCATGCGTATTCTAGTTTTGATTGGTCGAGTTAGTCGTTAATGCAAGCAATCAAATACTATACTGCAGAGCCATATTGCCAGTGGGTGTTTATAGATATCTGCTATGTAGACTCCTGTGCGTCAGATTATGGAATGGATTATATAGTCTATGCCAAAGGCCAAGTACTGGGACCTATTAGGTGGCGGATATTTAATATGTACTTGGAAAGAGCCCGTGCTGGCACAGAGCCAATCAAACACTAACTGGACAGGTGATCTAGTATGTTTTGGTGATGTATTCACTTTCCCTTCCCAAGTTTTTTTTTTTTTTTTGGTGAAATGGTATATTATGACACCAGGATAATGTGAAGTAAAGTTATATTAATACATGAGGAAATGAAGTGAGGTTGTATTATGACACCAGGATAAAATGAAGTGAGGTTATATTATTACACCAGGATAAAATGAAATGAGGTTATATCATGACACCAGGATAAAATGAAGTGAGGTTAAATTATGACACCAGGATAAAAGAAGTGAGGTTAAATTATGACACCGGGATAAAACGAAGTGAGGTTATATTATGACACCAGGGTAAAATGAAGTGAGGTTTCATTACACCGAAAGGGAATTAAATACGATTTTATTAGCCCACATTCAAAGGGAATTAGATAAGCTTTTGTTACCATAAGTGGGAATGGGGGTTGAAATATTGTATCTCATTAAAAAGGCAGGAGACATTTGTTCAGGATCAAAGGTGGCCTTAATAAGGTTTCGTCAACAGAAATGGAACAAAATAAGATTTCGTGCCACCAAAACGAAATGGAATAAGATATTATGAGCCTAATGCGGAAAAGAAATAATTCATCACACGGAAGGAGAATGTAATCAGATTTTATCACGCGAGAGGCGGAATGTATTAAGACTTTTTTTATTTTTTGCACTCTAAATATACGAAAATGACAGATAATGTTTTTGTGGGAGCGACACCACGTTTCTTGCCCTCTGAGGCGATCAAGTTCGATGGTGGTATGATTACCGAGATAAGCCCTGTAATCTAAATCTGTCATTTTGCACGGAATTAAGGTAATCGTTAGATAAAAGGAGATAAGGACCCACTAAGCTTAGTATTACATGTTAGCTTAGAACTGATAGGCAATCGTACGTCGCTGTTTGGATTATGCGGTTTGATACTTGGATTTTGTCTCGAGTTCCGTCTTCAATTTTTTTTTATTTGATTTGTGGAATTTAGGCTGTCGAGACAACCACTGGGGAGTGCGGTTGCTTTCGACCCGTCAGCGTTCAAGATAAAATGAAAGTAGGGAGCTGGAGTAATTTATCTGTTTTTCTAATAACCGATCTCCCCTTTCTGTATTTCTTCAATACGTTTTGTAACTTCCTTTCGAATGAACACCATATTCTTTGGAGGCTAAAATTTCATGTCATTGGCCCTTTTGGTGGGGTTCTCCCATATGAATAGGGTTCATCTTTTAATTATTAGTAATAATAATAATAATAATAATAATAATGATGATGATGATTGGACAGCAAACTATGTAAATGACGTATAATGAGATATAAAGGTGGAATTGGGATATAACCCCAGAATTGCACTAAGAGGTAAGAGAGGTTGGACAGCAAAATTGAAGACAGGAAGCTGAACTGGAGGCAAAAGTAAAAGGCTAAAATGTGGGAGCGCTCACCTGGCGGTCAAAGGACTGCTAACAGTTACTAAGTAGTGTCTTTTTTTTGTCCTGAACCTCCTGTTTATAATTCCCGTAGGAGGCTAGTTCCTACAGTGCATCGCATGCTGTGTACAGTATGCATTACTTAAGGTTCTCTGCAGCGTCCCTTCGGCCCCTAGCTGCGACCCCTTTCATTCCTTTTACAGTACCTCCGTTCATATTGTCTTTCGTCCATCTTGATGTCCACCATCTCCTAGCAACTGATTCATAGTGCAACAGCGAGGTTTTCCTCCTGTTACACCTTTCAAACGTCTTTTTTTTATCGTCAATTTCAGTATTATGGGTCATACTTGAAAGAATTTTGTTTTTACAAGCTTTTTGCTTTCATTTGGCCAATATGATGTTTTAAGTTCGTTAACAATTACTTTCATTTTTGGTTATTCCGTTGACTGAATTGGGATAATCAGATTCACAACGGACATTGATCTGTGTTGTAGATTTGCTGGTAACGGCCTGGAGTGGAATTACCTTAACGGTAGCTCTCCTAGCTTTAATATCAGCGGTTTTAACGGTCCGTTGATAAGCGCAGTTCAAATATGTTCCCGTCTTGACAATCAGAGATCCCCGAGTAGGTGATAATGTACGTGGGTGACAGTTTCACTGTTAAACCTGTTTGAATTGTAAAGATTTTGCTAGTTCTCTTGCAAATATCTAAGCTAAGGTAGCAGCTGTATTGTATAATATAAAAAGACGAATAGCGTTGTTCGTATTGCAAAAAAAAAAAAAAAAAAAAAAAAACCGGCACAGAGTATAAAAGTATAATAAATGTAGTATTCTTACTGTTGCACATTATAACATTTTTTAAATTGTTGATTTGATCACCAGCAGTAATATTTAGCCCATATTTTATTTATGAATTTAACATGAGTGGTTTCTGTGGTGAAGATTCCAATTCAAAAATTACCAAGGACTTTGTATTTACGCACACAAGTCATCGTGATATCACTTGTTAGCATTTTCTGTGAGTCATGAATATATCGACCCAATCTTATCAGTACAGTGCAGTGTTCTAGTGTTTGCTTCATTGCACTTGTGTACGGTAGGTTGTTTCATCTTTTTAAGTGTTGTACTAGTCTCATTCTGACGCCGTATTTACTCTTATGATTGTAAGTTTAGTTGTGAATAATTGGTTGTATAACCATTTTTTTCCAAGGATCTAGTGGTCTCCCAGATTAAGAGAAAGCTGTTTACAACTCTTGGGATTTAGCCTTTTACATTACAAAGATACATATGAACGTACAGTTGATACCTTTATTTTTTTTAAGTTTTACCCGTTGTTAATCTTCATTTTTTAATGCACGTATAATTTGACGCAAATATTTCCGTGTCCCTGTTCCGTCGTAAGTATACGGACACAGGTATCTGTGTATGCATACATGTATACATTCACATATACACGTTTATATGCTTTTATATGCTTATGTATTTATATATATATATATATATATATATATATATATATATACATATATATACATATTCTCCAAATCGTCACTGGAATTCTTTTTGATTTTACCTTTATTGAAACTGAAATCCTCCAGATGCCTATACCTCCCCGCCCAAGTAGGTTCAGGGTCATGAGAGCTTGCCTCATGTCAACACAATATGTTGAATGAGGAGGGATTTTGCCATCCTAGCACGTGCTCCGTAGCGAAATCCGGGAATTCTCTTTCTCATGGGCTTGCCAAAGTCACGCCCGCCCGCGGCAGGTGGGTGGGGGGCGGGGGTGGGGGGCCATTACAGTTTCCACCTTTGATACTCCCGCCCCCGTCAGGTGTCTTCAGGTGGAATTATAGTTTCCACCTGTGATGGATATCCCATTAAAGCTGTGACGTCAGGTTAGAGTGGTTATTATGACAGCCTCTCTCTCTCTCTCTCTCTCTCCTTTCCTTACAGCTTTACTGGTCTCTCTCTCTCTCTCTCTCTCTCTCTCTCTCTCTCTCTCTCTCTCTCTCTCTCGCTTTTCGACCCCTCGACCTTTGGTACTCCCGCCCCCGTCAGGTGTCTTCAGGTGGAATTATAGTTTCCACCTGTGATGGATATCCCATTAAAGCTGTGACGTCAGGTTAGAGTGGTTATTATGACAGCCTCTCTCTCTCTCTCTCTCTCTCTCTCTCTCTCTCTCTCTCTCTCTCTCTCTCTCTCTCTCTCTCCTTTCCTTACAGCTTTACTGGTCTCTCTCTCTCTCTCTCTCTCTCTCTCTCTCTCTCTCTCGCTCGCTTTTCGACCCCTCGACCTTTGGTGTCGCAGAAAATTCGTTAATGTGTTTTGATTGCATAACTTTAATGACAATTGAACAGAATAGTTAAGAGCGCATTGTTTGGTCTGTTGTCGGTCGTAATGTAGCTCGACATTAACTGTGTATACCAGACTCCGTCATTGCACTTTTGAGTATAATAAAGAAGATAGAAGGTTTGGTATAATGGGATAACTGCTTTCACCGCACAGTAAACAGCTGGTGTTCGTGTAAATTAACCCGAACTTCCCTTAACTTCTGTGTTCCCTCCGCTGGCTCGAAGGCCGCAGTGAGGAACGCTGTTTTGACAGATTTGATCCAGCTGGTCCCATCCAATGTCTGGCCTCCAGCTGTTTAGGTAAATTGAAGAACTGGCTGTTGCCATTGGCGATGATGATGAACAAGCCGATTTTGGCTGCCGGGAGGAATCTGTTTTCGTTTCCTGGGCGTTGAAGAATTCGTCATGTTGTGATTTGATGTTGCTTGTGCTGTGTTCACGCGTGCTTGCTTTGCTGCTTGCCAATGTCAAGGACAGGTATGATGGAAGGGGAGGTCATTTTGACGTCCTTGGTCCTTCTGAGCCTTTCGTTTTCTCCTCACGTGATGGCTTTGGCGAAAATGTTGTCGGTCGGGTGCGTCATTAGTGTCATCCAGCCTCCAAAATGTGGTATTGCCTAATTTATCTTACACCGCCTGTTTTTGCTTGATTTACACATAAAGACTAGAAGACTTGAAAAGAAGATGGGGAAGAAGATTGAGCTGTTTTTATGACGTTTTAGGCTCTGGTTAAAGGAGAAGGGGGTGTTCGTCTTGCTTTGAAGCCGCCTTCCCCTTTATAGCCATCTGATGAGTTGCATAATAGGTGTCATCACGTTGAAGACGAACAAAGAATTGATTTTAGACGGAAAACATGTTGAGCAGCACCATTAAGTTTGCCCTTATCTGGATTTGCGACCTTTTTAATTTTCCACCTCCTGACTTTTAGGTGTCCCCCACCCCCTTCAAACCCACCCACCCACCCCGAACCGAAACTCCCCATCTCCACCCCACCTGGAGACCCTCGTCACTCGGGTTTTGCTCGTCGTGTGCAACTTTGATTTCACGAGTGAAGGGGCGATTTCAAGGTGTGTTTAGTTTTTGGAAGAGGAGACCTTAAGTTATCCTACCCATTCTCCACCACTCCTCCTCCTCCTCCTCCTCCCATTCCCTTCCCCGCTCCTCCCTGCCACCCACCCTTTCCTCACTCCCTGATCCCATTACTTTAGATCTGCGCGCCTGTAATATTCACGTACGCTCTGCAGATCAAAGGGAAGGTCGATGGTTGCCTTTATTTGGGTGCTGTGTATACTGGCATGCTGTCGAGTCTCGAGGAAGCCAGGTCTAGGTTTTGGTTTAGGTTAGTCGGAACTTGCAAGTGTCGAGGGCGAGGGATAGAGCGGACACGAGTTGTTGCTTCAACTCAGCTGGGTAAAAGCGAAGGTTTGACAGGGAGCGACGGGTGCCCCTCAAGCGTCCTCAGAACATTGGGAGGATGTGGAAAAAGGAGAAGGTGCTCTGAAAGCAATGGCGTCCTGACCAGAATTTTTTTTCTCTAGGTCCCTTTTTGCATTTATTCCGGGTCGACGTTCAGCGGAGTTCGCAATGGTAAGGATTTTGTATTTTGTTGCGTAGCATTTTGGTGACGGTTTGTGTTTGTGTGTGTATGTGTGTGTGTGTATCATTAGATCGTAGTACCAAAAGATACAGGATGAGTTATCCTACTCCCCTTACTCCTTAGCCTGTTAAGAGTGGCACTCGAATGGCACGCCCTGACAGGCTAAAGCCAAGAGGTCTTACGGCGTGATAAGTCAAGGTCTCTGCTGTAACTCTGATCGCAATCGCTTGGTAACTGATGACAGTTTGACTTGCAGCCTCCGTCGAGGTTGTAGCATGTGTGTGTGTGACCTTTCTCCACAGTAACTGAGTCGATATGAGGTCGTTGATCCCGTGCAAGAGGTATATTCTAGTCACTAAAAGATTTTCCTTTTTTTTTGTTAGTCCCGGCCAGCGAGATCTGTAGTCATTTTTCCCCTCCCCCAAATTTCCAGATGCTCTCCGGGTGTCATGGCATCTCTGAGTCCGAAGCTATAGGTCCCATCAAGTTGCTTTCCCATCTCTCTTTAGTTTTTCTTTACATATTGCATTGTGTTTTCTGAGCATTGCATTTCCTCATTCGCGCATTTGCCTTTATGTGCATATTTTTTCATAGCCGTTTTTTCCTCTTATCAGATCTTCGCTACTTTCTCTACGTTTCGTTTTAGTCTCTTGCGTTATTTAATCTTCTTTCTCTCTGCATTCATCAGGTGTATTTAATGTTTGTCTCCTTCCTTTGTAAATTCTTTCCATCATCACATGATTGCCTGGCGTATGACAATAGATTTCTCGAACGTTAGCTGTTCTCTGTAGGTGTCAGCTTATCCTGGAGATAGTTTCGGTTGGGCGAAACCGCCCAGAGGTCCACACTAGTCCTCTTATACCTTTGAACATCTCTTCGCACTAATGGAGTTCATGCTGGTACAAGCCGACGTAATCTTAACTAACCAGTTACCACTCTGGCGATATTTTTTAATATATCTGGAATTTTTCATATGAAATGGAAAATGTTCATCATATTTAAATGAATATACTCAGTAGCCAAATAAACATGGTGTCATTTGGTCATTTCGTGTCATTTGAATCAGAGGCCTAATGGTTGTAGCATCTTCTTGAGATTGTTCTGATTCATAATTGACTTGAAATTCAGTATTTTTTGGCATTTTGAATTTAAAGCCTAAGGCTCCTCTGGGCTTTTGTTCCTTCCATATGGATACCTAGGGTTCATGTTCTGAGTGATGATGACGATGGTTTTTTTTTTACCTTTACAATTCCGTTGCTGTTTATTTTTTTATTCTAGAGTATATTTAGTTTCATGCTTTGCAAGGAAAGTTGTAGTATATTGTTAAGGTTCTGCTTAAATGGGTATTATAAGATTTTCGTGTAGTTAACTGCATGTTTATTTTTTATAATTGTAAAAATTAATATGCCGGATATATTGTATAACATTCTTTGAAGTGTTCTGATTTAGACGTGTTTTTTTTATTCTAAAGATTTATATGTGCAGTTTGATGTACTTTTGTTGGACCATATTCAAGAGCTTGTGATGTTAATAACTATATGTTGTGGTCAATAAATTCCTGTCTATGTATCTATATATCTTACCTATGAGGTCAATGACACACCTAACCTATTTTGACCGATTAAACCCACATACTGTTAGTTCCCTTCTTGGCCTCAGCGTCTGGCATTTTCGAGAAAGGAATTTGGATATAAATCACGGATGGACACCGGGGTTTTGGGCGCGGGGAGGGAAGGGATGATGATGGTGGTCCCCGCTGTAAGGAAGGCTGGAGAGATTGAGCGGAACCGTGACAGGGACATACATCTTGCAAAACTGGCAGATGATGGCCCTGGTCCAAACCAGTGTCGGGAGCCTCAGGCTGCCTTAAGAATCGATAACGGTGGCACCTCTTCCTGTCACTGTGGTCCTTGGGTGTGTTTGCGTGTGTTTTGTTTGATGCATGGTTGCTATGTCTTCGTAGAGACTCATGGTAGTAGGTAAATTAGGTTCATTGTTTGTAATGATGTAATGATATGAAGTTGCTCATTGACACTGAGCCGGTGTCTGTATGAAAAGGCTTTGGTGCCGATGTTATGCTCGATTAATGGCTGTGAAATTGCTGAGGAATTGTAGTACGGGTAGACAATACCACTGCATTTGTAAATTGCTGAGGAATTGTTTACTGGTATACAATACCACTGTATTTGCAAATTGATGAAGAATTGTGGTATACGGGTATACACTACTACTGCATTTGTAAATTGCTGAGGGATTGTATTACTGGTATACAATACCACTGTATTTGTAAATAGCTGAGGAATTATGTTACAGGTATACAATACCACTGCATTTGTAAATTGCTGAGGGATTGTATTACTGGTATACAATACCACTGTATTCTTTTGAAGTTGCTTATCACCTCTAATTATTTTCTATTCCATTGGTAAATTAAAGTCTATCATATTTTTAGACGTTTTCCCCTTTTAACTGTAGCAGGTTTATATGATAATTTTTCGCAGTTTAGTAATGCCTATGTCTGTTGCGGACCCTTTCACTGTCAATTTCCGTTTCAACGCTGAATGACCTCATAGGTCCTGGCGCTTGGCCTCTGCCCTGAATTGTATGTTCAATTCTGTACTTACTGGTGATTGTTTTTTTACTCTTCTGTATTTTTGGAATCGCTTCTCAGGCTTCGTTCTCACTTCAACTTACGAGACGTTAATCCCTTAAGCTTCTCTTGCAAGATTTTCTTTGTTAAAGAAACATTTCTGGGATGCGCTTGGGTTTGGCACTGAGGGTACGCGTAAAAAGGTATGGGGAAGCATATACCCTGGATTTTCAGTGTTAATGAGGAATATGATGAAATTCTTTATTAGTAAGAAGGATTTTTTTTTTTTAAGGAGACGACGTTTAAGTTTGTAAATTTTCGATAGTAAGCTTCATACTATTATGTGTATTTCAGTAAATATCTATATATGCGTATAGATATTTTATATATAGCATGTGTGTGTGTATTTAAATATCTCAATCTCTCTCTCTCTCAATATCATATAAAATAATATATATATATATATATATATATATATATATATATATATATATATATATATGATATATGTATAATGATTATATAAAAAAGAACACATACACGATATAAACGTGTGTGTGGGTTTGTGACGAAATTATCATTATTATTTTCATCATTATGCAACGCCTCTTACGCTGTAAAAGAAAAAAAAAAACTTCATTTCATGGTGTTGGTTTGGCATGTTTCCTGTCATTGAAAAATCATCGGTCGGTCTGACAGATGTGCTCATATATTACGTTATCTTTGAGTAAATTATCTACTTTGGGTTTTTTGTCTATATTCTAATATCGAAAAGGAGAAGGTAAATGGGACATTGTGATATGTGCAGAGGTGGGTCTTTTGGTCGACATTGGGGCCGTCCTGAGAGAGATAGAGAGAGAGAGACCTTACCTTACAGACCTTACATCTTGTTCGGGTTGCCCAGGTCCCTCAGTGTGAGGCACCTCTAATGTCTACCAGAGAGTTGCTAGTACATCTTTCCGGTATATTTTGCATCTTCCAATCTTGGATGGTCTGGGATGCAGTTTAGATATTTGTCGAGCTTATTCTTAAACACATCTACGCTCACTCCTGATATATTCCTCAGATGAGCTGGCAACGCATTGAATAGACGCTGCATTATCGATGCTGGTGCGTAGTGGATTAATGTCCTGTGTGCTTTCCTTATTTTTTCCTGGTATATTTTTGGGCACTATTAATCTACTCTGCTTGCTCTTTTCTGATATTTTTAGTTCCATGATATTTTTCTGCTATTCCTTCTATCTGTTTCCATGCCTGAATTATCATGTAGCGTTCTCTTCTCCTTTCAGACTATATAATTTTAAGAATTGTAGTCTTTCCCAGTAGTC
>NC_061106.1:17995832-18005832 GCF_015104395.2 Macrobrachium nipponense
GACTGAATATCTCAGTGTCTGGGGTCTGTTGGTACGCCTACACTCATACTCCTTATACCTGGAGTTTTATTACGCCTAGTTATCAGTGCTTGGTCTGAACCTACTCGGGGCCGAGCACTGCTATGACCCGAATGCGTTTAGTCTCAAAGCAGATTTTTTTTTATTCATTTATTTTAAAGCTCGTCTGTCTTCTGGAAATTTATTTACATATTTGAAGTAGAATAAATGAGAGTAAACTGCGTCCTTTGCCACACATGAAACACGAAGAATAGTTAGAAATACCTAAGGCCTTGGGAACAGATGGATTGAAAAGTAGGGAAAGAGAAAGGAACTCGGATTATTTTTTTTTTCTTTTTGTTGGTGTCTGAGAACGCTTTAAGTAATAGGCGGCATCTCCCGTAAGCTGCTGAATACTAATGACTTTGGTAAGGCGTGGAGAAGGGGGGGGGGGGGGGGGGGCTGGCGCATGCGGGCACTCATAGAAGTTCACAGTTGCGTCTCGCTTGGCGACAGTTGTCAGGTCGATTCCCCCGAACTTTGAAACTGATGCTTTATACCGGTTGGTAAGCTCCTCAGTGTATGAGTGGTTAACGTGCTTGCCTACCGATTCCAGCGCCTCACTGGCGTGGTCGGTATGGTGTTGGCGTACCACCTTGGTTGCCGCGAGTTCGATTCTCGGGCATTCCATTGAGGTGTGAGAGATGTGTATTTTTGATGATAGGAGTTCACTCTCGACTTGGTTCGGAAGTCACGTAAAGCCGTTGGATCCGTTGCTGAATAACCACAGGTTCCATGCAACGTAAAAACACCATACACACAAACAAAACAAAGTTTCCCGATTCGGTAGCCGAGTTCGATTCCCCGTTCTGCCAGCGTGGAATCTGAAGAATTTGTTTCTGATCACTGGAAATTCCTTTCTCGACGTAATGTGGTTCGGATCCCACAATAAGCTGTAGGTTCCTAGCCACGTAAAAACATCTAAGTCTTCGGGCCAGCCTGAGGAGAGTTGTTAATCAGCTCAGTGGTCTGGTTAAACTAAGATATACTCAACTTAAACCAGGTGTTCTTTACCTTTTGATGACGTCAGACCAGACACCTAGCGAATTGCCCAATTTAGTTCCATACCCCCTTTGTTTAAGTCCACTTGAGTCCTAATGGTAGAATTTTATAACTTAATATACTTAGTTTAATACATACTTTAGGTATGAATACCTTTGAATAGAACATACAAGAAAATCAAAAGCATTTATAGTTTTATATAGCCATTTATTTACAAAATTTACCCATGTATACATTGCCACATTACAATCAAATATATACAAATATCCAGAGTTTAAGTCTCCTGTCCCCAATTTATGGTTCTCATACCTCCAAGCGGGTATGGATACCCCCTGTTAAGAACCCCTGATTTAAACAAATGTGCTTTGATTTTGTGGAGTAAATTCTCTTGTTTAACTAAAAAAAAAGATAAGATATTTATTGTGGCTATCAATCCTTGTTTCCTGAAAAAAATATCAGTATTAAACATTATAAGATAATTGTATGTTATACAGATTAAATCATTGATGTACTTTATGCAGATTAAATTATGGATGTAGTATTTGTTCAGGTTAAAACATAGATGTATTTTATGCAGATTAAATCACAGATGTATTTAATGCAGATTAAAGAGATGCATTTTATGCTGATTAAAACAGATATATTTTTTGCAGATTAAAACACAGGTGTATTTTATGCAGATAAAATCATAGATGTATTTTATGTAGAGTAAAACACCGATGTATTTTATGCAGATTAAAACAGATGTATTTAAAACATAGATGTATTTTATGCAGATTAAAACAGATTTATTTTATGAGGATGAAATCATAGATGTACTTCATGTTGATGAAAACACATATGCATTTTATTCAGTGTATAAAACACAGATGTATTTTATGCATGCAGATGCACGCTTGTGAGTGCTAGCTGTCCCTAAGACTGACTGGAACACATCTCGTTTGAATATTCGGAGATGCTGTGGAAAGGAGAGACGGAGAGAGAGAAAGAGAGAGCGAGAGTGAGAGGAACTAAAAATAAACCCTCCCAGATTCTCTCGTGAGAGATGGTTGTTGTGGTAGGGGGTGTAGGGGTGGGAGGGGAGGGGAGGGTGGCGGAGGGGAAGGGAGGGAACGGAAGGGTTGTGTCTTGTAGTCTCGTGCCGCCCTTATCCTTATAAGCAGGGGGTTGCAGAGTAGATGGTTGTAACGGGAACCACGTCATTACTAACAACAATGTCGATAGTATAATGATAATAATAATAATGATGATAATATTATATTATATTGTTGTAACAGTCTGTCATGTGTATGAGATTGTGTTATTCGTTAGGTGGAAAATGTGTGTTTTCTCTCAGTACTGTTATCATTATTTTATCGAATGTAGTTCTTGATGTAGGAGGATGTGTGTGTGTGTGTGTGTTGTGTGCCTTTTGTAAGTATACAGGTATATGGAAAAAGTATATCTGTATCATGCTATCGTATTATATGTAAGTTCATCATTTGAATAAATATTTTAAGGCAGATATTTGGATATTATTGTCGTTATTTAGGAGAATCTTTTATTTTGGCTACTTATATGACTCACAGTTGCGTGCTGATGTAGGTTAATTGCTATATGTTAATTTTTAATGAAACAGAATATCGTAATGGGTGAAAAGAGACTAAAACAAGTCATTTTCACATCTCCATTGAAAAGGAGGTCGCAATGATATATATTTCTGGGAAGAGCTTGTAAGTAGGTACGCGTGGTTGCAGTTTCTAGCAAAGTACATTCGTTGTATGAGTGCCCTATATTTGCGTAAATGCTTTCATCAAATGCCACGGTCTTGGGTAACGACCCACTCTCTCTCTCTCTCTCTCTCTCTCTCTCTCTCATACACGCAGTTTGTTTTAAGGAAAGATTTTCTTTTCTTTTCCGATTCAATATTTTGTTCTGTTTTAACTTTCAACGTTATAGTAGATATGGGTCTCTCTCTCTCTCTCTCTCTCTCTCTCTCTCTCTCTCTCTCTCTCTCTCTCTGTTAGTTTTAAGGAATGACAATTTTTATTTCGTTTCCGATGCAATATTTTGTTTCGGTTTTAATTTATAACGTTATAGATATGTTCGACCCACGAGGCTTTGAATTTAAGTAAAAATTATATACCTGTAATTATATGGAATTGCAATTATCCATATTACATTCCTGTACAACATTTTCCACCAAAACACTTAACAGTTGCAATATTACGCCTACTAACTTCTTGCTGACTGATCAGTGGTTAAAACGTCATCAAGTCTTATTCTCTTAACGTCTTGTGTATTTCACCATACCAATTATAAGTATATTTATTCACCAAGTGATTAACCTTGGTCTCATTGGGTACTTTAACCTGTGTAATGGATGCCATGTGGATGGCAAGACAGGTTGGGTGGCATTTTGGCTCCTGACTTTCAAGGCTAATGTTTTCGATACAGACCTATGGGTTATTTGGCAGCGGTCTTAGCTCAGGCTGGCTCTCTCTCTCTCTCTCTCTCTCTCTCTCTCTCTCTCTCTCTCTCTCTCTCTCTGTCAGCTCTTCGGGTCAGGGTCCCCTTCTGTGAATCTGGTAGTCCTTATATATATATATATATATTATATATATATATATATATATATATATATATATATATATAATATATATACACACACACACACACACACACATATATATTATATATATATTTATAATTATATACTATATATATATATATATATATATATAATATATATATTGTTTACTGGAAGGCTCTTAGCTCATTGTATCCTAACCCCATTGATATATACAATACTCATGACTTAAAAAAAAAATATCCTCAAGTTAACCTATTATGGGAGGTATTTCTGTCGATCCGAATTCTTTCTCCTGAGGCGGTATTTATGCTAATTTTTTCGCTCAATTTTTTTTTGTCGCTGTAAAGTTGTTTATTTGTAAAAGAATGTTGCAGTTCTGAGGGTTTATCGAGGTCGCATGTGATTACATGCGGCTGTTTTTCACATTTTTTTTTTCTTTTTTTTCATTTATTTATGATGAACCAGTTTTCATATGACTCAAGCCGAAGTCGTCAATGTCTTGTTAAGCAAGATTTTAAGTGTACAATGTTTGATAGAAACAAAGGAAAAAGTGAGTGGAATATAGTAGTAATGCACCGGTAAAAGTAAGTAAATAACTCTGGACAAAGGAATAAAAATGCATATATATATATATATATATATATATATATATATATATATATATATATATATATATGTGTGTGTGTGTGTGTGTGTGTGTGTGTATGTATGTGTGTAAGTATGTATGTATGTGATTCTTTTATCTGTATTTTCTGGTGTGGGGTGGGCAGTTGGGGCAGATTGCAGGGTTTAGAAATGCAGTGGGTGACGTCACTTTCCATTTTTGAAGATCTTTATGTCAAGGTAGTGTCATACGGCACAGAGGTCATTGAATAGTCGTAGGCGTGAGAGGGGGAATTGGTGTCAATGGGCTGCAAACTTTTCGTGTCATGCTTTACCTGGGCAGGTATTTAGGCCAGGTTCATGGGTGTTAACGTGACTTCTTGGTTTGGACAGCCTTTGATGTGTTGGAGAATTGTAAGGGAGAATTAGGCCTTCGTTTACAAATCGCTTGGAGGCTTATATGTCGCTGCCTTCTATATATCGAGGTTGGGCTATCACGTAAATTTCATCAACTTGGTTGATGAGTAATTTTTGTTAACTATAATTTCAAGGTGACTGTCTTATCACTGTAGTCCCATGAGCTTCAAGAAGTTTTCGTTTTTTCCTCCTTGTGACATCAGCGATTTTAATTTTTGGTTTTTTTCCCTGTTCTTCACTTTTATATTATTTTCGTAAATTCTTGTGATTGTTCAAGTCATATTGGGCTGATGTCCAAGTGTTAGCAAGGAGGGACAGTTGGCTTTTTGTTATTCGATAATAATAATAATAATAATAATAATAATAATTAATAATAATAATAATAATAAATTATTATTATTATTATTATTATTATTATTATTATTGTTATTATTATTATTATTTTATTATTATTATTATTATTATTATTATTATTATTATTATTATTATTATTATTATTATTATAATAGAAACCGATAACGATAACTTAAATGGTAATGGTTAGTGATTCTGCTTTGGCTGATTGTTGTTCTACACATTGCATTGCTCCTATGCATTCTTAAAAATATAAAGAAATTCTTGGACTTTTAAAAGAAACTTTCTTTTTCCGACTTTTAAAAGAAACTATATTTTTTCCTTATCATTCTCCTATTCAGAAACCCCTGTCAAGACCTTTTGGTTGCTCACTTGAGCAAAGTCAGCGCTGCTCATTATTTCTTTCATTCTCTTCGAAACAAAAGGCAAACTGTTTTGCAGCTTCGAGACAAAATGCAGACTACGTTGTTGCAGCTTCGAGACAAAATGCAGATTACGTTGTTGCAGCTTCGAGACAAAATGCAGATTACGTTGTTGCAGCTTCGAGACAAAATGCAGTTACGTTGTTGCAGCTTCGAAACAAAAGGCAGACTGTTTTGACGCTTCGAAACGAAATGCAGACTACGTTGTTGCAGCTTCGAAACACAATTCAGACTATGTTGCAGCTTCGAAACGAAAATGCATACTATGTTGTTGCAGCTTCGAAGCACAATGCAGACTATGTTGCAGCTTCGAAACGAAAATGCATACTATGTTGTTGCAGTTTCGAAACAAAAGGCATACTATGTTGTTGGGCTTTGAACCGAGAGGCAGACTACGTTGCTGCAGCTTCGAAACAAAAGGCAGACTGTTATGCAGCTTCGAAACGAAATGCAGACTACGTTGTTGCCGCTTCGAAACGAGATGCAGACTGTTATGCAGCTTCGAAACGAAATGCAGGCTATGTTGTTGCAGCTTCGACGCCGTCGAGTGAAGCCAAGAGAACAGGCAGCAGCACTCTTATGTTAATTTAGGATATGGCAACGCTGAAAATGCTTCAGATATTTAACATTATGACATTAATAGACAGTGATGTGGTGTCTGTCATTGTTCCTTCCTGCTGGTTTTGTAAGAGTTTCTCTCTCAATTAGCGTGGCTTGCTTTTAAAGGGGTTGCCATGACGTTGACAGATTTGCGAGGTGTATTGAGAAATGCTGTCATTTGTTTTTAATGGCAACGTCTAATTTTCCGTTTGCTTTCTCGCCCTCCTCCTCCTCCTCCTCCTCATCTTTCCTACTTCTCCTCATGTTTCCTACTTCTCCTACTCTTCATATTTCCTACTTCTCCTCATGTTTCCTACTTCTCCTCCTCCTCCTCCTCATATTTCCTACTTCTCCTCCTCCTCCTCATTTCTCATACTCCTCCACCTCATTTCTCCTCCTCCTCATTTCTCCTCCTCATCTCCCCTCCTCATTTCTCCCCCTCCTCATTTCTCCTCCTCCTCCTCCGTATTTCTCTTCTTCTTCTCCTCCTCCTCCTCCTCCTCCTCCTCCTCCTCCTCCTCTTCCTACTCCTCATCCTCCATATTTCTCTTCCTACTCCTCATCCTCCATATTTCTCTTCCTACTCCTCATCCTCCATATTTCTCTTCCTCCTCCTCCTCCTCGTTTTTGTATATACAAACGACCTTTTCATTGGAGGAAATAGAACTCTTCCTGGGAACAGCGCTGTAAATTTAGCCTCTCATCTAACACGGTTTCCTTTGGACCGAACTTTCTTCCTTCATCAGAACTCGTTAAATTCACCTTCCTTCGTGTAGGGAGGGAGGGAGGGAGGGAGGGGACGGGACACCTGGGGGTGTTCCTCTCCATTTTCCCCGCAATTTCAGATGGAGTCTTGAGACGTAGAAGTTTGGAAGAGCATGAAAGGACACACTTAGAAATTAACGAATGGAGTGAACGGCTAATGCTGCTTTTATTGATTATATTGATTATTGGTTTCTTAACCAGCATTTGTCGCCTCCCTCAATTCGCTTTGTTCTGGGTTTACCTCTCTCTCTCTCTCTCTCTCTCTCTCTCTCTCTCTCTCTCCTCGAATCTCGGTCTTATTCACTATCCTTTAAAATTTTTTTTTCCATACCTCTCTCTCTCTCTCTCTCTCTCTCTCTCTCTCTCTCTCTCTCTCTCTCTCTCTGACATACACACGCACACAGATTTTATGGCAGCAGTTCGCTATGCCTTTGTTTTTATCTGTACCCATTGTATAAATACCTGCATGATTCATGTCCACCAAGAAAGCTTTCCTGAATTGGGCTAAAATAAACCCCGTTAATCATCTTTCCTGAATGGGAAATAATGTTTAGTACATACATACATACATACATACATACATACATACATACATACATACATACATACATCCCTTTACATATACTATATGTATATACATATATAGACATGTTGCATATATACATATAATATATATAGTTATATATGCATATATACACATGTGTATGTAATGCATATACACATGTGTATGTATTTGTACGTACAGATACATACATATACATGTTATATATATATTTATATATATATATATTGTGGGTGTATATATATATATATATATATATATATATATATATATATATATATATATATTCTCTTAACTTTTACCTTGAACGCATTATACACTTATTGGTAGCGTTCAGATAGATCGCTAGGGAAAAAAAACGCAAAACGCTAAATGAAATATAAACTGAACGAAGGTAGGTTTTAGGGTACCGTTCTCCATAGCCGGTGGAGAAAAATCATCTTCAAGGATCAGAGGAAGGCGTGGAAAACGCAGTTCGTGTCTTAGGCTGGACATATACGCATCTTGTGAAAGATCGATTACCACGGCGTATTCCTCTCCCCTCCCTCCCTTGCGATGGGGCGTCATTAATTCTCAGCAGGAACCCCTGGGAGTTCCAGCAGGGTACCGAAATGCCCCTAAGTCACGTACTCGATCTACGTAAGTTGCATAAAACATGTTTTTTTGTCGGTCTTTCTTTCGGCTTGTAGGCCTAAGGCTCTTTTTCTCTCTGTCGTTTTTTGTTATTCACCTCCAGGATTAGGGATTTGCCGGATTAGGTCAGGTGTGGAGAAGACTACCCTAATCTAGCCAGCGCTTGAAAGGGCGTTGTTGGTTATACATGAACGTACACATACATATATATTTATGTATGGGTACATAAATGCCAATGTATATTATATATATATATATATATATATATATATATATATATATATATATGTGTGTGTGTGTGTGTGTGTGTGTGTGTGTGTGTGTGTGTGTGTGTGTGTGTGTGAATACACACATAAGTTCGCACATTCATATGTTTTTAAGACTGAATGGGTTGCGTGACATCTTGTTTAAAGCAAATCCTTTTAGGCTCCATGCCTTGTGAGCCTGACATTTAAAAGCCTAATTTTTCGTGCATTAGCGTTAGGTGTGCGTTATATATATGTGTGTGTATATATATATAGTATATATATATATATATATATATATATATATATATATATATATTATATATATATATATATATATATATATATATATATATATATATTATATATATATATATATATATATATCTGGTGATCGAAGTTCACTCTAGACGTGGTTCGGAAGTCACGTAAAGCCGTTGGTCCCGTTACTGAATAACCACTGGTTCCATTCAACGTAAAAACACCATACAAACAAACAAACAAATTACTTTCCCCCTCTGACTAATATACATTAGTATATTCACACACTGTTGGCAGAAATTTTCCGCTATATTTCAGACACTCGCGGTGAGGGTAAGTAAGCTCTAGTGACACCATCGCCTTCCTCTTGTTTTGTCACTAGAATTTTCCTCAACCACGGACCTGTTTATTTTGAATAGCGAATTGGGAGTTGCTCATCAAGAATCCCCTTTCGGTGTGTTACGCACACAATAATACCTGCAGCTATCATTTGCTTTGGCATCCTGGTCATTCCATTAGGCAAAGGTGAATCATTTGGCCCGGTGGGGGAATCGGGTGGGTGGGTGGGTTTGGGGCCGGGGGTCGGATCACAAATATAGGCCCTTAGCCTCACGGATGAAGTGGCCCTGATTCACCTGGATTAGTGGCAGGGGGTGGAGGCCTCCTGTTGGAATTCAATTGAGGGAATGTAATGGAGTGTGGTGTAGGGCTCTTTATTTTATTTTTGTTTTAATTACCATAGCATGTTAATACTGTTATTGTGGGGAGTAGATTTAGCGTGGATTTGGACAATTTATGTGGATGACAAGAGTTAATTAATGGTATAAATATGCAGTATGCATGCATACATACATATATGTATATATATACATATATAGGTATATTTTGTGTGTGCGCGCGTGTGTGTGTGTGTGTACAATATTGGATACCCATAAAAGAGAAAAATTTTACTTATATAATTGTAATAATTGGTTAATAAAATGTTTCTATTTTGCTTTTTATTTTTGGCACTAGCATATATATACATTACATATATATTATACATATATATGTATATATAATATTATATTATATAATAATTGCTATTATTATGTATCTCTGTATCTCCGTATGTATCCGTATGGATCAGTCACCTCAAAATAAAAAAATATAAGTCAAGTAAAAGTACTTGCATCATTTATGAGAATAAAGGAATAAATTCCAGCGCAACCGCCTCTCAGATTATGAATGCGCCTGACATACTCCTCCCGTTGGCGTGAGTATGTGGAGTGGCCCTTCGGCATACTCCTCCCGCCTGATCAATATGGTCTGTTTTAGCGGTTACCGACGGCCACGCCCCGCGGAATCGTCCGGCGAGATATAATGGCCCGATTGTGTGTGGAAAATCTCTTTGCTCTCTTTCTTTCTAATTGGTTTGTTGCATTTTTCTTTTTTTATTAAATTTATTTTTCTTGATTTGTACTTTGCTGCTATTTTTGTTTACTTGTGTGTGTGTGTGTTTTTTTTT
>NC_061106.1:18010832-18020832 GCF_015104395.2 Macrobrachium nipponense
AACCTCATTTATATTATTTTAAAATCGTCGAGAAAAACGAAGGAGGAGCCGCCTCTGTTTTGTTCAGATTATTGGGACGAACGCGTTGACTCACGTCGCTGTCTCATCATATCTGGGGCCAAGTCGAAGGGTCCTTTCTGAAATTAGGGACTTTTTCAGGTGTGGAGCAAGATGCAATTGAAGATGTTGAGAAGCCAAACGAGGAAAGAGCAGAGGGAAAGAATGAGTTGAATTAAGCTGAAAAGAATAAAACAGAAAAGAACAGGACTCTGGTCTGTGCCTGGTGCTCTAACAGAGAGATTGACGACAGTGGAGTCTTTTGTGCTTCTCAACACTATATAGTAGATGCTTTCGGGGGATTTAGATTGTTTCCTCTGCTTCAAAGTTTATTGCTCATTTTCTTAATGGAAGCGACAGCTTATGAAGCATGGCGGTAAAACCGAAATGCTTTCATCCACTTGTGCACCTCGTAAATGGATGAGATCTCCCGTAAATTTTATTTACAAGTGTATTCATAGCCATGTATTTCCTTTACAAGTAGATTTTTACAGGTACGTGATTGATCATAAAACTTGCTTCGCATTTCACTCTTTATCAATCCTTCATTTCCTCATTTTATAGCGATGTAATAAGCACTTGAAGAACCATTTTGTCTGTAAGCAGTGGATAGGTTCTATATGTGAGGAATGAAAGAATAGACACAGGAAACTCACTTGTGTGCCCTTTGAAGTGAGCCGCCTACTTGCTTTTTTTTTTTTTTTTTTCTTAAAAGTGGAAACCCATTCAGTGTGTTTTTAGTGAAGTTAAATGTTTGACGGCTTTGGGGTACAATCCTGCAAATCAGTCAGTGAGTTCGCAAGCTTTTTAAACGGTTGTGAAAGGATTTCAGCCGGCTGTGATATGATTTTAAATGGCTGTGATATGATTTTAAATGGCTGTGATATGATTTTAAATGGCTGTGATATGATTTTAAATGGCTGTGATATGATTTTAAATGGCTGTGATATGATTTTAAAGGGCTGTGATATGATTTTAAAGGGCTGTTGTATGATTTTAAAGGGCTGTGATATGATTTTCAAGGGCTGTTGTATGATTTTAAAGGGCTGTGATATGATTTTAAAGGGCTGTTGTATGATTTTAAAGGGCTGTGATATGATTTTAAAGGGCTGTTGTATGATTTTAAAGGGCTGTTGTATGATTTTAAAGGGCTGTGATATGATTTTAAAGGGCTGTTGTATGATTTTAAAGGGCTGTGATATGATTTTAAAGGGCTGTTGTATGATTTTAAAGGGCTGTTTTAGTATGATTTTAAAGGGCTGTAATATGATTTTAAAGGGCTGTTGTATGATTTGAAATGTCTGTGATATGATTTTAAAGGGCTGCGATATAATTTGAAATGGCTGTTGTATGATTTGAAATGGCTGCATAAAATTTTTCAATTTTATTTGCCTGCAAAATTCGCTTAAATGGCTGTGAAATTATTTTTAAATGGAAAATGATTTGAAATGGCTGGAAATGATGTGAAATGAATGCAAAAGCATTTTAGAAGGTTGCAAACTGATTGTAATTTAGTGTGATATAATTTTAATTGGCTGTGAAATTATTGTAAAGGGCTGTGATATGATTTTAAATGGCCGTGAAGGTATCTCAAATGGCTGCGAATGAATTTTAAATGGCTGCAGAATGATTTTAATTGACTCTGATACGATTTTAAATGGCTGCAGAATTATTTAAATGTACTGTGAAATGATTTTAAATGGCTGTTAATTATTTTTAAATGGCTTTGATATGAGTTTAAATGACCTTGAAATGATTTTAAATGGCTGCAAAAGATTTTTAAATGGCTACAAAATGATTTTAATCGACACTTGATATGATTTTAATTGGATGTGATATGATTTTAAATGGCTGCAGATACAAAATTATTTTAATTGACTGTGATATGATTTTAAATGGCTGTGAAACTATTGTAAATGGCCGTGAAATGACGTTAAATGGCTCCAAAATTATTTTAATCGACTGTGACATGATTTTAATTGGATGTGATGTGATTTTAAATGGATGTAAAATGATTTCAAATGTCTGTGAAAGAATTTTAAATGACTGTTAAATCACTTAAGGGAGGTGACTGTATGGAGAAATCATAATTTGTCTTCTAATTTACGGATTTTGTGCCATGAATGATATGAAGCCTCTTACTAGGACTTTTAATGCTAGTTTAAATGAGCGAATGTATGTGTGTATGGGGGGTTACTCTTAGTAGTATTAGTACTTGATTTGTTAAAAAAAAATTATTTAATTATTTTCTACCCAGTATAGAATGAGGCCTCCCACTAGGATACTTTCGTTGTGAGTCACGGTAAAGTTTCATATATTTATTTTAGCTGGTTGTCGCCAGCTTCTCTTTTACTTGTATTTTTTTTTTCCCCTGCGTGTTATTCTGTAGGCGGGGGGCTTTTAGTAAGAGTTAATTTTAAGATAGTGCTTCTTCAGGGCTTCGTCCGAGGCAAAAAAGTACAAAGGTATCTGGATTTTGTATTTTAAAATCCACTTGTTTGTGGGGTTAGGATGCAACCCTCTTTCCACATTGACCTGTGGGCTGCAATAATTTGGTGTTAGATTTCTAAGGGGATTCGTTGAAATAAACCCTTATTCCAGTTTTAGTAGTTTATAGGGACAGTTGCCTCAGAGAAAAAATGATTTATTTATTTTATATAATATCAGTGTAATAAGATAAATTTCAGTATATTTGGATACTCTTAGTCCCAAAGAATTTTTGTGAATCAATATCTCTCAAGCTATCCATTACATGTTTTTTAAATCTTAGCTGCGGAGCACTTGTATATTTACTTATATGTACATGCTCGAGAATTGTATATGAATGATATGTATAGTCATGTATAGTCATTGATTTTTTTTTATATAATTTCAGTACATTTCGATCCACTTAGTCCCAAAGACTTTGTGTGAAACATGATCTGTCACGCTATCCATCACTCGTTACTTAAACCTTAGAAGGTAAATGATGAACTCGTTAAACACACACACACACACACCTCACGCACTTGTATATTTGTGAACATGTGTATGCTTCCGAAATGTATACGTGTATGAATATGTATGATGATGTGTATACTTAAACAGACTTAGTATCAGCAGCAGAAGCAGCAGCGAACTTCAATAGCAGCCAGACTCCTCATGCTAAGTTTAGCCTGGTCGAAGTGGTGGTGTGGCCGGCATCTCTCTCTCTCTCTCTCTCTCTCTCTCTCAGCAGTGCCAGTGCAGCCAAAGCATGCTGCTGCCACCTGCTGCCACCGCCTCTTCCACCGTCGTTGCTGCTTCATGTGATCCTCCTCTGTATAATATCTCCTCAGTCTATTCTCCTCTCCTCTCCCATTTCCTTTCCCCCTTCAGTATGATCTCAATTTTCCCCTCACGGTTCCCCTTATATCATCATCCCCTTCGATACCCTTACCTTCCTCTTTGAGTTAAGTGTTTATGCGGAAATGGCTTCCCGTAATGTATCAAAACATTTTATTTAAATTGATATCACTCGTAAGGTTTCCATTTTTTCGGTGTGCAATCATCCTTGACAACCCTCCCCTCCCCATTTCCCCTTCCCCTCCCCATTCTCCTCCCCATTCTCATTCCCCTCTGCCCTCCCCAATCCCCTTCCCATTCTCCTTCCCCTCTCCCCTTCCCTCCGTTTTCGAAACCTTATCCTTCCCCCTCCCACCCCCCTTTTCGCTTCTTCTCTTCCCCTTCCCCTCCATCCCCTTCCCCTCTCCCTTTCCCTCCCAAAGCCGGTTGACTTATTTTACCCAGTTCTCTTTCCCCAACCGGTTGATTCAGTCCCAGAGTATTGTTTCTTATTCCAAAATACATTTATTTTGTTTTTTTCGTACATTTTTTTTCTGACATTATTTGGATCCTTACGTAGCGCGTAATTACTTGCCACTGGATCATATGATGATGATGATGATGATTGTTATTATTATTATTATTGTTATTATGATTATTATTATTATTATTAATATATTATTATTATTATTATTATTATTATTATTATTTGCTTGAAGAAGACCTCCATTAATACAGGTTTGATTGAAAAATAATGGCTATTTCAGCCGCGTTTATTTTGTATAGAAGTTAATCTTATTCTTCTTATTACTGACTTTTCTTCTGTACTCAGATTGGCTATTAAAACGCAAAATGAGGGATTCATGTCAAAAACGTGGTATTTGTGTAATATATTCAATTATTATTATTATTATTATTATTATTATTATTATTATTAGTCTATAGCAAATACGGTTATAAAGGTATTGTGGGTGGGTGCTTACAGCTAATATTACTACTGGTTTATTGTATGATAAAATATTTAAAGAGGTTAAATGCATAAAAAAATTTCACCCTGTCTATTTACTTTTTAATTGAAGTTGCATCATGATACTTGGAGCCGAATAACCTCACGCTAAAGGATTCTTTCACTGATTTTTCTGTAGAGACAAGAAGTGACGTCACGGCGGCGTCTTGCGTCGTCGTCATAAAGCAAGTGATCCCCAACGCCTCTTCTACAGTTGTTGCATATATTCTTTGCTTGCATTTGCTTGCGGCTGCGTCTCGCGTCGTCGTCAAAACGCAAGCGATCCCTAACGCTTCTTCCCCAGTTTTTGCATTTATTCTTTGCTTGCATTTGCTTTCGTCGGCGTCTTGCTTGCGTCGTCGTCATCATCCACAATTGCCTCCTTTTATTGCGTCGTATATCAATGAGATCGCTCGCTCGCGACAGGTAATGGATGCGTGTTCTTGCGTGGCTCTGATGTCAAGCTGGTGGCGTTTGGATTGTCGCAAGTAAAATGTCGCTGCCATTTATACCCCTCAAATGGTGCCTGAAATTCCTGATGAGATGCTGTCGACAGGTTCCTGCTTCTCAAGCCTTTTGGATGCTTGAATTTTGTAATATATATATGCGTGTGTGTGTGTGTTTGTGTTTTTTTTTTCTTTTTTTGAAGATGTATAATTATAACTTCGGAACTTCAAGCGAAGATAGAATGCATTATTACCCTAATACTATTTTATTGTCGTTTTAAAAACATTTTTACCAATTTGTTCATTTGATTTTCTTGTTTAATAAGTGAGATCTCTTTTTTTCTTTGCTTCTTCTTACTTCAGGAATTCAAGCGAACTCTCCTAATGCTATTTCCTTTTCATTTGAGTACATTTTTATTTAAATTATTAATTAATTAATTATTTATTTTAATATGCGAGATCTTTTGTTTCTGTATTTCACTCTACTTTCTCTTACGTCTTCCTGATGAACATCGTTTTCTTTGGAGGCTTGAATTTCAAGTCTGTGGCCCTTTTTGGGGGAATAGGTTTCATATTATTATTATTATTATTATTATTATTATTATTATTATTGAAAAAGAAACCCACAAATTCAATTTGTAACTTGTTTACTTCCAAGTATTTACATTAAGTTTTACTCCACACTCGAGTACTTTCAGGCCCTTCTGTGGCCCATTCTCAAGAGATGTTTGGGATGTTAGCCTGGGTCAAGGCCCAGCAGTCTTCTGGAACTTCTTCTCGTTGTGCTGTCATTTATGCGATGGCTGTTCTGGTTTTCTTGAGAGTTGCCAATCCCCTCTTGTCGCTCTGATATCCTGAGCTGATGGTCAATGGGATTCACCCTTGTGGTAAGGGTGTGGTCACCGAAAGTCTGTTGGGCAGGAAACCTAATCTCCAGGTCAGCAGGGTCAATCTTAGCTTCTTTTAATATCAAAGCTCGGCTTATGGGATCTTCTGAGGTAAAACCTTTGTTTCCTTCAATTACTTTGATCTCTCTGATAAGCGCACCTTCTACTACCCTCCTGTGACTAATTTTGTTGCTTTTGTATATAAGCCTACTGTTTTTGAAATCCCATCCTATGGTCATTTTCCCAACAATGTCTAGCTATAGCACTCCCCTGAGAGTTAAGCTGTACTGCCCTTCTATGTTCTTGGACTCTAGTCCTTATTCCCCTACCTGATTCCCCCACATATCTGTCTCCACAATTATTGCAATTGATTATGTATACCCCCGCTACATCATCTGTATTACTGTCTTCTCCTTCCAATTTATTTTTACATACTTTGTTTTTTAAGGTATTATCAAATGTATATACAAATTTATATTGACTTTCTTTCATTTTTGAAGTGATTTGTTTCATTTTAGGCATAAAAGGGAGGGCAACTATTTTCTTGTTTTCTTTATTCCATGTACTCTCTACATTCGCTCTGTAAAATATTTTTATAGCTTTGTTGAGTGCCCTTTTTCTGAACCATTCCGGGTATGCTAATGCATCGAAGCTTTTATCGATGTAATTTATTTCTTGCTCTATCTTGCAAGGGTCACACGTTCTCATTGGCCCTAAGAATAAACCTGTTAGAACCCCTATTTTTATATCATGACTATGAAAAGAGAAGAAATGAATATATGAGTTTGTATGTGTGGGCTTTCTATATGTGCTGAATTCATATCCTGTTTCTTTTCTTTCTATGAGTATGTCTAAAAAGGGCAGTTTATTATTGTTACTTTTCTCTAAAGTGAACTGGATATTGTTATCAAACTTATTGAGCTCATCTAGAAAAGTTTCTATTTTATTTCCATCCCCTTGCAGAAGAGTAAACTTTGATACAAATCGTAACATGGTCAACATTAAAAATAAGTTTGAGAGTTTATTTAGTAATTCGGTTTGGATAAAATTTAGCAATATGGATAATATAAAGAATATCTCAAGTAGATTATTGACTAGGGATGAAACAGCAGCACTAGGGCTAGGATTAAATTTTTGTGCAGGGACTACAAACAATATTAACATAGAATTCAACAGCAAGATTAACTACCTTAATGTTGAACATCACAATGATTTAGCTCCTTTTCTCAGAGGAGTGATGATAGGAAGTAATGAAAGCAAACTTGGAGATATCTTGCCAAGGAGATTTAGTATCGCTCTGAAGGGATTAAAAAGCTACAAAGATAATAGAATTATGAAAGCTGACAAAGGGGGTAGTATTGTCATCATGAATAGCTCAGAATATAGGGTTAAAATGTACAGGCTACTAGATGATGAAACTACTTATGCTAAAATAGAGAATCCTCCAACAATCCAAAAGCTTCAGAATACCTTTAATCAGAATGTGAAGAAAATAATCAGTAGACTAGGTAATGGGAAGGACATGCTATGCACTAAATTATTCTCAAGTAAATTACCTGAACTTGCATATATATATGGCAGCCCCAAAATACACAAGGAGGGCTGCCCACTACGCCCTATTGTTTCTAGTAGGAAATCTCCTAACAAAAACTTAGCTGTGTGGTTAGCTGGAGAACTAGGAATATACTTAGGTATATTTTTCAGAATCCCATATTAAACATTCAGTAGATTTCATAGACAAAGTTAAGAAAAAGAATATAAAGGGACACATGGTTAGTTTTGATGTAGTAGCATTATTCACCAATGTCCCCTTAGATAAAGTATAGAATTCCTACAGACTAAACATAATGAGGGTATTTTCAATCCAAACATCGAAATAGGCGTCTTCCTTGAGTTGATCAAATTGTGTGTCAGTGATACTTATTTCACGTTTGAGGGACATGTTACAAACAAAAATATGGAGTAGCTATGGGGTCCTCATTATCACCTATACTCGCTAACATCTATATGGAATATTTCGAAACTAATCTAGTTCCTAATGTGAATGTCCCTAACTTAAAACTGCAAGGATGGTGGAGATACGTGGATGATATTTTTGCTATTCTGCAAGGGGATGGAAATAAAATAGAACTTTTCTAGATGAGCTCAATAAGTTTGATAACAATATCCAGTTCACTTTAGAGAAAAGTAACAATAATAAACTGCCCTTTTTAGACATACTCATAGAAAGAAAAGAAACAGGATATGAATTCAGCACATATAGAAAGCCCACACATACAAACTCATATATTCATTTCTTCTCTTTTCATAGTCATGATATAAAAATAGGGGTTCTAACAGGTTTATTTCTCTAGGGCAATGAGAACGTGTGACCCTTGCAAGATAGAGCAAGAAATAAATACATCGATAAAAGCTTCGATGCATTAGCATACCCGGAATGGTTCAGAAAAAGGGCACTCAACAAAGCTATAAAAATATTTTACAGAGCGAATGTAGAGA
This sequence comes from Macrobrachium nipponense, assembly GCF_015104395.2. Taxonomy (NCBI): domain Eukaryota; kingdom Metazoa; phylum Arthropoda; class Malacostraca; order Decapoda; family Palaemonidae; genus Macrobrachium; species Macrobrachium nipponense. Next base: position 18,019,031 of record NC_061106.1, read on the forward strand.
GTACATGGAATAAAGAAAACAAGAAAATAGTTGCCCTCCCTTTTATGCCTAAAATGAAACAAATCACTTCAAAAATGAAAGAAAGTCAATATAAATTTGTATATACATTTGATAATACCTTAAAAAACAAAGTATGTAAAAATAAATTGGAAGGAGAAGACAGTAATACAGATGATGTAGCGGGGTATACATAATCAATTGCAATAATTGTGGAGACAGATATGTGGGGAATCAGGTAGGGGAATAAGGACTAGAGTCCAAGAACATAGAAGGGCAGTACAGCGTTAACTCTCAGGGGAGTGCTATAGCTAGACATTGTTGGGAAAATGACCATAGGATGGGATTTCAAAAACAGTAGCTTATATACAAAAGCAACAAAATTAGTCACAGGAGGGTAGTAGAAGGTGCGCTTATCAGAGAGATCAAAGTAATTGAAGGAAACAAAGGTTTTACCTCAGAAGATCCCATAAGCCGAGGCTTTTGATATTGAAAAGTAAGCTAAGATTGACCCTGCTGACCTTGAGATTATGTTTCCTGCCCCAACAGACTTTCGGTGACCACACCCCTTACCACAAGGGTGAATCCCATTGACCATCAGCTCAGGATATCAGAGCGACAAGAGGGGATTGGCAACTCTCAAGAAAACCAGAACAGCCATTCGCCATAAATGACAGCACAACGAGAAGAAGTTCCAGAAGACTGCTGGCCGTTGACCCAGGCTAACATCCCAAACATCTCTTGAGAATGGGCCACAGAAGGGCCTGAAAGTACTCGAGTGTGGAGTAAAACTTAATGTAAATACTCTTAGAAGTAAACAAGTTACAAATTTAATTTGTGGGTTTCTTTTTCAATCTTCAGAAGAAAACTGAAGAAGTTTTTGTTTGGTTCATTATTATTATTATTATTATTATTATTATTATTATTATTATTATTATTATTATTAAGGAATCAAATCAGTTGTCTGTGGCCGTATGTAACTAAAATTTATACTAAATAAATGTTGTTGCTTTTGTTGTTTCTGTGTTAGGGTAGATGTAGGAGTCAAATTATTTGTCGTGGCCGCATGTTGCAAATTTATACTAGACGTTGTTTTTGTTGTTGTTCGGTCAGGAACGATGGAGAAATCAAGTTAATTGTTGTTGTATAACAAAAGTTTTTCTTGCAGCACCTGCTCCGAACAACCTAAGATGTCTGGGATGCTTGACATTTTAAATAGACGTTGTTGCTTTTAGTGTTCTCCCGTCAAATCTTCAAAACTACTGAGGCTAGAGGGCTGCAAATTGGTTCGTTGATCACACACCCTCCAACTGTCAAACATACCAAATTGCAGCCCTCTAGCCTCAGTAGTTTTTACTTTATTCGAGGTTAAAGTTAGCTGTGATCATGCTTCTGGCAACGCTATACGACCAGCCACTACTGTGCCGTGGCTGAAAGCTTCACGGGCTGCGGCGCGTACAGCTTTATACGCTGTACAGAAAACGACATTGCGTCGAAGAAACCTGAGGGCATTATTTTTTTACTTGTTTGTTGTTGCACTGTCATGAAAGACGTAGAATTCAAATTAGTGGTGGGCGTCATATAACAAGAGTCATTTTTCTTCATCCCTCTAGCATGAGATGAGTCGTTCAGATTTTGACGGATGAGACAGAAGGCGCTGGTGTCCACGAGAAGAATCTTTTGTTGCGTCAGAAAGAAATAATCCTCAAGAAATACCTTTTGAATTTGTGATTCGCGGTCGTGCCTGATGTCGTCCATACATGGGGTCCGTGTTGATTTTGGCCGGTGCCTGATAAAGCAGTTGA
>NC_061106.1:18033332-18058332 GCF_015104395.2 Macrobrachium nipponense
TCTTCGGGAAGTTTTTTTTTTTCATTTTTCTCATTTTTCATGAGGAGGAATGTTAGAATTGCCGTTTTTCGTTAGAATTCCCATTTTTCATGAGAAGGAATGTTAGAGTTCCCATTTTTCATAGAAGAAGTAATGTTCAAAAAACCATGTTTCAAAAGGAATGTTAGAATTCTCAATTTTCATAAGAAAAAAGGATGTTAGAATTCCCATTTTTCATAAGAGAAACTGTCAGAATTCCCATTTTTCATAAGAGAATGCGTGTTAGAATTCCCATTTTTCGTGAGAGAAGGGATGTTAGAATTCCCATTTTTCATAATAGAAGGAATGGTATGATTCCCATTTTTCATAAGAAAAGGAATGTTAGAATTCCTATTTTTCATGAAAGAAGGAATGTTAGGATTCCCATTTTTCATGAAAGAAGGAATGTTAGAATTCCCATTTTTCATAAGAGAAAGAATGTTAGAATTCCAATATTTTTATAAGAGAAGGAATGTTAGAATTCCCATTTTTCAGAGGAGAAGGAATGTTAGTATTCCCTTTTTTCAAAAGAGAAGGAATTGTAGAATTCCCATTTTTCACAAGGGAAAAAATGCTAGAATTCCCATTTTTCATTAGAGAAGGAATGTTAGAAATCCCATTTTTCTAAAGGAATGTTACAATTCCCATTTTCAGAGGAGAAGGAATGTTAGAATTCCCATTTTCCATAAGACGAGTGATAGAATTCCCATTTTTCATAAGAGAAGGAATGTTAGAATTCCCATTTTTTTAAGAGAAGGAATGTTAGAATATAAAAGATTCAGTGTATTACTAACAAATATCTCTCCTTTTCGTGAGAGTAATATTAGCATTTAGTAATCCATTAAATACTTCGATCTAAATTACAGTCGCTTGTTTTCAAGCTACGGGTTTCAAGTTCCCCCTTTTGCGAAGTAAGGTCGTCGTCTTAGATTCAGCCAGCCTTGTGCTGGCACGGGCTCTTGCTTCATAGCAGCCCGTAAACTCGAAGTAAACGTTGTTGGCCGTTTTTAAGTTTTCCATTTAATAATTTATACGATAAAATATGAGATTCATATAGTAATGATGATATATTCCTAATATTAAATATTTGTTTTTTAGATAATGATTTATGGAGATTTTAGATAGCTTGTCTAATCCTTCGGGGCAGCCCTAGGAGAGTAGCTTGTCTAATCCTTCGGGGCAGCCCTAGGAGAGTTAATATTAACTCAGTGGTCTGGTTAAACTAAAGTAAAAAAGAAAAAAAGTTCTCCTTTATTAAAAAAAAAATAAAATGACTACATATGAAATCCAAAAGTTGAATGCGTTGTTACAATATGCTGTACAAAATACGGTTTTTGTGACTATAAAATGTTGTAGCGTCTGTGATACGGTAAGGGTAATTAATGCGTAGCGAGTTTTGTGCGAAGCCTGTTTTAATTATAGAGTAGGAAAGTAAAGCAGAATACTGAGAGTCAACGAATAATGTGCTAAAATATCAAGATATATGAATCCTTTACCAACAATAGCATCGCTAACAACATCGTCACCACCCAAGGTCAAAAGGTGCCATAGCATCGCCAAGAATAATGCTAGAAAAATGCAGAGAGATTCTAATTAGGAAAAGATTAGCTATTTGATTCCTGTTGGGAAAGGTAGTATGAGATCTTTGTGTGTGTATGTGAGAGAGAGAGAGAGAGAGAGAGAGAGAGAGAGAGAGAGAGAGAGAGAGAGAGGCGGACGTTGGGTGTTGAGTAATGCCTTTCTTTTTATTGTCTCATTAAGAATAGAATTGACTCGCTGTGATGCTTATAGGAGGTGACCATTGTGTTTGAGAGAGAGAGAGAGAGAGAGAGCTGACGTCAGCCAGGGAAGAGAAAGACGAGGATGAGGATGAGGGAGGATGATAGTCTGGAAGAAGAGAGGTTCTGAAGTGGAGGATGACATCATCCTTTGGACTGGTCATTTATCGGGGCTTGTGGTCCGCTCTCGCAGCAAACAATTACCGTGGGTGGGGCGGTGGGGATGGGGGGGGGGGGGCGCTGGTTTGTGGCTGGAGGAGAGTGAATGGGTGTGCATGTGGTAGAATACATCAGCATATGTTGCACATGCACCTTTGTTGTATATGATTGTATGTTAGAGAAGTTGAGGAAAGATTAAGCAAGATCCATCAATAAAATCGCTTCAGTATCCTGTAATATTATTATTATAATTATAATAATTATTACTAATATTGTTGTTATTAAAAAATCCTCATAGTAGGACGAGTCTTCAAATGGAGAAACAAATCCACAGTTATGTAAATGTACAAATATTTAAATTTAAATATTTGTACATTTTCGTAACTGTGGATTTGTTTCCCCATTGTTATTATTATTAGATAAACATTTTATTCTGTTTCTTTATAAACATTCCTTTACATTTTCTCTAGAAAGCGAAAGAGCGATGAGAATTTTAAGTAAAACCTATAATGATAGATTTATGGTCAAAGATGTTCATGGAATATGCATTTTCAGAGAAATAAACATTGCCAAGAAACGAGTGTTATTATTTAAAAAATGGTAGAATAATATCTGCCAAGAAATGGCTGATCTTTCCAAGACTTATACAATATATATTCGAGTTCAACCGTTCTTTAAAGCACTTTTATTAACATTTTCTTTAATCTCGTTATGTGAAATCCTGGTCGGGTACTCCAGGCGATGACCTTAATTTTTGGCGTATGATTTAGTACTCATCGTGAAAAGGCAAGGCACAGGGGTTAATAAATCTCTCTCTCTCTCTCTCTCTCTCTCTCTCTCTCTCTCTCTCTCTCTCTCTCATATCTTATTTACTTTATTACAAGGCTGTGCCATTATGCTGTCTTATTTGTTTCTCTTCATTTACCGAAAGGCAGTGCTTTTAAAACATTGGCCCCACCCTTAACTTTTTTCCTCTCTCTCTATCTCTCTCTCTCTCTCTCTCTCTCTCCAAATGTCAAAAGTGATTTGCCTGTCTTTCCTTTACAATTTTAGTTTTAACCACAATGATTTTAGGCAGCTGGAGATCATTCTTTTTTTGTCCCCGTAACACTCGTCAATCCACAACTTCTCACGTATTTGTCTCGTGGCGATCAGCCACCCATGTGCTATAGTAGATTCACATCAAGCGTGCATCTGATGTCTAGACCAGTCCCTTACGACGCTCCTGATTGGCTGTTGATAAGCCAATCACGGGGCTGGAAACCCTCAGTCTCTCGAGAGAGTTCACAGAGGCAGGATGTATTTTCCACTTCTCCTGAAGGATACTTTTGAAAGCCGTATCCCTCAGGCGAGATGGAACATACACCCTGCCTCTGTGAACTCTCTCGAGAGACTGAGAGTTCCTAGCCCTCTGATTGGCTTATCAAATAGCCAATCAGGAGCGTCGTAAGGGCCTAGACATCAAATGCACGGTTGATGTGAATCTACTAAAGTGACGATTTTACTTCCTACATGTGTCGTCTTAGATTCTCTGGACATTATAATCTCCCTTTCTAGGAAACCTAAACAACCTTCATGCAAGCTCTTCCTACAGCTCTTCCTACCACGTTTTCAAATTCTCTAAACTATAATGTTCCCTCTTAGAATCTAACATCATTCAGCAGCTCTTCCTACGCTTTCCTAGACTTTTTCAAATTCTCTAACCTAATTTTTTCCCTATCTAGAATAACATCATTCATGGCAGCTCTTCCTACACTCTTCCTACGACGTTTCAAATTCTCTAAACTATAATATTCCCTATCTAGAATCTAACATCATTCACAAGGTTCTCTGCTCTCTGCCCACTATTATTTTTCATCCGTCTTTCCCTGCCTCGTATCCGTCAGGTCTGGGCTAGTTAGGGTGTTGAAGATTTGTGAGGCGTCACGTTCTTGCGTCCTTAACGTAAGTAGGATGGTAGCTCGTTTTCCTGATAGATATCAAACTCTGCGATGCCATGTTGCGGAATCGTGGTGCACAGTCATGGATTTCGTGCGTGCGTGCGTGATGGTGTTATTTGATTCAAGGGGTACCTGATTATATATATATATATATATATATATATATATATATATATATATATATATATATATATATATATATATATATATCAATATTAATAAAATTATGTAGATAAAGAGAGAGAGAGAGAGAGAGAGAGAGAGAGAGAGAGAGAGAGAGAGAGAGAGATTTTGTAGTTTAATATATTATCATTTCGAGGTGTTCACGTCCTATATATTGGTTATTCCACTTTTTGTTACATATCAGTCATGCATATTTTACACCATTACGAAGTATACTCTTTATAGTTATTTTATATATTATATCGAAAAATTCGGTATTTTGCATACGAGAAATAAAGCTAATCTGAGCCACTTACATGCAAATAAACTCGTATAAAATGTATATAGTGCGAGAGTGGATCATGAACAAGAGGACGCGACGGACTCGCGTATTGAAAGGTCAGATGACCTGAATGAATGAAACCTGTCAACTTCCCTGTATGAAAGCGTATGAGTACTAGAACCAAGTGGTCGGAGGATCGAGGGTTTAGGGTGGGCTTAAGTGTGTGTGTGTGTGTGTGTGTTTGTATGTGTGTGTGTGCGTGCGTGCGTGTGTGTGTGTGAGAAAGGAAGCCAGGCAGAGGGGGCTCTTCGATGAGCTCAAGTGGATTTAGAGAGGGGGGGGGGAATTTTTTTTTTTTTTTTTTTCAAGACACTCTCTCTCTCTCTCTCTCTCTCTCTCTCTCTCTCTCTCTCTCTCTCTCTCAAGGTTCTTGGCCTGGCCATTCAGTAATGAAGATTTTACGCAGATATGAGATATTCTTGTAGTTATTGTACGTAATTATTAATCATTGGCTAGATTAACTATTATAATTGCCCTCTCTCTCTCTCTCTCTCTCTCTCTCTCTCTCTCTCTCTCTCTCTCTCTCTCTGATTGCTCGCGCCTCGGGACGACGAGGCTACCTTGTTTCCCCAGAGGCCTCTCTCTCTCTCTCTCTCTCTCTCTCTCTCTCTCCTTCTTCTCTCTCTTTCTCTCTCTCTCTCTCTCTCTCTCTCTCTCTCCGCCTGAGAGTTTTCTCGTTAGAAAGTCGTCTATCGTCGTTAACAAGGAGCCATGTTTGGGCTGACCGGTGATTTTTAAGGCGAAGGCTTTTGAGCGAATAGCATCCATCCGCCAGGGGTGGGTTGTCTACCTGGCGAGTTCTCAGGGACGCTATTTTGTGCAGCTTTGCGTTGTAGGTTTGGCTTTTATATTTTATTCTTAAGGGATTTTTTATATTTTCTCATGTTTTTCGGAATTGATGTATTCAATCGTTATTATTTTTTTTCATCTGAAAATTTTTTTTTAATTAATTTTTTTTATTTTCTTCTATTATATTATGTAGTTTCAAATTAATGTTTTTATTTGTTAATTTTTTTTATTCACAAATGATTTTTTTTCTTTTCTTTTCGTTTATTTTCAGTCGTTGTTATTAATATTTTATTCTTTCTCTTCAATGAATTTGGTAGAAAAGGAATCATCGAGGCCAAATATATATACCTATATATTTTTTCTTACAGAAAATTGTAATTGGAACTCAGGTCATTTTTGAATTCATATACCTTCTCTCTCTCTCTCTCTCTCTCTCTCTCTCTCTCTCTCTCTCTCTCTCTCTCTCTCTCTCTCTCTCTTCGTGGTTTTATTTATATGCATTTACTAGTTCCTGACATGAATTGATGGACCGGTATGGGGTTATTAATTCATGTCCTATTTGATATGCAGTACTTCATGGCTTTTATTTCTGGATGACATATTTCTTTGTGGTTTTTGCGATCTCCCATCCGTCTGCAGAGGCGCTTGATGGATCTGAGGGCCAGTTTTTATCATCGAATAAAAGCAGTGATTTTTGCCTCCATCTCATTTACGAGGACGAGACGAGAATGCAAAGAACGCCCTCCTCTCTCTCTCTCTCCTCTCTCTCTCTCTCTCTCTCTCTCTCTCCTTTATGACATTTACGAGCTTCGCGCAATCATTGTATCATTATGACAGTTATGGTGCGAAGGTATGCCGTTTCCGCATTATAAGGCCGTATATATTTACATTAGTATACTGTTACCGTCTAAAACTGCCGTTGATGTATGAGATGGTGGACTTCCTCGTTGGACGAGTTGATTACGTGCTCGACTACCGATCTCAAGGTCCGGGTTCGATTCCCCGCTCTGCCAACGCGGAATCGGAGGAATTTAATTTCTGGTGATAGAAATTCATTTCTCGGTGTGGTTCGGATCCCACAATAAGCTGTAGGTCCCGTTGCTAAGTAACAAATTGGTTCCTAGCCACGTAAACATATCAAATCCTTCGGGCCAGCCCTTGGAGAGCTGTTAATCAACTCAGTGGTCTGGTTATAAAATAAGGTATACTTAACTTGAGATCAGATGGGCCTGGGTTGAAAGATGTCAAGTCTAAAAAAGTGTATTTCCAAACCCGTAAACTCGTTGTTACTTACTAGGAAATATATATATATATATATATATATATATATATATAATATATATATATATATATATATATCTATATATATATATATATTATATATGTATGGATGCCAAAGGGTTTTATGTGGTATTACTGCGGTTTCAAGTACTTTCGTAGAATATGCTATACGAAAAGTACTTGTTCCAAGTCCCTGTTTCACTTACCTTTCTACCGTGGTTTTAAGGATATTCTCAAATACATACACTACATATATAATATATATATATATATATATATATATATATATATATATATATATATATATATATATATATATATATATATACATATAATAATATATATATATAATATATATATTATATATATATATATATAATGTATAAACGCACGCTTAGTTAAATTTAACTGAGGCTTCCACACTGTGCAAAGAGAACTAGCAACGTCGGCGGAATAATCGCATACTTTCTTCATTAGTAGCCAAAGGCTCGGCGACTCCAGAATGGCATATCTTGGTAATGTAAGCCAACGACCTTAGTAGACAGTTCCACCTCATCCCGTGCCCCGCGACTACTAGTTCTCATTCAGCGCGGAGGCGTGTAGTACATCGTGTCCGTCGTCAGTCATTCTAGGCTGTCTAGTTAAAAAAAAAAAAAAAAAAAAAAAAACTTGCTGCGATGTGACGGAGCTAAGACCGGCTGCGTCGTGTAAAAAAAAAATGTGACGACGCCGAGACCGGCTGCGTCGTGTAAAAAAAAAAGTGACGACGCCTAGACCGGCTGCGTCGTGTCAAAAAAAAAAAAAAAAAAAGTGACGATGCCTAGAAATTCTGCGTCGTGTAAAAAAATGTGACGATGCCTAGACCGGCTGCGTCGTGTAAAAAAAAAAAAAAAATGTGACGACGCCGAGACCGGCTGCGTCGTGTAAGAAAACTCAATGCAGAGACCGGCAGCGTTGTATTTAAAAAAAAAAAAATGATGTTTAGTAGCTTGAAATCGCTTTTAGGAAATGATCATCGTGGGAATGTTTTTTGAGTGCTATCCTGTTTTTTATTTTTTTATTTTTTTTTTTATTTTATTGTAGTGGCACGTATCTGTTTAAAACTCTGAAAACAAAAAAGAAAAACCTTTGCTATGCTGACTCAGACAAGTGGTACTTTTTCCAAGAGAATTGACGATACGTTTGTAGTGGCAAGTCCCAGCTTGAAAGGGAGGCATTAGGGGTACTCGTACTGTATTGATTGGCAATTTAAAAATCTCGTGCGTCCTCATATACCGTTAGAGGGTCAAGCTGACTTAAATGTTTATTGTGTGAAAAATTTGTGATGTATATATATATATAATATATATATATATATATATATATATATATATGTATATATATACGTATATAAGCTTGCAATCTTCCTCCTCTTCTCTTCTTCTTCTTCTTCTCCTTCTTTTTCTTCTTCTGTAGTCAAATCCTTAGGATCAATCAACTTTGCAGCCCTCGCCTATCCCTCCTCCTCCTCCTCCTCCTCCTCTCCTCCTCCTCCTCCTCCTCCTCCTCCTCCTACTCCTTCCTCCGTAGTTAAATCCTGAGGATCAAATCATCTTGCAACCCTCCTCCTCCTCCTCCTCCTCCTCTACTTCTTCCGTAGTCACGCTCCTTACTGTCGACTTAACGTCGAGTTACAAACTCATTAAGAGGGTCTTTGGTTTCGAGATACCTCTCTCAAAAAAAAAAAAAAAAAATGCAGGCACAGCTGCATTGCAGGTTTGCAGTTCCTTTGCAACGCTGCTAATGACGGAGGGGGGGGGGGGGGGAGGGTTGCAAAATTCACTGTATGTGGTGGTTCGTTTTCGTGTATGTAGATGTACGCGTACGGTATGGCATGGAACTAAGATTTGATATATTATTATTATATTATCATTATTATTGGGTATTTTTTATATACATATATATACTATCTATATCTATCTATCTATCTATCTCTATCTATATCTATCTATATATATATATATTATATATATACTATATATATATATATATATATATATTATATATATGAGATGAGAGAGAGAGAGAGAGAGAGCTATACAATACGGCATAAACATAAAATTTGCTATTATTATTATTATTATTATTATTATTATTATTATTATTATTATTATTATTATAGATGAGCTTATTAGGAATCTTGTTATTGCAACCAGGCCTTGTAGTTGTGGACCTTTTTCACCAGCCTGCCCAGCTTCTGAATTGTGGGGAGGGGATTGGGGGGGGGGGAACGTGTTTCTGGAGGGTGGGAGTGGGGGGAGGTTCCCTACCCCCACCCCCCAATATCCATCCCCATATCCAACCCGTTCTCCTTATGGCTCTGCAGTATGAACTTGAGAAGTGATTTTTCTTGCCTGCGTTGAATAGAATTTGTATCGATAAGATTTTTTTTTCTTGCCTGCGCTTAATATAATGAACTGAGAAGTGTTTTTTCTTGCCTGCGTTGAATTTAACGAATTGAGTTTTTTTTCTTGTCTGCGTTGAATATAATGAATTGAGAAGTTTTTTTTTTTTTTTTTTTTTTTTTTTTTTTTTTTTTTTGGCCTGCGTTGAATAGAATGAATTGAGTTTTCTTTTTTTTGCCTGCGTTAGATATAATTTGAACTGAGTTTTTTCTTGCCTGCGTTGAATATAATGAACTGATCAGTTTTTTTCTTGCCTGCGTTGAATATAATGAATTGAAAAAAGTAATTTTTTTTTCTTTTTGCCTGCATTGGATATCATTTTAATTGAGAAGTGTTGTTTTGTCTTGCCTACGTTGAATATAATGAATTGAGAAATTTTTTTTTTCTTGCCCGCGTTGAATAAAATTAGAATTAGATTCAACGACTATGATTTGGGTCAAGGTAACTAACGGTGTCCGGGGATCTTTTTTTTTTTTCTTTCTTTTTTCTTCAAGGGATTTCCCTCTTACTACCGCCACTACTACTATTTGTGTTGCTACAATAGGTCGGATTCATTTATTTTCACTTTTAACTCTGAATATACATATGTTTACACATACACACGGCTATATATACGTAATACTAATTAATCAATTTAAATATGCTTAAAATTGCTTGGTAAAAATCTAAGATGGAAACACTGAGAAGTCTGTGCTATCTCTCTCTCTCTCTCTCTCTCTCTCTCTTTGGCGTAAAATTACCGAATTTATAGGATGTTCCATTAGGCTAACCGACCCGTCCATCCTTCTCCTTGGCTAATGCCTACCGACCTGCTTATCCGAAAGCCGTAACTTCCTCTTTAACCGGCCAAGGGGAAGATGAATCGTGTAATTCCCGCCAGGTAGCGTATATGGGCCGGGAAATTATGCACGGGCTTATTAGTTATTCATTTGTTCATCCGTCTGTTTTGATTGGTTGAGGCTAGGAAGCCTTATGAATTTTTTGCGAAGGAAACGTGTAATTTGCTTTTTTTATTTTTTATTTATTTTTTTATTTTTTGTAGGTTTGTTTATTGTTCATGTTCTTGGGATGTCTCCGTGTTAGTGTGACTATTAAGGACACAGGGTAAGGGGGATTTCCCATTAGTTAAAATTTTTAAGCTGATCTGGTTTCATTTGTTTGTTGTCTTATTATTTATTTATTCCATTTTCTCGTATATTACTAAGGCCGATTTCCCTTTTAGGTAAAATTTTTAAAGTGTTCTGATTTTCCTTATTTGTTGAACTTTGTTTCTGGTTTTCAATTTCTTATATCTCACTCATCTGTTCTTGAATCCATCGTGGGTAGAGTATACAGAAGAAGGGCCGTGTTATTTTAAAGCGATGTATGTATATATATATATATATATATATATATATATATATATATATATATATATAATATATATAAATATACATATATTTAATATTATGATTGATTTATAGTGACAATCGGAAAACTTCTCTGTACAAGGTTATTGTAGGAACATGTCGTTGTTCGCATGGCCATTGTTCAAGGAGAACAGAACAGGTGTGCAGTTTGAGATGAGTAACTTGTAACCAGGTGTCTGTGATGATTCATAGTCTCGTGAGAGAGAGAGAGAGAGAGAGAGAGAGAGAGAGAGAGAGAGAGAGAGAGAGAGTTTTATATGAAGACATTCAACCCTTGAGCAAAACCGAATTTAATGTAAAGTGTATTTTTCACCAAGCTAGCAGCTTTCTTTTTCCACAAAAATAAAATAAAATTAAAATTAAAAAGGCTTAGAAATGCAGCAAGGACGGAGGACAACCATTTGATTTAAAAGCACAGGAGAACTTTTTTTTTTTTAATACTACTGGAACTCTGACATATATCTAGAAGGTACTACACCTGTTTGACACGTGTACAAGGCTCTTTTGTGTCATCGAACAGGTGTTTGCATTTCGTGACAGGTGTTGTGAAACGGTCACCTTGAGAGTCATGCCTTTCTGTATCTATTTTTAGGTCAATGCTTTTTTATATTTTTGTTTTTACTTTGGTGAATTCGAAATGCACGATGTCTGATGTTGAATTCACACTTTATTTTATAGTGGTGGGAATATATAAGTATTGTATTGTTATCATAGAAACTACTGGATTTACTTATAGATTCATATCAACTTGATTAAATGTCAAGGATCTTCGGTCAATTGCGTTTTGACATTCGACTTTGCTTGTAAATTTTTTTTTAGTTTTTCTTTATTCAGCTGTCGTGGGTCATCAATACCGTCTGGGAGAATCGTATATCTTACCAGATGCCTTGTGTATCTTCATATACTTGATGTACTTGAATGGGCCAAATTTTCATAACATGGACCCAAGTAAACTTTCTTAAGTCTCAGTCATATCAAGTTGTCGAAGATAACAAGCCAATCCCAAAAGCTACAAGGAGTGCGCAGAGGACTTCATTATGCTGTAGGATTAGAAGGAAGAAGAAGAAGAAGAAGAAGAAGAAGAAGAAGAAGAAGAAGAAGAAGAAGAAGAAGAAAAAACCTAGTGAAAACACGTCACTTCAAGTGTGTTTGCAATGTTACGGATATGTTGACACATTTGCCCTCGAATCAAACTTCTCGTAGGTTGCTAAGGGGGTTTGTTGGAGGAAGCAGAAAGAGCAAAAAGAGTTACTTGTTCGTTTGGTTGCTTGGTTGCAGGAAGCCACTTCGGTGTTTCTTGTTATTCGAGAAGACGATAGATATCCCACGCTTCTGGTTTCTGGGCTCAAAATTTGACTCCTGGCAAGTTGCTTTGGCTTCGCGGCGGTCCACCATCACCAAGGCTATGTCGTTAGTTACTCACTCATCCGCTCATCCGGTCAAGGTGCTCACCCATTCCAAGCATTCTGTTACTTCATCCGGACCTATCGTCAGCCATCTTGCTTTTTACTCAGCTCCCCGTTTTATCTCCTCTTATTATCTGTTTCTTTGAGTACGATCTTATCCTCTACCAAATTCAACTTGCACGCTCAGAATTCAATATCTTCTCAATCATATTCAGGATCTATTCTCAAAATTTAATCTCATCTTCTCAACCATATCCACCATATACTCTCATTCAACCAAATCTCATCTTTTCAACCACCTTTTCCATCTACTCTCTTTGACTTACATATCATCTTCTCATTCATATTCGGTCCCACTCTCTCAACCATATTCGCTATCTAAAAATTAAGTCTCATCTTCTCAACCTTATTCACCATCTACTCACATTCTCTCAAAAATTGCTCTCATCTTTTCAATACGTAATCCTTCTCCTTCAATTTCTCTCTTCTTCCCTTTACCTTTCCTCCCCGACTGCTTCTTCTCCAACATTGTTCTTTCTTTAGTTTGGCTTACTCGGAGTAAACCTACATGCTTTGTTGTTGTTTTTCTTCTTCCTGTTCTTGTTAGGGATAGGGAAAAGTCCATGGAAGAGCCTGAAAAGGTCTAAAAAAAGGTGTTTCGCGTTGAGTTAACGTAAATTAAAACATGTTAAAATGTATGGTCAAATAGAGCCTTGTTTCACCAACAAAAATTAAAATAAATATGCTATATTTTATTAGAAATAATTTTTATGTGCCGCTTAACATGCACGTGATCTATTTTCTACCTTTTTCATTCTAATAAATAAACTATAAATATCGTATCCTAAAATTCCTGTCCCCTTATTAAGTTACGAACGTAATGTTGCATGTGTCCAGAGTAAACTGGTGGTCGGATCACGCCTTATTCCTGTTGAGATTCTCCTCTTCCTATCGAAACATTTGCATGTGTGTTTGTCTGTCCTCTGTGTGGTTGCAGATGTGCGCTTCTTCGATATCCCAACCCGAGAAGAGCCTTTTCTAGGCTCCGAGGTCCGGGTAAACTAATCGTTTATAATAGTGATTTTACTCGAAGTTCTAATCCCCTTGAAGACAAGTGTTGTTTTTCCTCCGCCGGACCACTCGGTAAACTAATCGCTTATAATAATAATAATAATAATAAAATAATAATAATAATAATAATAATAATAACTAATAACAATAATAATAATAACCTCGAAGTTCTAATCCTCTTGAAGACGAAGTGCTGATTTCCTCCGCCGGACTACGCTGTGTTTACAGGGACCGTTCTCTAACGATGGTTGGTAAAATATGCACTTGAGCTCTTCATATTCGGGCTGAAGTATCTTTCGTGCATCGCGGTTTGTTTCTTTCGACTGACTCTCTCTCTCTCTCTCTCTCTCTCTCTCTCTCTCTCTCTCTCTCTCTCTCTGTGTGGCAAGATGATAGATGATAATTTGGGAGTGTTGGTGATGAACGACTCTCTTGTTCTGTTGAATGTTGATGGTATCGTTTCGTGAATGTTGAATTGCGCACATTAATAGTTTTTTTTGTATATGTCTTACTTACGTAACTTAAAGTGTTTTTGTTAAACTTCTCTGTACTTATGCTTTTACTTCAAAGCACACACTCACATAAAACACACACACACACACACACACACACACATACACACACACACACACACACACACATACACACACACACACACACACACACACACACACACATATATATATATATATATATATATATAATATATATATATATATATATATATATTGTATATATATGTGTGTGTGTGTGTGTGTTATATATATATATATGTGTGTGTGTGTGTCTGTGTGTAAGTATGTGAATATTTACATACCCATATACGCAATACCTAATATGAACCGTTGAGAAATTATAGAAATACAGACCTTTGCCCAATATGGCCAATGTGGTGTCAATAGCATATGACAAATAATACATATTATCCAATACTCCTATTATTATAACTGTGATAGTCGGGGAAGGGCGGTGACATTATGGTCCTTGGCGATTACCGTTAACATCTGGTTTGATGATACCGGAGTGATGATCTTGTAGTTCGTGATGATGATACCCGTTGATGATCCCGTACTTCAGCGCCATTCGTGATGAACCCGTTATAGTAATGGGCCTGATGAATGCCTGGTTGCGGACAGTTGAGGTCTAATAGTGATATTATCATTATCAGGGATCATCAGTTATCATCATCATTTTCTTAATGATTTGGATGAACACGAATACCAGAGTGTGGTTTTGTTCCTTCTCAGTCTGCTGATGTAGAATACCGTTGAGATGAACGTGGTTATTATTATTATTATTATTATTATTATTATTGTTATTGGTCTATCACAGTCATCCTGTTATTTATTTATTTTTTTTTTTGGGGGGGGGCCGGTTCCAGGTTGTATCCTACCTCCTTAAGAGTCAATCACTTTTCTCACAATGTGCGCTGCTTTATTATTATTATTATTATTATTATTATTATTATTGTTATTATTTTATTATTATTATTATTATTATTATTATTTATTGTTTGTTGTTGTTGACGTCGGTGTCGAGTTTGTAGTCCAGTTGTATTGTTATATTGTTTACCGTTATTTCACCGTCTGCCATATATATATATATATATATATATATATACTTATCAATCCATATATATATACTATATATATATATATATAATATATATATATATATATATATATATATATATATATATATATATGCTTAAAAATCACCAGTAGATGCACGTGACTTCATTAAATAAGCGAATACCACAGGAAATGATAGTCAGAAATCCCAGCGCTTTCGTCTTTACTAAGACATTGTCAAGGAACGAATGAAATACAGTTGGAGAGACACTTGTAAGTAAACAACAAGTTTAATTGTCAAAAGTAATACCAGTTGTGGTATTAGTCAAAAGGGTAAAAATTAAATGGGTGTGTATTTATATATATATATTATATTTATACACACACACACACATACACACACACACACACACAAACACACATATATATATATATATATATATATATATATTATATATATATATATATATATATATTACATATACAACATGAGCATACATACATACAGACTTATTCAATTACTTTGGATGTTTGTCCTACTGAGAAGAGAGAGAGAGAGAGAGAGAGGAGGAGAGAGAGAGAGAGAGAGAATCTTGAGTGACTAATGCAAGCAATATAGGAGCGAGAGGTATTCAATAAACTCACATCAGTCTCGTCATGTCGATAAGAAACGCCCTTTATCTGATATCAGAGGTCGCTTTATCAACGGCCTCTTTCCGACTTGGAGTTGGAAAAAGCGTAGCCACTTCACTACATAAACATAAAAGGAAAGCTAATTTTTTTCCTCAGGGTCGACCTCCACTCGTTCGGGCTCGAGGCTTCGCGGAGCGAAAGCTAATAATTTGATATTTTCTGACGCAACTGCGTATGTTGAACCGTAAGGTGCCCTGGGTTTATCAAACGTGTTTGCTCTGCCTGGGCGTGTTTGCTGGACGTGTTTGCTACGTCGAGTTTTTCTTTTTTTTTTTTTTTTTTTTTTTTTTTTTTTTTTTTTTTTTTAAGGTAAAGTTACGCCGCCAAGAAGGAAATCCATTCGCGTTTGTTCCTAGGGTCGGCGTCTTGTCCTTCAAGTTAGTCTTATTTTTATTATATCCTTTTATCCCCGCAGGGTGTCTGCTTGAAGCTCCCCAGTGCGGTGTTCGTTGCTGTTATAATGAATTGATATAATGGGGCTCCATTTCCTGCATTGCGTCGTCTTCTGTTGTCATTGTGGGGTGTCCATACGCATTTTTTTTTTTTTTTTTTTCTTCTCCGCTCGCTGTGCGTATGTTTATACATATATTTACTGAGCTTTTCGTCGGTGTGATGCGCATTGCGATGCTTGTCCCTGTATAGTGTTTAACGTGAAAGTGCATTTTCAAAACCGAAATTTAGAGTATTCCCCAATCAAAAGTGTATGATCAATATGGGAAAGGACTTCAAAACCGGAAATTTTGACTATTTCCCCATCAAAAGGATATGATCAATATGGCAAAGGACTTATGTATTCTTCATGTAGTAGTTCATATATCATCTGAAATTACATTCGGAAAGAGCGTGGAACCACTCGGGTTCCAGATTCGTTTGTTGAATCATATTCTAGAAATAACTGACACTGCGAATATTAAAACGAAATATAGTCATTGCTATAAAAAAAAGTATTTCATAGAGCAGTTATAGCAGTCCTTTGCAATAATGTTATTACATCGTGATCAGAGCTGATGTACTGACAGTTGAATATTCAAATATCAGCAAATTTTTGGCACACATGATATTATTATTACAAAGGACTTTTCCCATAATGCCCTTGTATAAAAGATGTGACCTTAATTGGATGAATCAGTAAATCAGTGACCTGTACTGAGGTGTATAATTGTCGACAAGGAACAGTTACTTTGTGGAGAGAAGATACGTATCACCTTATCCCGAACATCTTCATAAAACATTCCGTAAAGAAAAAGAATCTTACGATTTATTGGAGATTTCTTGATTTATCAATTTTCTTTTTGTTACAATTCACAGTCCAGAAAATCTCCGAAGGATTAACCATTATCAAATCTCAGCTGGTATTATCTTATACTATATGGTACTTCAATTATGTTATGCTTGTGCATGTTTATTGATATATTTAATTGTGATATACAGGAGTCTACTACTACACGCTGCTTAGAACAAGTAAAATTCATGGACAAGCTGGAATTAATTTCCCGTTTTATCCAGAGGCACGCAACATGAGACTTAACGAGAACCTTTGCTTTTCTGTAACGCTGAGAGTTCAGGTGTATTTATTCGCCTAATGCGCAATTCGGCTTCCTATCTCCTTAGTGAGCGCGCGTAAATAGTGACACTTGAAGAGCCACTCGGTTTGGCGGCTGGCGCTGTTCGCGCTTGTGTGCGTGCGCGCACATCTCGGTCGCTTTGTGATGCTCCAGAAATTTTTTACTAGTCATATGTTGGCTTCCGATGATCTGCTAGTTTTTGGTTTCTTTCGCGTTGATTATCCGGCGTCTTTATGCGTGATTTTGTAAAAGTATTTATTCGTCTTTATTTGCGTCTGTGTGGCTGGGTTATTTATATTGTGTGGCTGGATTATTTTTTTGTATTGCCGCAGTTATACACAGAGTGTTGGTGATTTATTTTAACCAGGCCATACACTAAACAATTAACCATTTACTAAACAATATTTATTTGACCCAGGCGATACGCTAAAATTAATCATTTATCCTAAACATTTACTAAACTGTATTTATTTGTTCCAGTGGATACGCTAACATTAATCATGTATCCTAAACATGAATCATCTACCGAGTGTTGATTACTATCTTATTCACGCGATACGCTAACATTAATGATATACTGAATGTTGATTATTTATTTTACCCAGTCAATACGCCAAAACCTACTTAATCAATTTTACGAAGTGTTGGTTAATGTATAGTTACCTCAGGATGGGTACGCTAAACAGGATTAGAATAATTTAACCCGGAGTTATTCCGGTACGCTGAAAGATTAATGAATTTTAACCGAGTTATTGAATTTTATTGTTTTTACCAAGGCGATACGTTGAACTTGAAACTTTCAACGAGAACCGAAGTTTACGGCAGGTTTTTAAGAAGAATCATTCGGCCGGGCAGTAGGGAGCATAAACCGCACCGGCCGCAAAGCAAATAAAAACGCCTTAACGTAAAGAAAGTTACGAATGATTCAGGACACCCTACAATTACCAGCTTGCTCATTCATTTCAGAGTTCTCCTCCGTTACCCCCCCTCCCCTCCCCCACCCCCCCCCCCCCTTTGGAGTTGTTGCAATAGGGCGCAGCTAACGCGAAATTCTACACCGTGACGATGTACCATTTAGGGGTATTAATCCGGACTCAATCGTACGTTGGTTTCGTGCACTTGAATTCTGCGGCCGGTGATTTGCTTAACAACTCTGTGAAAAAAAAGAAAATAAATGAATGGTACGGGCCAATCAAGCCACCACCAATCCAGGGAGGCTTTAGGAAGCTCTCTCTCTCGCTCTACTCTCCGATCTCTCGTCCTCTCTCTCTCTCTCTCTCTCTCCATGAAGTTTGATTCTATTTCTCCTTCACAGAAGGTCGCCTTGTGAAAATGAACACAAGCTCTTTTACTATATTCCCCACCCAACCCTAATATTCTTTTTTTTTTTTTTTTTTGTTTTGAAGGAGGCGAGGAGGAGGAGTTCCTGATTTCAATAAAAAGGCTCTGCTTATTCCGTGAATGAAAAAAGAAACTTTTAAGGGATTGCCGCAGTTGGTATTTAAAGAAAGATCTTATTCCTTAGCAACATTCTCATCTCCTTCTCTATCGGTCTCTCATTCTCTTCTCTCTCCATTCTCCTCTCCTCTCCTCTCTCTCTCTCTCAATAGGTATTTCAAACACATATGTGGATTTAGTTTTTTATTTACAAAGCTGGTGCCAGTATATATGATATATATATTATATATTATATAATATATATATATATAGTAGATATATATCTATATATATATATATTATATATAATACATGGTATAGATACTATATATATAATACATATATATATATTATATATATATATATAATTAATACCACCACACACACCAACACATCAAACACACAACACACAACACATTTTCATATATTATAATTATATATACTATATATGTATATTATATATCTATTATATATAAATAATATATATATATATATATATATATATATCTGTGTGTGTTGTGGTGTGTAAAATGTCAAATTTGTCCTCCCCCTTGTGGAGTGAAGAAGTAAAACAGGGATTTTCTGTTAATATTAGGCGGCTTACTTCGTCTAGCATGGCAATATACATTTACGTTTGTTTTTGACATATGATAAGCAATTTTTTACAAACTCATTATTTTTGCAAATATTCCTTTCCTTCTTTCCAACGGTTCGGATAAACTTTTATAGGTGGCCACTTGGTCATAAAACGAAATTTATTTCTTCGTGTCAAAACACTCGATTTATTCTCTCTCTCTTCTTTATTCTCTCTCTCTTCTCTCTCTCTCCTTCTCTCTTCGATCTCTCTCTTCTCTCCTATCTCTATTCTTTCTTATTCCTTCTTCTTCTTCTTTTTCTTTTTCTTTTTTTTTCATATGGCCCGTGCCATACATGCACAACAACTTATGGCATATACCCATTCCAACACTTAAAAACTAGAGCAAAGGTGAGAATTACAATCTCTGGCGGCCATGAACTTGCCCCATGCAAACATTGAAATTGGGCGCGTGGGGTCAGTCACTCGTGACCTGACCTGGTGCCTTTTCTTTTAAAAGTTTTGAGAGCACAATAAAAGTTGGAGCTGGATGGAAGTTTTTTTCCCCCCGGTACGTGATGTCTTGGTCGCTCCTGACTTACGCAACCACCTCCCCCTTAAAGTTTGCAGGTTTCGGACATTAGCCATTTCTTATGCAAACGTCCATGAGAGGTGAATGACAAAAGGATTTTCTGTTTAACGAGTCCATGATTTGACTTCTTCTTTTAGAATATTCTGGGTTTTTAGAAAGTTTGCAGGGTAAAGCGGGAGGAAATTGCGGAGGGGTTATACAAGAGAGGAACATCAGGGACCCCTTGGTATAAGTCTGCCAAGTTATCCTAAAGAACTGCTGTGTCATAGGCATTAAATTTTGCGTAGTAGCCTAAACAAAATCGACAGGTTGATAGTTAAAATTTGGTTTGACTTCTTTTGGAGGAGGAAAGACTTTTCTTTCCTCTTTGCTCTATCGCTATCTCCTCTTCTTCCTCTCTCTCTCCTCTCCTCTTCTCTCTCTCACTCTCCCTCCAAGGTCGCTCCATAGAATTTCCAGACCAGGATCCTGATCTTGGTGCTCTCTCTCTCGCTCTCTCTCTCTCCTCTCTCTCATACTCTCTCATCCTCTCTCTCTCTCTAAGGTCACCTATATAGAATTTCCAGACCAGGATCTGATCATCTGATCCAGGTGCTCTGGATGAACCTAATCTTTTGATGTGTTGATCTCTCTGATTTTTCAAGGTCACCTTTATAGAATTTCCAGACCAGGTACTGATCCAGGTGTTGCGGATTAGCCTAATCTTATTTTGGATGGGGTGGAACCCAAGGACTTGGAATTTTTAATCCGTCGAAGAGGTATCTGGTCCTTGATGACAAAAAACATAATGGCGTGGTTGAATTTCCTACCGTTTGTGGAAATAAAAAAAAAAAAAGTAAATGTAACAAACTGAAGATATTCTGTGACTCACAATACAGATTGAACGTCGCGCCTTTCCATAACCTTGACAAATTTCTTAATGACAAACTCCCATTCATGAAACTCTTGCAACTGTTCTCACCATAGAAGGCGCGCGTTTGACATAAATAGAAGAAATGTATATTTTTGTGTTGTTTATATTTTTTATCTGGCGATGTAATTGTCAGGAGAAATTTCAACGCGAGGTTCTCGAACAGATGGTAAACGAAAAGAGGGTCCACTATTAAATACTAGTTTAATGTATTTTCATGAAGTTCTGAGATAATTTCTCGACCCTAATTAGCGAAAGTTCTGTTGGAAATCCTTTAGCTTTCTTTCTTTCTTTTTGTCCACAAATTGTTTGCCTGTTAAAAACGTATTTTTAAGCCTTCGTTGAAATCCACTTTTCTGTGCTTACACGAAGTATGACTTGATTTCTTAAAAAATTAAAAAAAAGATTAATATATATAATATATAATTATAATAATATATATTATATAATATATATATATATATAGTATATATTATGTATATATATATATATATTTATATATACATATTTATTACATAAATGTGTTGTATATATATATTTATAGTTATATATATATTATATATAATTATATATATTATATATATAATAGATATATATAATATATTAGTGTTTGTGTATACGTATTATACATATGTATTGTATATGGTATATTTATATTATATATATATATAATATATATATATTATATATAATATAATATATATATATATGTATTATTTTTGTATATTTAATTAGAAAATGTAAGGTAAATAATAACACTTTTAACCCTTAATAATTTTCATTACTGGCATTAAAACAGGTATTATAATTCTGAAATGAATGATTAGTATGAAATCTTGCTTAACGTTAATAATTATAAACCATTTTTAAGAACTAAATAATACTTCAGATGTGAAATGCCAGATGAATTCCCAATGAATAGGCTATGTGGGCGTATCCATCCAACAATCAAGCTCGGTAAAGAGGAAGCTCCCATTACTCAGCGAACAATTAAAAGAAAAAAAAAAAACAAAAAAAACACCGTTAATTTGTAGTTAGTTAGCAAGCGATAGGAAGGAGCGGCCTTGTTTTTTTGGTAACAGCTCTATTAAACTTGGTCAAAAGCGGAAAGAAAACCTTTCTCATAGGATTTCTTAGTCTCCGTCGCTGTAAAGCACAATCCTAATGTTAAAGAAGTTTTATTTGGTGGGTAAATGCCAACTGGCCTCATTTCTTCTCACTCTCGCTCTCTCCTCACCTCTCTCTACTCTCTCTCCTCTCTCTCTCTCATCCTCTCTCTCTCTCTCCCTCTCGTTAAAAGTTAGTTTCCACTGTAACATTATGTAAATTCCGCCACGAAGAGACATTTTGTATAAAGGAAATTGTAGTGATGACAAGTCAGCGGTATTTTCCAGGGAGGGGGCTGGAACGTGGCTGTTTCGTGTTCTCTTGAAACCACTTTGTTTTAAAAAGACAGTATATATTTTTTCATATGTATTTTAAAATTTGTTTTCGGCTTGTCATTTTGACTATTATTTTGGACATCCGCTTTGGCCCCCAACTGCTCGACCTTCCCAGTCAAGGAGGAAGATTGTTGCAAGGAAATGGAAAAAAAAAAACTTTACAGTAGGTGGGGAAATTGTGGGGTAGTTTAACGTGTATACCTGTGTGCACGAGTGACTTTTGAAGCTTTAGGTAAGGTATATATATATATATATCTATACTATATATATAATATATATATATATTATATATATAATATATATATAATATAATATTATCTAATATTAATATAATATATATATATATTTAGATATAGGGACTTCTAGAGTAAGGGTGGAACATCTGATTCGACTAAGCAGATTGGTATGTCCTTGAAAGTAAAAACAAAAAAAAAAAATTTAAATGCTGTTTTAGACTTGCTGACTTTTTATTTCGGGGACTAAAAGCCCCCCCCCCCCCCCCCCCCCCACCCCCCCACCCCCCCCCCTCCTCTTCCTCTCTCTACTCTTCTCGTCTCTTCTCTCCTCCCTCTCGCTCTCTCTCTCGCTCTCTCTCCTCTCTTTCCATATAAAAGAAAAATATATGTAAAATATATATATTACACATTATATATTCAAGTTTACTTATAAGTACTACCTATATTATAGATTAGATACACACACGCATACTTAATATATTATAGTATATATATTATATTATTAATATTATAGATTATTCTAATAAATATTATATATATATATATATTAACCTACAATATATATAATATCGAAAAATATAGATCTATATATATAGAGATATATATAATAGACACATACTTTATGTGTGTGTGTGTGTGTGCCTGTGTATTATATATGTGTGTGTGGTGTTTATTAATTTTCTTACGGTAGCTAACTTGGCATGGGAAATACGTGGTTCTTTGCTTTGAATTTTTTTGTCGTCGGGATAATACCGAAGGTCGCTTTGGGGAATAAAAAAGTACAGTTGTATCGTAAGAACCTAAACCTTACGTAAAAAAAAAAAAATAAGTAAGAATATTTCAAAACGGTTCTATCAGAAGCCCAGCAGCATTCACGAATCTTAGATCTTAGACAGCATGCACGTAATACCCATCTGTGCAAGGTCTAGGGACCTTACATCCGTCAATCATGATCTCTCGAAACGGACAGGATAGAAGAAGAAGGAAAAGAATTATCGTCATCTCTCCTATGAAATGTCAGGGTCACTTGGCAGTTGTGTGTTCCGTTTTAAAGTGGTGTTTTTCTTTTTTGGGGCCTCCCTTTTCCCGTTTGGCGGGGTTTAGGTTAAAACCCCCACAGAAAAATCCCTTCTTAAGGGTGTTGTGATGGTTTAAGACAGATTAAGTCTCCTCATTCTTCTCTCCTTCACCCTCCTTATCTTCTTCTCTCCTCTCTCTCTCCTCTCTCTCTATTCTCGATAACGCCATTCAATAAATAACTGGTATATGTGTACTGACATTGGATCAGTTCCTCTTCTCTCTCTCACTTCCTCTCTCGCTCTCTCTCTCTCTTAGAATTACGCCATACATTATAGGCTGTGCACTAACTCATATTCTTCTCTTCCTCCTCTCTCTGCTTCTTCCTATCTCCTCTCTTTCTCCTCCCCGTCCTCTCATCTTCTCCTCCCTCCTCTCTCTTTAGATAAGCCAATCAGCATAACTTGAGAAGCAAAGCGTTTTACAGACAAACCATTGTAATATTTATTATGAAGAATAATAAGGTGGGGATTATAAGATAAGACTGTTGTTCTTAAGTGTAAATCTTTCTCTTGGTAAAAAAAAAATAAAATGACCCTTTAAAATCCGCTAAGGCTCAACGGAGGGGGTTTCTGTTACCCCATTTGGTGGTTTTACGGTAAACTAATGCTTCTGTACGAGCGTGGCCTGGCCCTGGAAACTAACCACGGCCCGGTGGTGGCCTGTCCTATTAATCGGTTCCGCCCAAGAAAGGCAGTTATGGCTGGACTCTAACCCTTAAATGAAATAAAACGGTACTGGAAGGCTAGAGGGCTGCAATTTGGTATATTTTTGATGATTTGGAAGGAATTGGTATGATCAACATACCAATTTGCAGCCCTATAGCCTGCAGTAGTTTCTTAAGATCGGAGGGCCGGAACAAGAAGAAAGTGCGGACAGACAGACAAAGCCAGCACAGCAATTTTCTTTTACAGAGAACTCGAAAGTAAAAAGAAATAAAATGGAAATGGAGAAGGAGGGGAAGTAATGTTTGCCCTGTCAATCTCTCACATTAATTGAACCGTTAAGCCCCCCCCCTCGCCCTCTACAACTCAACAAAGGGCATAATATAACCCCCCCCCTACGCCTCCCCCCACCCCTCCTCCGAGATCTCTCATGTTTATTTATCTCCGCTTCATAACAGCATCACCCTTATATAACGAGCGCATAAAATTGGTAAACTAGGAAGCTCGATTTCTGGGGCCATATGAGAATTTCGAGGAATGCATCGTCCGTCCAAAATCGTTTGTCGGATTCTTTTCTGGACATTTCGCCCAAATTGATGGGTGGATCTTGGACATTTCGCCCAAATTGATGGGTCGATCTTGGACATTTCGCCCAAATTGATGGGTCGATCTTGGACATTTCCCCCAAATTGATGAGGGTCGGATTCTTGCGACATGGTCACCCAAATTGAGGAGTTTCCCGAAATCTTGGAAACATTTCCCCAAAATTGATGGGTCGGGGATCTGGACATTTCGCCCAAATTGATGGGTCGATCTTGGACATTTCGCCCAAATTGATGGGTCGATCTTGGACATTTCGCCCAAATTGATGGATCGATCTTGGACATTTCGCCCAAATTGATGGATCGATCTTGGACATTTTTGCCCCCCAAAATTGAAATTGAGTCGATGTGGACATTCCACCAAATTGATGAGTCGATCTTGGACATTTCCCCCCAAATTGATGAGTCGATCTCGGACATTTCCCCCAAATTGATGGGTCGATCTTGGAACGTTGGGAAGGTTGGGGGCCGGCCTTCGCCGGCTGTTGAATTTTGCTTGTGTTGTGCTTTGATGTGTGCTTTGCGGGCTGCTGGCTACCTGGCGTGTGGGCGTGACCTGTTTACAGATCAGCTGTTAAACTCTGTTGTTGAGACCTTACTGTGGGCGTGAGAGGAGGGTGAGTTGGCTGTCTTAACGTGTGTCTGTCCTCTTTTTCCTTTGTTGTGTATGTGATGTGTTATTTTTCTCTCTCTTGTGCGTATGTAATTCTCTGTCCCTCTCTCTCGCTTTTGTGAAATTATACTTTATTAATCTGTCACTCACATATGCTTCTGGATGTTTCTCTCTCTATCTCTCTCTCTCTCTCTCTCTCTCTCTCCTCTCTCTCTCTCTCTCT